>NC_090233.1:41658841-41990841 GCF_024489055.1 Chanodichthys erythropterus | reverse complement strand
TCCCAAACACTGCACACTCATTACCTCCCACCTTGTTCATTACAATTACATTTCATTGTCTTATCCAAACAAACTAGATTACAATATATTTAAAATGATAAGGAGCTAGAGTTTTTATATATACCATGCTGTAATGTCAGCTCATATTATCCCTATCTCAGATAATCCACAATGGTTTCCCATCTCATCCAGTAAATAATACTCTCAACCACCAGTTTTCCTGGTTGTCCTTCATTATATCTGAGCTGTTACATGCCTCTGCACTTATCTCCATGATCATTCTTTGTTATCAAACCCATACTCTGGAATTGTGTTATTATACAAAATGATCCACATTTAGAAAATATATCTAATATTATACAATAGTTTGATCTGACCCTCAAAGTCACCATACCCTATAAAATTCTACTTTGTAAAAAAAAATTTTTGGGGGGGTGCTCAAATGGAAAATGTTTGCCCACTAACAGCATGCTTGGATGCCTGGAGGTGTGAACTGTCATGGATGGATCTGCACAATCCATACATAAGATTATCCTTTCCTCGTTCTTAGTGTAGATCTAACACTATTAAGTATAATAATACTTTTGTGAATACAACTTTGAGAGATTTTAAAATGAACATAACAGCTGACATCAGCTCTCTGTATAATAGAGATTACATAAACTATATTACCACCTGAAACTCATCCAAGTTCTAAAGAGTCTTCCAAAGTTCTGTCCTCCTGATAGACATGGAATGGAATGAAGTGTTCCTGGAAAAGTAATGTTTTCAGAGAAGATACCATACCTGAACCAACAGGCCAGCATGATGCTTTCCAACGCAAAGCAAATAAAAAAAACCAAGATTGAATCAATGTGCAAATGAGAGATAGAGGAAAAACGAAACTAAATGTACTCATTGCTTTTTTCGATCCAAAAGGATGTTCAGATTTCTGAGAAATCTCCCTCCCCTTTGGAGAAAAATGTTACCTGTGGCTAAATGAGGTGATCAGATATGAGGAGAGCGAAACTATAGACATTATGACCTACGGTTTACAGAAGCATGTTTGAACATAGACTGACATGAACAGAAACTCATTCATTGCAGGGTTCTTACACTTTGAGAAAGTACATTTCCATAAATCCATTCTTCAAACTGCTTGTCCTCTGAAGGGTTATATGGGAAAGGAAAATTAAAATTGAATTAAAAAAAAAAAAATTAAATTGAATTATAAAAAGAAATCCAAAATTGTTCACATCCAAAAACACAGATTAAGATATTTTTGATGAAATCCAAGACCTCTCTTACACAGTTGCCCCAGTAAGCACAGTGAAGGCTTCTGTGAGCCATAGAACCTGGAAGCGCTGGACGTAAACAACGTATGAGAATGACACAGAAGATATTGATGAATAAAGTCATTATTTTTATTTTGTTTATATGAGCACAAAAAGTATTCTCATCGCTTCATAAAATTAAGGTTTAAGCACAGCAGTCATGTCAACTTTTTTAACAATGTACCTTTCTGGACCTTAAAAGTGTTGATTATATTGCTGTTTTTGGATGATATACCTCTTGGATTTCATCAAAAATACCTTAATTTGTGTACCGAAGATGAACGAAGGTCTTTGGAACGACATGAGGGTGAGTAATTAAGGACAGAATTTTCATTTTTAGGTGAACTAACCCTTTATAATACTAATCATTATTCATTCTTCAGTCCAGAGGGAAACTTTACAAACAACATTTAGTTGCATATTCAATTTCACAATACAAATGCTGTTTTTCTGTAGTGGGAAACTTCCAGTCCAGCACAGATTTTAGAGTTCAGAATCTGAAATCTGATATACAAAATCTGATATTCACTTAGATTTACATGGTAAAGGTTTATTAGATATAATTAGTAACATATACACTGCTCAAAAAAATTAAAGGAACACTTTTTAATCAGAGAATAGCATCAAGTCAGTTAAATTCCTGGGATATTGATCTGGTCAGTTAAGTAGCAGAGGGGGATGTTAATCAGTTTCAGCTGCTTTGGTGTTAATGAAATTAACAACACGTGCACTAGATGGGCAACAATGAGACGACCTCAAAACAGGAATGGTTTTACAGGTGGAGGCCACTGACATTTGTTTCCCTACTCTTCTTTTCTGACTGTTTTTCACTAATTTTGCATTTGTCTAGGGTCAGTGTCACTACTGGTAGCATGAGGACCTTACAGAGGTTGCACAGGCAATTCAGCTCACATCAATATGTGTCATTGCCAGAATGTTTGCTGTGTCTCCCAGCACAGTCTCAAGAGCATAGAAGTGATTCCAGGAGACAGGCAGTTACTCTAGGAGAGCTGGACAGGGCCGTAGAAGGTCCTTAACCCATCATGCCTTGGTCCAGTTCTGGGAGGAAATACCCCAGGACACCATTCGTCGTCTCATTAGGAGCATGTCCCGACGTTGTCAGGCATGCATACAAGCACGTGGGGCCATACAAAATACTGAGTACCATTTTGAGTTACTGCAATGAAATTTCAGCAAAATGGACTTGCCTGCTGCATCATTTTTTTCACTTTGATTTTCGGGGTGTCTTTGAATTCAGTCCTCTGTAGGTTGATACTTTTTATTTCCATCAAACCATGTGGCATCCTTTCGTTCCTAGCACATTACCCAGTCCATATCAATATAGATATCCAGCATGATATTTTTCCCCATTGAGATCTGATGTGTTTTCAAAGTGTTCCTTTAATTTTTTTGAGCAGTGTATTTAACATTATATTACATTTAATCCATAATTAGTTTGGTGTGAGTTAAAAATGAAAATACTAATAAAATAAAAAAAACGAATAAAATACTAATAAATCATATTTCAAAGTATTTTACTTTGCTAGATTTATAATATAGACACAAATAAATTGAGCTTTCTCACATTTCATCACATTACATTTTGACAAATGAGAGATATTTCAGATAAGAAAATGAGACCACTTTTAAAAAAGAATAAAAATTACATTCTTACATACAATATTCTGACAACATTACAATAAGACGAAAATACTGAGTAAACATTTGGAATGAGGAGGTTAATATCGCTCTCACACTCATTTCTTTACACATCTCTCACAGAACTCTTTGTTTGTGCCTTCATTAAAGCTGCATAAATATTATAATGCAATAATAATGTCAGTTCACAGCACAGAACACCCACAACTGAGCTTGTTTTCAGACTCACAAGCTAATTAACATAATGATGTGCAGATGTGATTTGGAGAGTGTGAATAGGCAGGAGGTTCTTCATTTTGAGTTCTTATCAACACAAATGTTGTTGCTCTACGGCTCAGGAGTGTTACCTTGGCTTAGGAAGTAGTGTGCATCAAAAAATTCTTCTGAAATGATTATACAACATTTATTTGTTGAAGGCCATGAGAAATCCAAACCATCAGGTGTTCATTAATAAGATAAAGACCATCAGACTGTGTGTTTATTAAACATACTGAGATAAAGCCAGGAATGTTTTCTTGAGAGCTCTTACTCATTTCCATGTTATTTTTTTATTGAATGTGTATTTCAAGTTAACATTTCTGCACTGCAAACGTTATTATTTTAGGCTTTCATTCCCCTCAGAGGCATCTATGAGCCTGTACTTGTAAAGCTTGTACATTTGATACCTTCATATGTGCCACATAATCATCTTGTCAAGTGGGGAAACTTGGCACAATTATGAAAGTAATTTATGTGGTCCTTCTAAAAATATACTGAAGGAACATGTTGTATTAGAAAACTGGTTAAAATCAGGACATTGCAAAAAAAACATAATGCACATCATGTTGGAATTCATATTTCCAATATGATGTGCATTTTTTTTTTTTTTTTTTTGCAATGTCCTGATTTTAACCAGTTTTCTAATTAGTCAAAATATTTTTGGGTTAACTTGTCCCTGACTCTCTTAAGATACAGCACTGAGGCTCCCACTGGGCGTTAAAATTGAAAGAGCGCTTGCACACAGCCTCAGGTCACTAAAATTCACTAAACACTGCATCCGTTCAGTGATTTTCCTGCTCATTTCTGAAAAGAAGAAATGCCATGTAAGCAAGACATGATGGCAATGTTGCAGCATTAAGGGTTGAAAATGATTTTATATTGCTTTGCCAGCCATTTGTGAAAGAATTTGTAAAGAATGTGAAAAAGGCTAGTTCTCTTAAAAGTGAGCCTCTGCATAAAACACGCTACAGGGATGATAAAAGAAATAAAAAGTCAATAACAAAAAAGAAAGCCCCATGCAGTATACACATGAAGATCAATCCTTGCTATAAGGTTTTTTTGTTTTGTTTTTTTGATCTCGCTTATACTTTTATCCTCTGGCAGGCTCAGAGAAGTCTGTTCATTGCTGTTTTGTGGAACTGAAATGATTTGTGGGGGATTTCAAACACAAAGGAGACATAAAAGTCTTCACCTATTGACTTTCCTATTGAAGAGAGGGGCAAAAAATCAAAAACATCTTGGTTGAATTACCATGGAGATTCAGCAGTCAAACAATAACAGAGAAGGAATGATATGAGGTATTTGCCTGGTGTATCTCCTTTCGACAGAAAAGTTCAGATTTAACCAATTTTCAATAAATTACAGGCATATTAATACAGTATCTACCAGAAAACAGTGTAACTATTCGAACATCCTTACTACTTAAAGGGTTAGTTCAACCAAAAATGAAAATTCTGTCATTAATTACTCACCGTCATTTCGTTCCAAACCTGTTAAACCTTTGTTCATCTTCGGAGCACAAATTAAGATATTTTTGATGAAACCCAAGAGCTTTCTGATTCCCCATAGACAGCAACACAATTACAAATTTAAGGCCCAGAAAGGTAGTAAAGACATTATTAAATTAGTCAATGTGACTAAGGTGGTTTATGATGTGAATACTTTTTATGCACAAAAAAGACTTCTTTTCTGTGTCAGTTACCGACACTGTTCACGTGAGCAAAACGACACATGATGCAGGAGCCGGCCAATAATCGCCGTTCTGACGTTGAACCTGGAAGCACTGCACTACATCCTGAAACCCATCAGAGACTGACACAGAAGAGAAGCAACGGTTAAATAAAGTCATTATTTTTATTTAGTTTTTCGCACAGAAATTATTCACTTGCTTTATAAAATAAAGGTCGAACCACTGTATATACAATTTTAACGATGTCTTTATACCTTTCTTTACCTTGAAAGTGGTAATTGCATTGCTTTCTATGGGGATCAAAAAGCTCTCGGATTTCATCAAAAATATCTTAACTTGTGTTCCAAAGATGAACATATAGGTCTAGGGTTTGGAACGATATGTAGATGAGTAATTAATGAGAGAATTTTCGTTTTGGGGTAAAGCCGGGGACGCACATAACGATTATGATTGTAATTTGATACTTACGACTGATCATGCACAAACGCGCCGAGTCAGAGCCAGTTGCAATCAGTTGGTGTTTATAGTCAGCATTTAAAATCATAGTGTGTGTTGAGTTCAGTCTCAGAATGTTCCAGCTAGTCGTTAAGTGTGTCCCCAGCTTAAACTAACCTTTAAATCTCAGTTGAGAACGTCAATCATGACTGACAGAATGTTCAAGCCACAGTACGTGAAATCATTTCAGAGTGATGAGACTCTAGATTTACGTTTAGTGACACTCACTGTGGCAGCTGACAAATGTATATCCATTAAAGGTGCCCTAGAATTAAATATTGAATTTCTATTGGCATAGTTGAATAACAAGAGTTCAGTACATGGGAAAGACATACACTGAGTTTCAAACTCCATTGTTTCCTCCTTCTTATATAAATCTCATTTGTTTAAAAGACCTCCGAAGAACAGGCGAATCTCAACATAACACCGACTGTTTGTAACAGTCGGGATCATTAATATGTACGCCCCCAATATTTGCATATGCCAGCCCATGATCGAGGCATTACACAAGGGCAGCCAGTATTAACGTCTGGATGTGCACAGCTGAATCATCAGACTAGGTAAGCAAGCAAGAACAATAGCGAAAAATGGCAGATGGAGCAATAATAACTGACATGATCCATGATATCATGATATTTTTAGTGATATTTGTGAATTGTCTTTCTAAATGTTTTGTTAGCATGTTGCTAATGTACTGTTAAATGTGGTTAAAGTTACCATCGTTTATTACTGTATTCACGGAGACAAGAGCCGTCACTATTTTCATTTTTAAACACTTGCAGTCTGTATAATTCATAAACACAACTTCATTCTTTATAAATCTCTCCAACAGTGTGTAATGTTAGCTTTAGCCACAGAGCATAGACTCAAACTCATTCAGAATCAAACGTAATACATCCAAATAAATACAATACTCACATAATCCGACGCATGCACGTAGCATGCATGACGGACATCTTGTAAAGATCCATTTTGAGGGTTATATTAGCTGTGTGAACTTTGTGTTTGCTGTTTAAGGCAAGAGCGAGCTCCGGGGCGGGGGAGCACAAGATTTAAAGGGGCCGCAGCCTATGTATCGGTGCATAGTTAATGATGCCCCAAAATAGGCAGTTAAAAAAATGTATTAAAAGAAATGTATGGGGTATTTTGAGCTGAAACTTCATAGACACATTCAGGGGACACCTTAGACTTATATTACATCTTTTAAAAAGAAGTTGTAGGGCACCTTTAAGACAAGGGTCAAGGGTTTGACCCTTAGTTCTCAGAAACTAAATGTACTTACACACAAAGTCAAATTTCAACAGACATCACTAACATCACTGACTACATCCATTCAGCACGATTGCCACACATGAACTATACATTCTATAAGTTCTATTGTTAAACTGATGTATGCGTCAACTTTAGTTTACAGAAGCATTTTGAAGCTTAATGTAATACGCTAGTCATCGTCTAGTCATTTAAATGTGTCTCATTCCAATGCATTGCCAATCTGTTGATGCATATCACCTCATAGCATTTATGTGCTCTACCTGTTGTGCATTCATATGATTATTTGCCAGATTTTAGTATTATTTTGGTTGATGAAGGTTTATTTTAAATACGGATTATTAACGTTTAGAATAAAGAGGGCAAATATATTTTGTATGAATGTATTTACAATGTACTTCAATCTTCTAAACATTTGCCACTCAAAGAACCTCACTTCAGCATTCTTCCATCCCCTAATAACCACTATCATGTTTTCGTTATCACAGAGAAAACTAAAACTTGTTATCTTAGCAGAGATTTGTTGATAAGAAGGACACGTTTGTTTGTCATGGTTTGCACCTGAAGTGGCACCGGTTTGTTCCAGTCAATCTCGATTCCAAAGAAAACACCAGACGTATTAGAGAGAGTTCCTTCTGTGAGTAAGTCAGCAAACCCAGCTCAACTACCAGTGGGTGGAAGCTGGTAGCTGTCACATTCAAGGATGTGGTAAGAGTTGTATCATTTCTCACCACTCAGAACAACTGAGTACTACATTCAGAGTGAGGCCCAATAGGGACTAATGAACTTTATTTATGACAGTCTATTCATTGTGCTGCTGGCAAAAAGGAAGATCCACATCTTGTTTTGTGTGTGCTAATTTAAACAACTGCCCACATACTTCAAAATAAGAAATAATACTTTTAAAAAAAAACAATTTTAAGCGAGGATACATTAAATTGACATTTATAATGTTACAAAAGATTTATATTTTAAATAAATTATGTTCTTTTGAACTTTCTATCCATCAAAGAATCCTGAAGTATCATGGAGTCAAAAAAAAAAAAAAAAAAAAAAAAAAAGATTAAGCAGCAGAATTGTTTTGATAAACAATGTTTTTATAATAACAAGAAATGTTTCTTAAGCAGCAAATCAGTTGCCTGGCAAGTCCAGAATGAGGCTGGATTTTCCAGGCAAGCAAATCAGCATATCAGAATGATTCTAAAGGATCATGTGACATTAAGACTTGAGTAATGATGCTGAAAATTCAGCTTTATTGTCACGGGAATAAGTTACATAAATTACATTTTAAAATGATTTTAAGTAATAAATCACAAATTAATATCAGCCTACTGTTTTGATGTGTTTTTAATCAAATAAATGCAACCTTCTTTCATAAACATAACCAACTGCAAAAGTTGGCCCAAGTGACTATAGTAATCATTCCCAGATTTTAGGTTTGTTGCTGGTTGGTTTGATTTAGGTTTGTTGTTGTATTCACTTGTTCTTGATGATTTGTTAGACAGACATACAGAAGATATTCGATGAAAATATGTAGATAAACTGAAATATTTTTGGTTTTTATTATAGTAAACTGAATAGGCTCCATTAACATACTGTAAATTAATGGAGTCCTGCAGGATAAATAATGGCGTCCTCAAGCTACACATCAGTTGGATTGGATTACAAAAAAATATTTTATAGGGCTCTACAATATCCCTTTAAATAAGGCAGCAGTATGGCACTGAACCAAACCTTCAGGGAGTAAATGAAAGAAACAGATGCTGTCAAAAAGTCGCTCTGAGGTGAAGCTCAGCTGTCAAGTGCATATAGGCTTAAAGCCTAATCAATGCAGAGCATATATGAAATATATAGGACAAACTTCCTGTAATACTGCAGACAGAATACTGTGACATTTGAGAAACCACAGTATTTAGCAATGGGGACATTTGCACAATACAATTACCAATCAATTCATTGGAAATTCTTGATTTTCTTGATGTTCAGCTGCAAGTAAAACTAGTTCTGGGCTATAATTGGTCAAATAAAACTCACATGTCAGGACAACATATGATTACATTAATTCTTGATGATATTACAGAGCTCATATCAACTGGAGTTAAGACTAACCCATTCTTTTCAAACTAAATTTTAAGCAAGTGAAAGAATCAGATTATCCTTCTTATTGAATCTCTAACCTTTAACAATCAGGTCCATTGTAATCTCTGACCTTTCTAAACAAAAGAAAGGCTGGGAAAGCTTTTAGCTTCTGTATTTTACTGAACCTTGTATGAATTCAGCGTCAGCGTGAGGCCAGTCAGGCAGGAGATGCGGTTCAGTTTCCAATCACAGATGTTGTCTCCCTCTTCTGCGAGCTTTTATAATTGCATCTGTAAGATTTGTCCGAAATCTAGAATTCAAGGGTTTGCGTTATTTTGGTCAAGAATTATCAAAAAATTGTTTTTCTGAGACGATAACTATAGTCTGAATTTGCTGCAACATGTCATGTTCATTGCTATGACTTATTAGAAGTATATGTTCATTTACTCACACTGCTCTAACCACAGTCATGCCGTTTAAACAGAGAAGGCTGGATAAGATCAGATGCCTATAGAGTGAGGCTCAAGAGGATTTAAGTGGAGGAAGAACATGATCAGGAGATCCCAAAAACTCCTTTCAAATGCAGAGAACTACTGTCTGGACATCTTCAAAGCTGGAGGTTAGAGTTCAAAACAACCTTGACTTCCCTGAATCTAAGTGCCGATATCCCCTGGTTTTAGAAATAAAGTACTGGCACAATCTGAAAAATAAAGGTTGCAAAAGGGGGTTTTCTCACAGTGATGCCATAGAAGAACCACTTTTGTGTTCCCAAAAGAATCTTTCAGTGAACAGTTCATAAAAGGAACCTTTTAGTGTGAGGAACATTTTAATTTTCTAACAAACCTTTTACCCCACTATAAATAACCTTATGTGCAATGGATCTTTAAAGGTTTTTCATGGAACCATAGATGCAAATAGGCTTAAAGAGCCTTTATTTTTGAGTGCAGGGAGCTCACAGTCCTCTCAAAATCAATAGAAACTGTTGGAATGTTTGGGGGAAAATGATTGCCAAATGTCTTTAAATCCTCGGAAACACACCTGAAGTGACTTTCTAATTGTAATGGGTTGATACTAGCTCATAGGTTTGTGATTGATGATTGTATTTTTGTCTCATTTAAACAAACATCATTCAGGACATGAAAATGAATACCAACACCACAGATCTGAGGGATAAATCAAATCATGGTCACATATGACTAAGTTGACCAATAAGTTAAAATTTCCAGACGGCAGATTGTGTCACGCCCAGATATGACTACCATGACACTGTTCGCCTTCCTTTTTATTTATTTTTTTAAATATAGGAGGGGTTATGGGAAAGGCCAGACTAGTATTAAAATAATGAGTACACTTTATGTGTATTATTTTGTCTTTGAGGAACTGGATCTCATCAAGCCCCTGCTTATTTATGACGTGGGTACAAAATATCAGTATTATACATGCATATATTGTTGTAAAGACTTTTTTTAAAAAGTTCTAAATAACTTGTTTTAGTAATAGCTTGTATAATTCATTCAAGAAAAAGCAAATACATACTGAAGCTCATACTATTGATAAAACAAAAACACACTTTGTTCAAACAGGTTTATTATCCTATAAACAGTATTCAGCATTGTACCACAAAAGTTCAGCAAGTAACACATCTCATGTTATTCCAATTGCATACCTTCTCTGTTTACAGTATTTACAACTTGCCATCAAAAATGTTTATCACATTTGTCTATAATCAATCTCATAACTGTTCTGAAATGAAGTGATGTGAAAATCTCTGAAAAAAAACATTTTAGCTGTGTGTTATTCAGAGTAACACATTTTCTGTAACATTCAGAAAAATAAACATTCATGAGTTGAAACTTCATAAAGACCAAACATATGCACTGCTTAAATTATAGTAAGGACCACCAACTATTTTGTCAGGAATATAATTGTGTGCTGAAAAAGAAGTTATTAAACTAGCATCAAGTTTGAATCGATCTTCCATAGATTTTATTCAACTTTTGCATTAACCACCTCATAATTTATCCTGCCTTTTATCTCAGGTTTTGAAACACTAAAACAGACTTGGGAGGAGCTAAATTAAGATAGAAGAATGTGTCTTTCACATTAAAAAGATACATTTTTTAAAAGGTGTCCACATTCATGAACAGAATCGGCAAAAGAATGTAAAAGGTGTATTTCTTAGGGTATGAGAAAATTAAGATTAAATAGTACATACTGATCTTGCATAGTCAGCCCATTCATCCCAGCTTCCAACAGACAAACCCCTGACCTCTGGGAGTGAATCTGTAAAAACTGGCTCATCAACAAACACGTATTCAAAAGTAATGTAGTGGTATAAAAGCATTGGCAGGCAAACTGTGGGCCTAGTGTTCTTCAGTAATGAGTGAAATGGGTTACAATAAGGTAAGATTCATTGAGGGTTGGATAAAATCTCAAGTCAACTATTACGGAAACTGATAACGGAAATCCCAAATACGTCATGAGACACAGGGAGCAGTTAAAATGAGTACTTAAGAGAAGTCAAGAGTTAAATATTTATCATCTCCATGAGAGGGAAAAAAACAAAAAAACAATGAATGCTTCATTCAGTATTTTTAAACCTATGAATCCATTAAGAGAAAAAAGCACTAATTACTATCAGTGTACTCCTAAAAAAAAAAAAAAAAAAGTCAAAAGCAAGTTTTATAGCAGTGGTAGTGCTTTTTATACAAACGCTAGCAATTTTGAAAGTGGACGTATCAGGCACTTAGATCGTGTTTGAGACGACGTCAAAAGGACTGCAGAATAATTCCACTATAACCTTGACCTATAGTTGAGCTGTGGCTTATCAAGGGCTTTTTTGGAGTCAGCCTTTTCTCAAAGGAAAAAATTCCCACACACCTGTCAAACACAGAGAGAACAAAGCCAGGCTGCCTGTACACAGAAAATAGAGAAGATGCAGATAGGAAGAGCAGATTTATCTGTCCTTGGACGTGAGCTTCTCGATCAGCTCCTGAAGCGGTGCTAGCTCTTTCCGATCAATCAAATTAAACTCCTGGAGAAAAACAAACAAAAAAAAGTAGAGAGAGAAGTGTTTTCATTTGAGTTGGCCCTGTAAAAACGTCATATTCATATCCTTATGATAAGCAAAACCACTCAGGCAAACACCAACTCACTCACACACCTCAATGACATAAGTACACACCTGAACAAAGAAGATAAAGTGCTTGAAAGAGGTGTTGAGGTGCGCCTCCTCCTGCAGCTGGATAACAGAGTCAAAGTGCTGGTGGTAGATGTGAGCGTAAACACGGAAGAGTCTCTTCAAAATGGTCTTGGCCACCGACATGAAGTTCTTCGGGAAAGGGACCCCTATAAGTGTTACACAGAAAAACAACTTTAAAATGATCCTATTATGTTTTTTTCTGATATTACCTTGCATGTAGTGTGTAATATAGTTGTTTATGAATGTAAAAAGTATGCAAAGTTTCAAAGATCAGAGTGCACAACCATGGGAGGTATTGTCTTCTTGACTATCTGAAACAATTTGTCAATAATTCCAGCACAAACCTACATAGATTTGTAACAAATATGCATAATGCCAGTCTATTTTATTCACTGGCTGCCAGTGAACATTTATTTTGACCAGCCCTGCAGTTGTAGCCGAGTCCTGGGAAAGTTGCCATTGCCATGACTAGGGCTGGGTACCGAACTCGATACTTTTTAGGTACCGAACGAACTGCCTCGATACTACCGAGTATCGAAAAGTGTCTTGTCATTCGGTACCAAATTTCGGTACCTCAGAATGGAGCCGAGGAGAGGGGCGGAGAAATGCTTTCGCTGTCTCGTTGAGGAGCAAGTAACGTTGCGCTACATTATTATTTATATCTAAATATATAAAACTATACGCGCGAGAGAGACCCTATGTGCGAGAGGGCGAGTGAATCAACGGTTTCGTTTTCAGTTTATCTCCGAATGGACGGGTGAGAAACGGCTGTTTATGTGAGCAGCCGGTTCACTACAGATACTGTTAACAGAAAACAAAAGTGTAGCACTGCCTGCAGAAACAGCGGAACGCGCAATGTTTTTTAGACTAGTTATGGACAGGTACAACACACAGCAGCTTTACATCAGCGTTCGTCCCTCAAGTCTATGGAAACACGCGACCGGTTCGTGACAGGCTCGTTCGCCTGCACGAGCACAGGCTCTGCCTCTGGCTCCAGAACGCGAACAATTCTGCTGAAAAAGAGGTATCAGCGTCCTCCTGATACTGCGGATAATTTGCGGGTCGGGCCAAGTAATAATAAAAAAAAAATAACATTCAAATTAATTGCGGGTGGATGAGAGATGAATCATTAATGTGTTGATTTTAATAAAGACACAGAACTCTTATTTCACGGTAAGACGCAACGAACTTGCGTCACTCTTACTTCCACTTTGATCTTGTTAATAATAATTAATTTTTTGAAGAACAATTGCTGAGTGATTTAAAAAAGAGCCTCACATACTTAATTTTTGCATTGAAAACTAAACTTTATTAAAACTATTTGCACTGATTTATTGTGTTGGGTAAATTTTTTAATTTGTGCTTTTTTTATTCCCCGCAGTGGCTCAGGAGATGAGTCTTTGAGTCTGAAAAAAAGTCAACAAAGTTAAAATATAAAACCAAAGATTTTTTTGAGGTTATGTAATCTTGTTTAAACATATTTTATAAAACTGGTACCGAAAAAGGTATCGTTTAGGTATCGGTATCGAAGTCAAGGTATCGGTATCGTCTCGGTATCGAAAATTTTTGAACGATACCCAGCCCTAGCCATGACTTGGGCTTGAATTGATACAGTGAAACGGACGACATTGTTACTGTTCATATCGCTGTGTTTGCAAGTGCTGAGGAAGCCTCCAAAGCTGAAATTGAGTTACGGCAATGATTCATCCGTTTCATTTAATTAAATCATTTCAGATACTGTGAGAAAAGAGGTGATGCTGCAATGTAAATTATGAGAAAATTGAAGTGTTTTTTTGACCGTGCATGCATGTAAACCTATTGTAGGAGGCCTCCAAAACAAAATCAGGAACCTTTAAAAATAGCATAATAGGGGAACTTCTTTAGAATTTACAGCAAAAGGAAATGGTGGAAAAAATGACCAGCAGAATTATGCAACTAGTTTCCTTGAGAAGACTGAATTGTTTGAAGAATGTTTTGTTGATGATTTAAAAGTGCCACCATGTGGACAATTCCCTCCATGATCATGATGAGCTATATAAAGAAAAAGCATACCAAATTTCGATATCATGCACAATTAAATTAAAGGAGAACGCTTCAAACCTATTTTTGAAGGGAAAAGTGTCTCATCATCAAGCTGATCCTGGACCCAAGTCATCAGGTAATCAATGTACTTTGGAGCTGAACATTTTATTGGTTTTTTTATGTTGGTCCCATCAGCCCAGTGATATTCATACCTGCAGACAACACACAAGAAGCTAATTAAAAGACATATATATATATATATATATATTTTTTTTTTACTTTACATTACACATGCAGCACTCTTTTAAAGTACACATTACCGTTCAAAAGTTAACTTATGCTGACAGCCTTGGTAAACATAAAAGACTTAATTCAAAAATCTTTTGAACAGTAGTGTAACGGCCGTTTCACACCACAACCTTGAGCTTTGTGTCAGCGTAACTACATCACTGCAGCTACAGATGTGTGAGAGTATTCACACTGGAAACATTTGTACAGAGTCACAGCAGCAGCTCCAACGCTACATATAAGTGAGCATTTCTTTATAAACTATATTACTATATAGTTTTTACTATATTTGTTTTTAGAAGTTGGTCATTTATAAACATGATAGTCTTGAAAGTTTATAAACATAAATTGATCCATTTACAAGACAGCAAACTGCGGGAAAAAAATCACATTTGATTTGGGTAGTGCTAGAGCCTATGTACCTGTGTATTACAACCATACTTATTATAATAAAACTGAATAATTAAAGGGTTAGTTCACTCAAAAATTAAAATTCTGTCATTAATTATTCACCCTCATGTCGTTCTACACCCGTAAGACCTTCGTTCATCTTCAGAACACAAATTAAGATTTTTGACGAAATCCGATGGCTCAGTCAGGCCTTCATAGACAGCAAGTTAATTTACACTTTCAAACGCCCAGAAAGCTACTGAATAGGCATGTGACGGTATCAAATTTTCATGTTGCGATTAATTGATGAAGCTTTTATTACGGTATACGGTATTATCACGGTATTAAAATAAGTTGCAAAACAATTTTTGTCATAGTTTAACAGGTTTAAGAACTCTTTTTGTAATAAAACAAAAACAATTCTGACTGAAATTTTCAAACAGATTTAAATGGAAAAGAATTAGGCTATAAAGAACAACAGATAACACTTTACTCTATTTAATGCATTAACTAAGATTGAGCAATAGCTACATTTGTTACAGAAAGTGTTTTTTTTTTTTTGTTAATGTTAGTTTAGAAACAACTGATCATTGTTAGTTTTATCTCAGGTCCATTAAATAAGTTATTTTTATTTTAGTAATGTTATTAAACAGTAACTAAGAAAATAACATTAATTAATAATAATTAATACTTTATAAGTATTTTTATTGTCAGTTTAGTGATAATGAATTAACATGTTAACAAATGAAGCTGTATGTTTTCAAAGTTTTACTGAACAAGGTCATGTTGTAGTCCAGATTAAAATATATAAATGTTTAGGTTTGAAAATAAATATCCTTTTAAGTCTTTTTTAAGTATTCAGTATTTGGTGCTGTGATGAACATCACTGAGATTACAAAAAAAAAATGAATGGCTGTTTGAAGCATTTTAAAAACTTCACTAGCGCAGTTACTTTGTTTGCACGGTTTCCGTGGTAACCGCTGCATGCTGCTGTTCCATCAGCACCCTCTGCTGTCAGACAGTGAACGCGCACTTTCATTCAGCTCGTCTCCTTCACTGGTTCCGCCATGTGCTTCTCGTGCACGTTGGGATTGTTTACATCTGAGCGCGAGTCCTTTTGACGCAGAATACAGCGGAGTTGTGCATTTTATACGATTGATGGGTAATGTATTCTTAATTGCCTTATAAAAAATTAATAATTGGTAATAAATTATTATTTACTGTATTCTGAAGTGCCGACGATTACAATATCGTGCATATTCATTATCGCGATTTATCGCATTACCGAATATCGGTACTACTGAAACATATTTAAAAGTCTACTACTGAAACATATTTAAAACAGTTCATGTGAGTTCAGTGGTTCTACCTTAATTTTATAAAGTGACGAGAATACTTTTTGTTCACAAAAAAAAAAAAAAAAAGGACTTTTCAACAATATCTAGTGATGGGCGATTTTAAAACAGTGCTTCGAATCTTTTGTTTTGAATAAGCAGTTCGGAGCATCAAAGTCACGTGATTTCAGCAGTTTGCCAGTTTGACGCGTGATCCGAAACACTGATTTGACACAAAAGATTCAAAGCAATGTTTAGAAATTGGCCATCACTAGATATTGTTAAAAAGTCGTTATTTTGTTTTTTGCCGCACAAAAAGTAATATTAAGGTAGAACCACTGAAACTGTAACTGTAAATTAACTTGCCGTCTATGGAGGCCTCACTGAGCCATCTGATTTCATCAAAAATACCTTAATTTGTGTTCCAAAGATGAACAAAGGTCTTACAGGTTTGGAACGACATGAGAGTGAGTAATAAATGACATTGCTTTCCTTTTTAGGCGAACTAACCCTTTAAAAACAAGTTTAAATGGGTAAATCTTCTATGAATATTTTTTATTCTTTATTTTCTTTTCTGACATACACCAGTTATTGTTAAAACACACTAGACATACTTATCCTGTACATTTTGCACACTTTTTGTGTGAAATCACATTTATTTTGTCCATCAAAACTGTGCTTTCACTTTAATGGAGCGTGAGCAGCGCAGCAAAAATAGACCTGGCACTGAAACACCCACTTCACTGCTG
Organism: Chanodichthys erythropterus; assembly: GCF_024489055.1. Taxonomy (NCBI): domain Eukaryota; kingdom Metazoa; phylum Chordata; class Actinopteri; order Cypriniformes; family Xenocyprididae; genus Chanodichthys; species Chanodichthys erythropterus. The sequence continues at coordinate 41,974,093 of NC_090233.1, read as the reverse complement.
TTCATGTGACGCTCCTGCTCCCAGTTTGAATGCACTCATTGGTTAACATACACAATATATGCGCTGCTTACACTTGCACTGTGAAATAGCCATAATGCTTAAAATATTTCACATGATAAATCCCTGTAAATACTTACTTGGGTCCAGCAGACATTAGTGGGCAGCTTTCCTCAGTGCAGAAGTCTGTGATGGTCCCATACAACATGTTGATCTGGTTAAAGAAGTCCACAGCTACGAGCACATGAAACAGCATTATAGCACAAACTCATGCCAGCATCTTTAAACATGTAAAAACCCACAGTCTGAAATGAATCATATTTTGTTCTAAACAAAAACAACATAAGTATCTACCCTATGCAGTTCCATCACAACCCTCAAGGGGTTTTGGAAGCTCTGCTGTAATTATATAAGAGAAGTTGGGTACACCCAATATTTCATGAGCTGCAGCAATTAGATGAAACCCTAAACCCTAGCAACATCAGCGCTGCCAGAGTCTGTATTCAGCCCTCGGTCCCTGAGGCTAACATTCTAAGAAAGCTCCACTGTCTCTATTGTTAAAAATAGAAGAAGGCCAGAGGCTATCCAAGCAACTGCCTCTGAAATGTTGCAAAACTGACCTACAAAAACAGACCTTATAAAATGGACGTTAACTGAAAGATGTATTTAAACGTGAGCGGCAGCATGAATACAGAATACTGATTTGACTGTACCCATTTTAAAAGGTTTTGAAATCTGAGATGGTAGCACGTGTGCACATATTTTCTTTGAAGCCACAACACTGAATGTGACAGACACATTTAGTCTGAGATGTGATTAGAAGGAATGATGCATGATGACATGTCTACATCATTAGGTTATTTACATTATATTTTAATTTAATTTTTTATTCTACGGACCTACTTACAATTGAGAACTATAGGGGACAAACATAAAGCAATTTTATAATATCTTATTTTTTTGGTAACACTTTATTTTAATGTGTCCTTGTTACACATTTTATTTACTAAAGTAACCATAAATTAGGTTGCCTGGCAAGTCCAGAATGATAGATCTTCTACAAGATATATCAGTCTGGTCAGTCCGCCCTCCGTCGCGCCTCGAGTCAACTCCAAACCGTACCGTGCAATCAGATTTGTTTATTTCAGTGACACAAACAGCATCACTCTGGTACGGCGAAAGTCCCTTCAATATCAACAAAGATTGTGCACGTGAGACCCAAGAGTTTGTTCTATTCAGCCGTGAATTCAGTTTTAAATGACCAAAAACACATTAATTATTTACTTTTTCGCTGTTGACTCTCATCGCTTTGCTAACGTCATATCCGCACTTCTCTGATTGGTTTACTCCGCTTCCTGTTTGCTCGGATTTGCTCCACCCTAGAAATCGAATTGATTCAATGGCCGACCAGAGTCATCCACTGGTACAGTGGTGAGGCTGGATTTTCCAGGCAATAAATTAGGCATAATTACATGCAACTAACTAACCCTAAACCAAACCCTAATCCCACCCTAACCTTATAGTAAGTACATGTACTAAATATTATTCAGTTCTTATATGTATAATTACATAGTAATAGGGACACATTAAAATAAAGTGAAACCCTTTTTTTTTATAAAAAACAAAAAACAACACACTGAGGATGCAAACACAGATTTTTTTTCTTCTAGATAAAAGTCACATGCTTACTGTTGACTGCCACCCATTCATTAAGGTCCTCTCCATCGGGGAGCATGACGGCCATGCGCAGGTTCCCGCTGCCCAGCGTGGCCTCTGCATGCTTCAGTAGCTCGTACTGGTGCGAGCCCTCTGGAATGTTCTTCTTCGGTTTGAACGTCTTTGACGAGCGGCTTCCACTGTGGAGTAACAGAAGAGTAAGAATGCAGGATGTTCATACTTTAATGATTTGCTGCACACTTACACTGAACCAAAGAATACTCAGCTTGGTCAAGCAAAATTTTATCATATTGAACATGAAATACTTTTTAGTTTTAGTTTTGAAACCTGTTTGTGTGGGATTAAACAGTAATGTAATGAGATAATCTAGAATGTCCAACAGCTATTGGTTAGGACAAGTCATTTATATAGTAGAGATGGAGTTTATTTTTATCACCGCATGCCTACATCAAAATGCCACTTTAATCTGGCAGCACTCAAAACACAAGCAAAGATGAGGGTTAATATTCTTCAAAAACATTTCCTGGCTGCTGGGAAAAATGAATACTGGTATACTGCCATGAATACTATTCTTTAAAAGTAGAGCTGCACAATTATTTGTTAAAAGATTGCAATCTCGATATAAACACCCACACAATCTTATCCCTAAATGACAGCATTTCGGCTATGTCTATTAAACGTTTTACAAGTACGATCACAGCAGACATTCAAATCTGTGTTGGCGCTGCCGCTGAGCCAGAGAAAGCAGTAGTCATAGATATGAAACCGCTCCACAAAGAGTCTTTTCAACCACAGTAGCATTATATCTGTGTCACAATTAGGGATGTCAATTTACATGAATTCCCTAATCGATTGTTGTTTTAATTAACTATCAATTAATCGTTAACCCTAACCTCTTAAATATGAAGCAGAGGGCACTAAGTTATGTTACTTAACATCCATTTGCTTAGATGTCATTTTAAAGCTTTGAAGCTTGGCTTTACAGTGAATGTAGGGAATATGACCATCACTTAACAAGTGCTTTTAAATTTGCTGACATACTGGAAGTGCTCCATTTTCATAGCATTAAGAAAATAACTGCTTTACATGAAATTGTGATCTGTAAAACCATAGTACATAACAGATAGACTTGTGTCATATATCATTGAAAAGTTCTCAACTAGAAGAATACAACAATCATATTTGTTTCAGCTTGAGACCAAACCATACCAAGTATTTGTAAGAAAAATTTGACACTTACGCACATGCAAAGCTTATACACATGATGCTTTTGTGCCAAGTTTTTCTTTGTTACTTTGCAAAAAATTAGTAAACCATAGTAGATCCCATATCTTTTAGAGCAGGTGGTCTTGAACGAGCCCAAACACAACATAAGACAATGCGTAGATCACAGAGTGACATAACATACTGCTGGGCTATAGGACTTCTTTGATCTGATCGTGTCACGATCATGACACAGTTTTTTCTAATGTCATTTGAAAGTGCAACCAATGGAAACTGGATCTCAGATGGAGTGGGTGGGTATAGTGGGTAGGGACAATGTGGCATGCAGTGACAGCTTGGCAAAATAGGACTATAGGACTTCTGAGAGCCAATTACATTGCCATCATGAAGTGGTGCTTTCTAACATCATTTGAAAGTTCAACCAATAACTGGATCTTGGGTGTGGTGGGCAGGAATAGCGGGAAGGGACGATAAGTAGAGACCAATCAGACACTATTTTACAGCTGAGGTGCACTTGGATTGGTCTGATCGCTCAGATCGCTCATGATTTACCATGTGCCACAGAATAGGAGCACACAACCGAAACAGTGCTGGAAGATCATCACTCATCAACCAGGATATTATTACTTGTTTACTATTCTATACAATTTTATTGTGGCAATTAGACAAGTATGCAATTCTTATGTTCAGTAAAATCACTTGTTTGGAGGTTTTTGGGACCCAATGGACCCAAAGCATCATTAGTTACAATAATTCAAATTATCACAGAAGTACTGGGAAAAAAGTTTATAGTTTGGATATAAACACTCATGTCTACGGTAGCAATATCAAAATGAAGTACCACCTTTAGAAAGCAACAACTCTTCAAATAAAGACTGTATCAATTTCATTGTTACACCAGTAGCTGGTGACAAGTGACTGTCAAAAAATGTATTTGTCATTGAATCATTCATTCAAGGGATTTGTTCAAAAAAAATTGTTCATTCATTCAAACTGATCTTTAAAAATATAATAGATTTAATAAGAATTAAAATAAGAATTAAATTAAAAATGTAAAAAAAATAGATTGCAGCGATTGCATTTTGTCAGAACCTCTAATTACATGTTATTTTGTTTAGTTGTCTATTCAGAATCGTAGTAAAATCATGATCTCTATTTAAAAAAAAAAAAAAAAAAAAAAAAACACGATTCTCAATTTATCCAGAATCAAGCAGCTCTACTTTAAAGTCAGCATGAAATTAAAAATTCACCGTAGCCATTTTCTAAACATGTTATAGGTCTTATTGTCAACAATTCATCCATGCATGTGTTTAATTTAATAATTCTTTGACATTGTAACGTTTAATCAAAATATCATAACTAGACCTTGTGGTGAAAACTACAAAGCTTCTCTCTGGTTATGTATGCAGGACTACAAATATTTATTTTAAACCCCGCCCCTGCAAGCTTGCGTTCATCTATGTCCACTTTTGAGTGCAAGGGCCACATCTCAAAATTCTCATATACAGGTAAAACTTCTCTAGCATAAGCTGGGCCACTCCTCATCTGAATTGACCCTACAAGCATATGTGCCTTTACTGGTCTATCAACACCTCAAAGCCAGCCTGTCTTCACCAATTCAACAGCTGCTCTGTTTAGTGTGTCCACCTGTTTAGACACATTCAGGACAGGGTTTGCATAGTAAAGAACAAATGGAAACTGGAAGTGATCAACAATTACAAACCTTCTGAAAACACAACATACAAAGTCAGACAAACCTTCTGAAAGACTCACTTGAATGACCAGCATGTGTCAAGCCAACAATAAAGAAGATCAGATCAGACCTGCGACCCATTTTCAGGTCATGACGCTCCAAAATGACATTATCTTTTACTCCTAATGACATTTTCCTGAGTCAGGCGACTGCATCAGAGCATCAAGCAGAAGTCAGATGGGAAATTCCAGTCTTCACAAAGCGAAAAACATGTGGCCAAGACCAAGAGCACACTCAAAGGGGATAATTATGCTGTTTTAGCAACAAAACAATAGTTACAGACACTCTTTGGAGACATCAATTTAAAGTCAGCATAAAACGGATGTTGTGACATATCTGAATGAAGCAGCTCTTTGAACAAGAGAAAATATAGGGTGGGACTTGATTTTGCCCATTGGGAATTAATAGGATCACTCTGGTTTGCTATTGCTGTGATCTCATGTGAGAGACGGGTTGTCCCGCCCTCACACTGAAATGTCACACAGATGTCACTGCAAGATGAAGGGGAAGTTATTTTGATTAAAGATTATGATTTGATTCGATTATGAAATACATTTGTCTCTCATTCTAATTTTTCTAATTGGTGGACGTGACAGGTAGCCAAGTATGGTGACATATACTCAGAATTTATGCACCTATTTCACCTATCCAAGCGCACGCACACAGCAGTGAGCGTTGAACACACACACCCGGAGCACTAGGCAGCCATTTTTGCTGCGGCACCTGGGGAGCAATTGGGGGTTAGGTGCCTTGCTCAAGGACACCTCAGTTGGGGGTAATGTGAGTGGAAGAAAACACTAGTCATTCACTAACCCCACCTACATTTCCTGCCGGTAATGAGACTCGAACCTGTGACCTTCGGGTTACAAGCCCAATTCTCTAACCATTAGGCCACAACTGCCTAATGCAAGGCTTTTATTTTGTCTTTACACTCAGCTGAATTATACAGCCTGAGTTACAGCACAAGTACTTCCTGTTTTCAAAGGAAAGCAGAAGAAGAGAGAAATGCACTAGTCTTTACATTGTTGACTAATTACATTTGTTCTTCATGATACTTGTTTCTATGATTTAGCTCTAATTATTAGACTAATATGTGACGAGATTTCTCGTTAAGGCAAAAAGTGATCGTGATGTTGCCATGACAGAGTGTTAGGATGATTAGGAAAGAATATGCAACCGTTATGTTTACATTACGCCTCCACTGTTGTTTTGCTTTGTATTTAAATAAAAAACATTTAATTCAGTTGGATAATGGTTGCTGCCACTCCATATTTACAGAGACCGTCAAAGTAAACGCAAGCGCGCATTTCAATACCCCGCATTTTGAAAGCGACTCCCTGATGAATACAAATATCTCTCAATATGAAAGCTATCTTAGGCTGGGCAGTGTAGTTGTAACCATCTCTCAGCTCTGTATCAAAGAAAAATGTGGTCTTATTTGCACTTTGAATGAGAGTGCGATTATGGTTGCACTTATTGTAAAGTGTTACCATAAAAATGAATAAGAGTTTTCTCTTAATCTTATTAAGCACAAACAATAAGGTTTAATTTGTTAACATTAGTTAATGCACTGTAAACTATGAACTAACAATGAATGACTTTTTATTAACTAACAAAGATTAATAAATACTGTAGCAAATATATTGCTCATTGTTAGTTGATGTTGTTAATACATTTATGTTAGTAAATGAGACCTCATTGTAAAGTGTTAACATTTTTATTTATACTGTTTTTATTTCTATGATAAGTTTGTGGAAAGGAGTTCAGTTAGGATGTCAAAAGTTGTTGAAGCTCATAAATCATGTACAGTAAGGTCTGAAGAGACTGAAATCATACAGAAGAGAAGTCAGTCAGTTGAGTTAGTAGCAAAACCTTTTACAGTGCTTGAGTATTGTTGTCTTTTACTGCATATGATAATTCATACTCAGAAAGTAGAACTGAATGACATTCATTACAAGATGATTAGTTAAAACATTTCAAATACACCTGCAGAATATTTTTCTTGTCATGTATTTCGCCACTGAGGATTTCTTAAAAATAGTGTGTAAAAATCTTGTCTCGTCTCGTCTCGTGAGATACCAGTCTCTTCACACCCCTAATAGATAGATATCTAGGGAGAAACTAGCGGTGGGCGGTATATCAAGTTTGTACGATATATTTTGCTATATTTTTATAAACGATATAGGATGAGGCAATTCAGTTTATATTGACAGTAGTTTGATATTACAAGCACAACTGAAAAATAGTGAAGGCCAGAGTGAGCTGCTACGGGAAAGCTCATAATCCAATTTGTCCTAACAAGAGACATTGCTTTAAATTAAGGGCTTCAAAATAGCTCATAAGATATAGTTACCATGTATAGTTTAAAGTGGCTTGCCCTTTCAGGTCCTCTGACAGAAAATTTTTAATGCATTTGAAATGCAAGTTAAACACCACATTTCACAGCTATATTCTCCATCTGTAAATGTTAGAAGGTCATGCAAATATTTCCATTTTGCTGTTAGGAGTGGACGAGCCTTAACTTCAACTTAAGTTTAACTCTATAACAAATATATACTGTAGCATAGCCTACATTGGTTACATTCACTGCATTTTTTATAAAATATAGATTTTTATCATCCAAATACTGAAAGTAAAAAATACACACACACACACACACACACACACACACACACACACACACATACACATACATATGGTATATCACCATTCAGCCCCAAAAAACAAAAAACAAACACGATTTGATTTTTTTTTTTTTTTTTTTTTTTGCCATTATCACCCAGTCCTAGGAGAAGCTGAAGAATAATTTAAAAATATAAATGTGAAAATCAACAAACAGGTTGCACATGAGCACAAATCAATATTTAAAAGGAAAAAAATAACTGCATTGGGATTTACTGCACTGGGTAACGTTAGTAAATCCCAATGCAGTTAATGTATACAGTATACTGGGATTATAGTGGGATAATCCAGACTGATCATGTCTGGATTTCAGGTTGCACTCTTATGTCAAATCGTTAAGGTACGAACCGTGAAAGCGACAGAACACTTATTAGGTAGCAATTATTGGTGATAACTTTTTTTCGTTTTGCTGAAGGGACACATTTGAGGAAAAAGCTACTTGTGTCGATCCTCAAAACACTAATATATCCCTTTTACATAAATGGCATGATGCTGGAAAATAAGGCTCTGTTCAGAGTCAGATTATTGTAGTATAAATCCAAGTACAGTCATAAAGGATGAGTAACCAAATCCAATTTCATTGTGATGGCCTCATGTACTGGCTAAGTATTCTTCATTAGCCAGACTACAGTTTTGTGTTATGATGGTCACGCACTAAACTGCAGAGATACAATCAAACTGCGCTTTTTTTATGTGTCATAACTGTTCATTTCTAATAAGTGACGGCTGTGAGGCAGGATTGCTAATGTACAGGCAGCTTCGGGACAAAAGCAGTATTTCTCGCTTGCTAACTAGCCACCAGTGTTCCCATTTAAAGATCCCACTCATACTTACAATAAAAAGCTCATCTCTCCTTGAGGAAAATGCTCTGTAGATGAGAAACAGGCACTAATCCGTTATTTTGACTGTTGAAGGGTGGAAAAGCAAGGAATTTGAGCCTTAATGTCCTTAACACACCAACAACACTGATCCTGCCCGTGCAAAAGTTCTCCTTCCCATCCAAAGTCTCTCCAGAGCCCTAAAATCTCGCGAGATCACGACACCCACTGCAGCGACTGCAGCGCTTATCTTTTAAAAAAATAAGAGCCACGTTAAGCATAAAATATGAAGAAAAATAGGTTATTGTTTATTGTGAAAAGGGCTGTACAAATAATTTTCAATTTGGAAAAAACTATTCTCTTCAGGTTATACCATAGATAGACTGTAAACAGATATGTAATAGTATCTAATATTAGGTAGACATAGACAATAAGATACACTCTGAACTTATTATAAAGTAAATATTCTCAAGATAATGTTCTAATAATTGGTTTTAGTGACAATAAAAAAGCAAAACTTTAATTTTACAAACAATATGTGTTTAGACAAAAGATAAACTACACCTTAATAAAAAATGAATAATTTCCAGAAAATATTTTAATAATTAGTTTTAGCTTTATTACGATAACAATAATAAACAAAATCTAAATCAAGAAGCCTATTTTGCTGTTTTGAACTACAGAGAACTATTATTTTGAAAGGACTGTCAAGCTAAGGGGCGCGTGTTGATCACGTCATGTTGTCCTCTTACGCAGTAGGTTAAAGTGTTTTGTGGGGCAAATGAGCTGAACACACCGTGTTAACTGAGTCTGTTTACTTTAGGTTTCATGCAAGTTTTAATTTGAAGTTTTGTACAGTACAAGATGTCTGCATTCAGTAGGAGCGCACTCTTGTTCTCTCTGGTTCGTTGTATCAGGAGACAGCAGCAGTTTCCATGCCTGACTCATATTAAAACTGCGCAGTCTACAGCAGCACGAGGTCGAGATGTTCATTCATTTTCAGCGAGATATTTAACAGACCGTGTAGTGCATCCATGGACATTATATCAAAGAAGCCTGTCCAATGAGGTACCTGATCCATTTATGTACAAACAATTCAAGACTGTTCCTTACACAATTTACTGTTTAACTGTTTTTTTCCCCCTGACACTATTCCTTTAATTTTTTTAGGCACCATCTAAAGATGATTACCCACCTCTACCCGAATACACCCCTAATGAAGAGCCCCAAGCAAAGGAAGTGTTCATCGTCCAGGTCAGAGGGATTCCCTGGTCATGTACTGCAGAGGACTTAATCAACTTCTTTTCTGGTACTTTTTTTTTTTTTTTTTTTTTTTTTGAGACATGCTGTTTTTCCCCTACTCGATTTAGTCAATTCAAGATATGTTAACATTGAAAAGCCTGACCAAAAAAAATGTATTGAACCTTCAGACAAATATAGAAAGAATCTTTTTTAAAAAAATTGTTTAATGTTGTGGCCCATGATACAGTGAGATGTACAGTGCAAATAAACATTCCTCTGAAGTCTGTTATAACATATTTGATACTTACATTTTCACATTATTATTATGTATGAAGATTTCAGATGCAAAAGCCTCAAAGTGCTGTCTGAAATTTTCTTCTAAAATAAGCATTTTTATCAAGTTCGTATGTTTAGGTTCAGTAATTCCATGTTAATGGCAATTAATAGGTCATTTTCTTTGCCATTAAAGTGAAATAACTGAACATAAACTTACAAGCTTGATTTAAAAAAAATGCTTATTTTAGAAGAAAATTTCTGATTGCTCTTAGAGGCTTTTGCATCTGAAGTCTTCGTATGGACAATCAAATTAATATTAAAATATTAATAGTAATATAATAGTTATTCTTGCATTCACTTTTATAAAAATCATTAGATTTCACAGCAGAAAGAATTTGGACGTCATTAAAATTATACTTAAAGGCCTTTTACTTGCTTAAAAAGTATGAACTATAAATAATATTATAATTCAGAGGCCTTAGAAATTCAGAAATAGTCAACATAAAACCTCACTGTATGGTTGTCGAGGTCCTGAAGATGTTCTGATATGACTGCTCATCATGTGAAGATTGTAGGATTCGAGGTGGAGTTGAAGGAATCCATATAATTCACAACAGGAACGGCAGGCCAACAGGACAGGCGTTCATTGAGCTGGAGCACGAGGAGGACATTTGCAAAGCATTGGATCAGCACAAGCATTACTTGGGACAGCGCTATGTTGAGGGTATGCAGAATTTGTATTGATCATGTGTCCAATTGTACATAGAGCTCATATAGTGAACACCGGTGTCATGTGTTTCAGTGTATGAGATAACAAACAAAGACGCTGAAGCCATACTAAAGGCTACACAGCCGATTACGGAGACAGATGGAGTGGTGCGACTCAGAGGGCTTCCCTACAGCTGTACTGAGAAAGACATCATTCAGTTTTTCCCTGGTGAGAGATAATGTAAAATGTGACAGTGCAAAATCTTTGTACTGATAAAAGCCTTATGCTTCATTTGTCTGTTTTGATGCTCTCAAAACAGGGTTGGATATTGTTGAAGATGGAGTTACAATAGTCCTGAACAGGAAAGGAAGAAACTCAGGCGATGCTTTTGTGCAGTTTGCCACAAAGGAAATGGCTGAAAAGGCCCTAAAGAAAGACAGAGAAGTCATTGGAAACAGGTTTGTATATCAAGAAATACTTAAAAAGAATGAAAATATATTGTTTTCAGGAACGTTTGTGTTTTTCCTTTGAAACAGTTCAATATGCTTGCACAGCTATCTTTGTGAGTCCTTTATGATCCTGAATAAAGACATTTTTTCCACTCAAATAGTTTTAATGTTTTTTGAGTATGTTATAATCTTCAGGTGACACTTATGGTATTAAAAGCCAATTTTTAGCTGTTCGATGGCAAAATATTTTAGATTGAATATGTACTTAAATGTTTTGGATCTATGTTTACAAAGGTTTTTTTCCCCCCTCATTTGCAGGTATGTTGAAATTTTCCCTAGCAGGAAAAGTGAGATCCAAGTCCAGTATGGAAGAGGGCGAAATGAGACTTCAGGTTCCACACCAGGACCCGAAGACACGACACGCAAAATGAAAACAGGTAAGATGTTTATTACGGTGTCCCTTTACAACCAGGCTTTAAATATTAATACATATGTTGTAAACTGTGTGTACTCCCATGCATCTTTCATGGACCCTCTTTAAAAAATTCTTAAATTTAAGGCTATAAAAGTTTGAATTTTATTCATCAATTTGCGTTATCATTCAGCCCGTATGCTTTTTTTGTACAAATAAGAAAGTCAAAATGTTTCATAAATGCTAAATAGAAGCTAATGTGGATTCAAAAAATTTAAACAATTAGGATAATAAAGTGTATGTGTGTATACCATATGTATGTATGGGTAATGGTATAATGAATATAAATAATTTTGACATCCCTTTTCTTAAATGGTTTAAAAGCTGAAATGTGAGGTTTTTCATTTTATAAAACCTGTTTGAGTTGTAATGTTTAAATCATGAATTTGTCATTCACCTACCTGCACATACTGTATCAATTTTATTTGTGCAGGTCCTAAAAAGCCTTAAATTTGATTGTAAAAAAACAAGATATCCTGACTTTATTTTTGTGCACAGCAAATGGTAGCCCTATATCAGCAACACAAAACCTCATTCACATGAGAGGTCTGCCATATGAAGCCACAGGAGAGGATATTGTAAAGGTAAAGTGTTATATTGAATATATTCTATTCAAGATATAGCATGATTTTTGTTTGCTCTTTATGTGCTTCACTGTCAATAAGGAGTGTAATAACTATTAACCTGCAACCAATATGTAATAATTAAAATCTCGTTTGATCTTGTCCATTATATCATCTATACTGAATGACTGAGATGTAATTTGTGTTCCAGTTTTTCGCTCCCATCAGACTGGTAAAGGTTCTTGTAGAGTACAGTCCTAACGGACGACCCACCGGTGAGGCAGAGGCCTACTTCAAAACACATCAGGATGCCGTATTAGCCATGTCCAAAGACAGAGAGTACATAAGTAAGCAATGAACATGTCTTATCTTCTGAAATAACCCAAATGTGGCCCAAAAATTATTAATATAAACATGAAGTAACTAACCTGTTTTTTGTTTATCTGTATGTTTTTCTGTCATCCAGAGGAGCGATATATTGAGTTGTTCCTGAATTCATCAGCATCAAGGGAGGAACAATAATCTGTATTTAAATGCATCCCAAAGTAGTTAAGTTATTCAATGTATGAGTATATTACAAGAATACATAGAACCACATTAAAAGAGAACTTTACAGATATTGCCTGTTCTGTTTCTTTTCGGACATTTCAGATGGAAGCAATGTTAACACGGATTAATCATGTGTACTGAAAGCGTCCAATGTTTTTAAAAAAGTACCTGTTCCGTTGCTGTACTTGTGACTTTGTGAAACCCTTCATGCACTTCCAATAGAGATATAAGTATGCTGTTTATCCCAGGCATACCAAGCCATTCCAACAACCTTTAATTCTGAATGCATTTATATACTGATCATGTATAAAATTGGTTTAGACTGAAGAATCCACATTATAATACACTTTTATTGTTTAGCTAATAAGAATAAAATACATTATATGGCAGGCAAAAACACTACCTTTTCTCTCTTTACAATATTTCATAACATTTTAATGTAGTGTAATTACAATCTTCTCTGTGACGAGTTCCGTAATATGCCGTTTTGTCTGAACTATCTATTTTTGCACAACTTATGAATGTTGGACTCAAGCGTTTAAAATGTTAATGTGCCTTGTTCAGTGCATACTGTAGTTTTCAAAAAGCTGAAAATACTATCTTGTTTACAATCGATCTCCTAATTCAGTTTTATTTTTTTATTAAGATATCAATATTATGTTATTGTATCATTACTTGCAATATTGAATGACAAAGACAATTCAAGTACAATAACTGCATAAATCCACTTGGTGGACAGCTTCACATCCTCAATAATTATATGAAATCATGAAACAATCGTTCTTAAAGCATTTCCCACAAAGAGCTTGTAAAAATCATCCCTTTTTGGCAAATGTTGTATGCAAAAAAAATATGTTGTATAATTGAGATGCCGATACTGATTGATGATCCAGGATACGATATGCAATTTTTGTACAGCACCATTTACGTTGATAAACCGTTAAAGCTACTGACAGGACAGTCTGTGCTTAGAGATGTGCCTCAGGATGGGGAGGACCCGTACTGCTGCAGTAACTGTGAGTAGCAGATGTCACACACGTGTTCAGGGTTGATGGAGGAGGGCAGAGGGAGCTCATTAGCCATGCAGTTTTCACAGAACACGCCACTGCAGTTCTTGCATTGCCTCTGAAATGGTTAAAAAGACACCCAATGCACTTGTAAAACAGTTCTATTCCATAGTTCTGATGCTGACAATCAAGTTTCTTAAAAGTAATGTAATGGCAACAGTGCCCAATATGCATTATGTTATTCTTTAGTCACCAAGGAAAATCAATACAGTACCATTCATAAGTATGTGTAATGTAATGTTATTTATTTGATCAAAAATAGAGTAAAAACTAATATTGTGAAATACTATTAGAATTTAAAATAACCGTTTTATATTTTAATATATTTTATATATATATATATTAATATATTTAAGTTATTCCTGTGATGGTAAAGCTGAATTTTTAGAAGTAATTACACCACAGAAATCCCTTATTATTATTTTTTTCAGTATTCTTTGATTAATAAGTTCGAAAGAACAGCATTTATTTTAAAGAGAAATCTTATGTAGCATGACAAATGTCTTTTCTGTCACTTTTGATCAATTTAATGTGTCCTTGCTGAATAGAAGTATTCATTTTGTTAAAACAAAATGTACTGAGCAAAAACCTTTGAATGGTAGTATAGTTTAATAATGAAGTGCTATAAAAAAGTAATGATCTGCTTAATGAGAACAGAATTGCTTTGCTTCGGTACCTTGGGTGTAGTCAAGGAGTCTTGATTTTCACACATCAGGCAGATGGAAAGGTCAGCATCTTTACAAAGAGACTGGTCCTATTAAATAAGAGAAATTCATGAATATAAAAATAAGAAATTATTGAAGGGAACAGCTCAGATAAAAATAAAAAAAAGTAATAGAAAAATTACTGATCAAATGTACCTGTTCATCTTCTTGTGAAAGTGTCCTGAGAGAAAGTCAGTTTTAGTTCAATTTTGATAACTGAAATAGATCAATACGGTTTTATGCAACTGGTTCAGCATATAAGACAGACTTACAAACTTGAACTTAGACTTGACTTGTCCTCAAGTGCAGAATGCAATGTAGAATTTTCTTTTTTGACGGACTCTAACTCCTATATAAAAACAAAAAGACTGAATTTTAGGGAACAGCACACTCTACATAAAGAGAAAGCAACTGAATGGCACTATAGGTAAAAAGCAGGTCTCACCTTTTTAATGTCTTCCCCGTGCTGCCTCATGTCTCTCTGCGGAGGCGTTTTACCTAAGAGAACTTCAGGAGTGTGGCCTCCAGGATGCTCTCTCCATTTCTTGAGCTCTTGTTCCAAAAGCCATCTATCACACAAGAAAGATAAGGGCTTAATTGTGATAGAAACATTTTATATAATGGCCTCAGAAGTATTTTCAACATGAAATGTACAGAAAATGCAGACTAAGGTGGCTCAGGTCAAAGATACTTACCCAAAAAGTCATATGATTAGCTTAGATCATGACAAACCAATCACCGGAACAAATCACAGTGAAGAAGACATTAATTTTTTTTCAACTGTAAGACTTAAATGTGCATGTATCTTTCTATTTAGTGAGACTCACTCAGTTGTTGTGACCAGTGGCCTTCCGGCCTAAATAAAACTGTCAGGTTGTGTCAGGTATATGCTGCGCAGCTAAGGAATAAAAGTACTAAAGATTCTACCACAGCAGAGACAGTGATAGTGTTGGAAGACTATAGAGTCGCCCTCGGGGTGAGGCTGTACTACTCAGAGTTAGTATTAATGATCCTGTGTCGGACCAGCGTACACCTGGGAAGGAAGGTGAGAGTGTATAGATGCTAAAGACCTGTGTGCTCATGTGTGATTGAGGTAGTGATAGTAGCTTTTTGACGGGACGCCGTCACCTTACTTCGGGAGGGGAATTACCTTGAAGTATTGGAAATGTATTAGAAGTATTTGTGAAGGGAATTACCTCAAGATACTGAAGTATTTATTGTATTATATTCAGGACGGGAATTACCCCAAATGTACTATAGTACTGTATTGGTATTAAAGTATTGTATTTAATTATATTCAGGATGGGAATTACCCCGAAGGTACTATTTCCATCAATTTATATTAATCTCATTTGTTATAATTAAACTGTTAAATGTATGTATCAGTTTGTTACCAATTAGTTAATCCATCAGGTACCATGAAATAATGATAACAATAAAATGTATATTTATATTTGTAATTAAATTTATATTTGATTTAACAATGAATTAACAATACTTTTGCATTTATTTGATCATGAATACAGTAAAAACAGTAATATTGTAAAAGATTATTACAAATTAAAATAACTGTTTTCTATTTTAGTATATTTTATAATGTAATTTATCCCTGTGATGCAAAGATGAATTTTCAGCATCATTACTCAAGTCTTCAGTATCACATGATCCTTCAGAAATCATTATATGCTGATTTGGTGCTCAAGTAACATTTCTTATTATTATCAATGTTGAAAACAGTTGTGTTGCTTAATATTTTTGAATCAGACTAACCCTAAACAGTAATGTGTATGTAGAAACTACCATTAACCTGGATGAATAAGTTAGTTCATGATGCTTAAAGGTGCCATCAAACATTTTTTTACAAGATGTAATATAAGTCTAAGGTGTCCCCTAAATGTGTCTGAAGTTTCAGCTCAAAATACCCCATAGATTTTTTTTAATACATTTTTTTAACTGCCTATTTTGGGGCATCATTAACTATGCACCGATTCAGGGCTGCAGGCCCTTTAAATCTCACGCTCCCTGCCCATCGAGCTCGCGACTCTATAATACAGTGCATTTACAAAGTTCACACAGCTAATATAATCCTCAAATGGATCTTTACAAGATGTTTGTCGTGTATGCTGCATGCATGCTTTGGGTCATGTGAGTATAGTACTTATTTGGATGTTTACATTTGATTCTGAATGAGTTTGAGGCTATGCTCCGTGGCTAAAGCTAACATTACACACTGTTGGAGAGATTTATAAAGAATGAAGTTGTGTTTATGCATTATACAGACTGCAAGAGTTTAAAAATGAAAATAGCGACAGCTCTTGTCTCCATGAATACAGTAAGAAACGATGGTAACTTTAACCAACAGTAGCCTACATTAGCAAAATGCTAACGAAACATCTGCCATTTTTTCGCTGTTGTTCTTGCTTGCTTGCTTACCTAGTCTGATGATTCAGCTGTGCACAGATCCAGACATTAATACTGGCTGCCCTTGTTTAATGCCTTTCATAATGTTGGGAACATGGGCTGGCATATGCAAATATTGGGGCATACACCCCGACTGTAACGTAACAGTCGGTGTTATGTTGAGATTCGCCTGTTCTTCAGAGGTCTTTTAAACAAATGAGATTTATATAAGGAGGAGGAAACAATGGAGTTTGAGACTCACTGTATGTATTTTCCATGTACCGAACTCTTGTTATTCAACTATGCCATGGTAAATTAAATTTTTAATTCTAGGGCACCTTTAATGAATCAACTAAGAACAAATCAGATCTTTTGCTTTCTAGATATTAGACACTGAAACAAAACATATTGGTTGACCACTATATATGTAACATCACAACAGTAAATTTCAGTACCTCTGCCGTCGTAACTGCTCCACCTCTTGCTGCAGACTCTCAATCTTGTCCCCAAACTCCTGTTTGAAGAGTCGATTGGCCTCATCCGCCAGGTCTCGCTCTCGTTCTGCCTTCTTACATCTGAATTTGGGCCACATTAACTTAATGAGGTGAAATGAAAACTTAACTCAACTAAAAGCCATGGAAAATGAAGATGATAAAAGCATAAGAAAGAACTGAGGGAGGAACTTAGACAACTATAGAGGACAGGAGGAAAGGTGACTAGAGCAGAAACTGTAAATACTCAAGAAGGCAAAGTAGTCTGAAAAGTGTCTGATTTTTTTTATTAAGCTATATTTGTCCTACAGTTCACATCTATATTATGTCTACATACACTTCAGTCCGTTCACAATTTAGAGGATTTCATCATCCAGACATTTTGCAGAATCTGTAAAGCTTGGTGTCACAAACAACTTTCTAAAGCTTGGACATTTGGCATCAGCTACCACTGCATCAAATTCAGATTTCAATTAAGTTTACAATAAGTTGTAAAATAATTCAGGCACGCAATCTTGCACTCAACATCATTTCTTGCAAAAAAAGCTAACATAACCTCCTGAATATGCCTGAAAAAACATATTCAGTTCATTTGTCTTGCTTGGGCATCAATCAAAGCACTCAACATCATCAAACTTAAGCAAGGTGGTAAAATATTCAGGTCCAAGATTTTTGAGAGATTAACCGAAATTAACCGAATAATATGGTGTTGCATACTAACACATAAAGTATAAAACGATTGTACGTTTTTTGTTAGGAATGTTTCCCCGTGCTGGACTGAAGTGTTTTATGGTTTTTATAATGCACCAACTTTGAGAAGTATCCTGCTATCTTTTTTTTTTTCCAGTATTGAGAAGTAGAGATATAAGAGAGATTCATTTCCATTACTTAAAATGTACGTTTGCCATCTTTGATCTAAGATTGGCCAAAACAGCTGCATTTTACTTCGGTTAAAACATACAGAGGGAGACTAGAGACAGGAGCACTGGATCAGGCGTACAATATTGAAAAATGAGGGGTGACACAGAAGCAAGAACTGTAGTTTTCAGTCCGGTTTCAAGACAAAATAACGGCAATGGATCTGAAACCCAGTAATAAAATAAATACCCTAGTCATCTATGTTATGCGAAATCAAACTTGAGATCAGATTTTTTTTTTCTTTAATTTAAGCTTTTTTTGGAAACTATCCGTTGTTTGCGATCATTTTATTGCTGCCTCTGAAGGAGTTTTCCAGCAGCTGTGTTCAAGCTTCGTGCTTGTTTAGCCATGTCGTTCTCACTGCTCAGGAAAAATGAGTAGAAACACAAGAGAATGAGCATGCAACAAATGTCAAATGAACAGGTAAAAGAGAAGAAGGGATTAAGAGAACACAGAGACAGAGAGCAGAAGTTATTGTAGAAACAGACTGATAACGACCTGTGGGAGGCAGCAATGTTTCTCTAAGAATTGAAACAGGAAAGAGCGGACTTGTCTTATTAGTGCCCTGATTTGTGCTCTATATATTTGATTCATACTTTATCTCTGTCATGATCATTCTTGTTTCTCAATCAGAGGAAATCTGTCCACCCTGAACAATACATCTTTGAAAAATTATTGTTATAAATAGTGGGATCCAAAAGTCCACATTGAAAATCTATGATATAAAATCTAATTTCTCATTTGCTATAAAAATTGGTAACGCTTTACAATAAGGTACAATGTGTCAAAAAGGGTTAGTTCACACAAAAATGAAAATAATGTTATTTATTACTCACTCTCATGTCATTCTACAACTGTAAGACCTTCGTTCATCTTCGGAACACAAATTAAAATATTTTTGATTCAATCCGATGGCTCAGTGAGGCCTGCATAGACAGCAATGACACTTCCTGTCTCAAGATCCATAAAGGTACTAAAAACATATTTAAATCAGTTCATGTGAGTTCAGTGGTTCTACCTTAAAGGGATAATTCACCCAAAAATGAAAATTTGATGTTTATCTGCTTACACCCAGCGCATCCAAGATGTAGGTGACTTTGTTTCTTCAGCAGAACACAAATGATGATTTTTAACTCCAACCGTTGCAGTCTGTCTATTGTATAATGCATTGGGAATGGGAATTCTATCTATAAGAGTCAAAAAAACATGCACAGACAAATCAAAATTAAACCCTGCGGCTCGTGACGACACATTAATGTCCTAAGAAACGAAACGATCGGTTTGTGCGAGAAACCGAACAGTATTTATATAATTTTTTACCTCTAATACACCACTATGTCCAACTGTGTTCAGCAATCGCTTAGTGAGTCCTGATCGTGCTCTGACAGCGACAGTGATGTTTCGCGCTTATACTTCAATGAGTGTTAGACATCACTTCCGCTGTCAGAGCACGATCAGACCTTACTAAGCGAATGCTGAACGCAGTTGGACATAGTAGTGTATTACAGGTAAAAAATGATATAAATACTGTTCGGTTTCTCGCACAAACAGATCGTTTCGTTTCTTAGGACATCAATGTGTCGTCACGAGCCGCAGGGTTTAATTTGGATTTGTCTATGCAAGTTTTTTCGACTCTTATTGATTGTGTTCCCATTCATTCCCATTATTTGACTGACAGACGGCAGCGGTTGGGAGTTAAAAAACATCATTTGTGTTCTACTGAAGAAACAAAGTCACCTACATCTTGGATGCCCTGGCGGTAAACAGATAAACATAAAATTTTCATTTTTGGGTGAACTATCCCTTTAATATTATAAAGCGACAAGAATATTTTTTGTGCGCCAAAAAACCCCAAAATAACGACTTTTTAACAATATCTAGTGATGGCCGATTTCAAAACACTGCTTCAGAGTGTTATGAATCTTTTGAGTCAAATCAGTGATTCAGATCACGTATCAAACTGTTGAAATCACGTGCCTTTGGCGCTCCGAACCACTGATTTGATTCGTAAAGCTCTGAAGCTTCATGAAGCAGTGTTTTGAAATCGGCCATCACTAGATATTATTAAAAAGTCATTATTTTGTTTTTTTTTGGTGCACAAAAAATATTCTTATCACTTTATAATATTAATATTGAACCACTGCACTCACATGAACTGATTTAAATATGTTTTTAGTACCTTTATGGATCTTGAGAGAGGAAGTGTCATTGCTGTCTATGCAGGCCTCGCTGAGCCATCAGATTTAATCAAAAATATCTTAATTTGTGTTCCAAAGATGAACGAAGGTCTTAGAGGTGTGGAACGACATGAGGGTAATTATTAAATGACAGAATTTTCATTTTGGGGTGAACTAACCGTTTAACTTTAAATTATTATTATTAACTATGTGCATTATAGCATTATGTAGGTTAATGTTAATTTATAAATATATATAGCACATAAATATTAAATACATTAAATAAATTGTTATTTAATTAATGTTCAATCATAATATATTAAATTAAAAAAAAACTATAACATTACCACTGTATTCTATCATCTCTGCATAACATCTGGGATTCAAAATCAGATTTTTTTTTAATCAAGACTATTTTTGGGTCACGGATCAAATACAAATTGTGACATTAATCATTTGACTTTGTACACATAGTCAGATGTTTTTCCTCTGCAATTTATCTTAGCACTAGAATTATGATGCTAATAATAAAATTTGTAATGAAAAAGGGTATTTTAAATCAGATTTTATAAACAAGATGCATTTTCACTAGTGCTCTCCGACTTTGTTTTATAGTATCCATGTCAGGTGTAAATGCTGTGCTGATGTACTTAGACTCTCACCTGCTCTCCAGCTGTTTAATAATGCTCCCCATCTGGTTTGTTTTCTCCTCCAAGCGGCTGATGATGTCACTCTTCTGTTTTGCACTGGTCTCTGAGCTCTACAGGCCAGACACACACAAACACAGACCAATAACATGCTGCATCCAAAATAAATGCAGTTTTGCTACACTAGATGAAATTGATACCAATGCAGTTGTAATGTTCATAATCTTACTAACAATTCCGCACATAAAAGCCACTTGAAGCAGCAGCAGGATTCAAGACAAATTAATAGAAAGTCCTGCATTTTTAAACAATGTTAGTTTACCCCATTATTTTATTTTGATTCATAAAAAGTCTGTAATAAAATATTTAGTTTACAGTAGCACATTTTAAAAAGTTTTCTGCCAAGTTCAACACACTGTGACTCTGAACCATATGTTTATTTTCTTTTTTAAATTGGCAGTGTCAAATCAAATCACTTTGTTGTCACTCCACCATAGAGTAACCTGTTAAAGGGTTAGTTGACCCAAAAATGAAAATTCAGTCATTATTTACTCACCCTCATGTTGTTCCACACCCGTAAGACTTTCGTTCATCTTCAGAACACAAATTAAGATATTTTTGATGAAATCCGAGAGGTATGACTCGTCAATAGACAGCAAAATAATCAACACTTTCAAGGTCCAGAAAGGCACTACAGACATCGTTAAAACAGTCGACGTGACTGCAGTGGTTCAACCTTAATTTCATGAGCCGACAAGATTATTTTTTGTGCTCAAAAACAAAACAAATAATGACTTTATTCAACAATTTTTCCTCTTCCCTGTCAGTCTGTTATGCACAGCTTCAATGTTCTACGTCAGAACGCCGACTCATTATTGGCCGGCTCCTGCGTAAGCATTACACGCATGAGTCGTGGTGTTCACGTGAACAAAGCCTCGGCCGATACTGAGCCTGCGTTCGGACGTAAACACAGAAGCTCTGCAATGCGTTCACTGCGCCAACTGCGTAACAGACCAACAGGGAAGAGGAAAAATTGTTAAATAAAGTCGTTATTTTTTTTTTGTTTAGCGCACAAAAGTATTCTCATCGATTTATAACATTAAGGTTGAACCACTGCAGTCATGTCTACTTTTTTAACCATGTCTACCTTTCTGGACCTTTAAAGTGGTGGCTATTTTGCTGTCTATTGACGAGTCATATACCTCTCGGATTTCATCAAATAATCTAATTTGTATTCTGAAGATGAACAAAGGTCCTACGGGTGTGGAACGGCATGAGGGCGAGTAATTAATGACCGAATTTTCATTTTTGGGTCAAATAAACCCTTTATTATGGGAATGTGCTGCTTACACATTGCTTTTGTATGTCTGTCTATATAAATAAATAAAAAGGGAGCATGTTTTGCTTAGACTTGAGAAGCAGCTCCTGTGTTAAACCTGTGAATTGTGAGAAGCTTGTTTTGCAATAAAAATGTGTCTCTCATACCTGTGACTTAACAGAGAGCTCATGGTTGAGTGTACGCAGGTCATCTAATTGGTGTCTGAGCTCCACCAAAGCATCATGTTTTTCACAGATGTCCTTTTCTAGCATCTTCATGGACAACTCCATCTCCTGCTTCATCCCTATTTGCACCTCCAGCTCCTTCTCCACATCCTACACACACTCACAGAGAGAGGTTCTTAAGAGTTCTCCTTGAAAGAACTCTGACTCGATTCTTTGAAGACGCCACATCAGAGATATATTTGAAGATGAAGAGAGTAATACACACACAGGCATTAATGTTTCACTCACCAGTCTGAGCTGAGTTTCCTCTTTGAGCTGTTTGCGAGTTTCTCCAAGCACTTGACCGTTTGCAGTACCATCTGCCCTTGTTCCCTTCAGGAGGAACAGAGGTCAAATATCAGAGCAAGCCACAACCAAAACAGTGTGTTATGACTGCAGACTGTGAGCTCAGCAAGTTTCAGATTTACTTTTAAATAATGAGTAACATGCAGTCAATCATTGTTGTTTGATTGAATGATTGTTAACAGTTAGTACTTCAATGATATTGCTGTGGGTTCAACACAATGTTGTTTACCTTGCGACTAGACTCCACTAAGTAAGGACTTTCCTCCTTCACTCTTTCCAGTTCCTCCTGCAGAGTGATAATCCTGTTGTTTGCAACAGCAAGCTAAATAACAAGAACATTTTATTATATTGTTTTGGAAAGAAATTAATACATATATTCAGAAAAATAAATAGTGATAGTAAACATTTATAGTCACAAAAGATTTCCATTTCGGTAACACTTTAAGGTTCATTAGTTAACATGAACTAATAATGAACTGAACTTATACAGCATTTATTAATCTTAATGTTAATTTCAACATTTACTAATACATTATTAAAATCTTGTTAACATTAGTTAATGCACTGTGAACTAACATGAACACCTGTATTTTCATTAACTAACATTAACGAAGATTAGTAAATAGAATAACAAATGTATTGCTCATAATTAGTTCATATTGGTTAATACATTAACTAATGTTTAACTTATGAACCTTATTGTAAAGTGTTACCTCCATTTCAAATAAATAGTTTGTTTGAACTTTCTATTCATCAAAAAATCCTGAAAGATGTACCACAGTTTCCACAAAACTTTTACGTACCACAACTGTTTTCAATATTGATAATAATGAGAAATTGTTCTGAAGAAACATTCTTGAGCAGCAAATCATCATATCAGAATGATTCCTGAAGGATCATGTAACACTGAAGACTGGAGTAATGATGCTGAAAATTCAGCTTTGCCATCACAGGAATAAATTATATTTAAAACAGTCATTTCATATTTTGTAATAGTTAATATTTAGCAATATTATTGTTTTTACTATGTTTTTGATCAAATAAATGCAGCCTTGGTAAGCATAATAAACTTCTTTTAGAGAAACTTTTGAACGGTAGTGTGAATTCAGTTCTGTTTCATTTAAATCATTATCAGTCATGTATTTCCCACAACTTCAGTAATCCATTAGGTTATAAATTAAAACCCACCTCCTCTGTAAGTTTTGTGTTGGACTTTTCCAGCGCATCCACTTTGGCTTGCAGATTATTCACTGATGCACTGGGAAAGGGGAATTTAGAGTGACAATGTCAGATTGCTAATGCTTACAAACACAACCCACAGGGTCTATGTTGGGTAAAGTGACTGCACCTTAAATGTCTGTTCAGTTCCTCCACATAATTCTTCTGATCAAGAATAGCTGTAATCTGTCCATCGCTGCAACCAAAGAGCAGCTTTAGAGGAAGCAATGATCTTTTCACAAGAAGTCCAAAAGCTGTCAGCCTAAAACAACGAGCTTCAATTGAAGAAGTTAAACATAGACTTACCCCTCTGTGCTTTTGCTACTGTGCGCACCATCTTTCAGATACATGGAAAAATCTATGACTCCAACCTATAAACAGAGTAAATGAGATCTTATTACCCTGCAAAAAAATAAATAAATTCAATTTTTGGCAAGCACACTTTGGAGAATAACATTAAGAGGACAAAGATGATGCTTTGTTCCTTCATCTGTTGTCCTCCATTGCTCATGTTCAGTAAAAAGTAACTAACCTGTGAGTCTAAATCTTCTCCCTTCATACACAAGTTAGCATCAATGACATTCAGGCCCACCAAAAGCCCAGCGATCACAGCTCCTTCCTCTTCCATCATAAGAGCGTTGGGCTCATAGAATTCACTGAGGAAAACAACATCAGCAAATATAAGATTGGATATAAGATATAAAACTGGATTGCAAGACCACAATTACAGGTTTTATATTAAAGACCAAAAGCAGGAACTGTACCTGAGCAGGTCTTTTCGGTTGATGATAGTCTTCATGTAATCTGAGAGCTTCTTCTGCATCAAGGCCAAACGAAGCCATGCTCTGCCTCTTCCTAACGGGGTTCTGAGATAGAACAACAACTTCAGATTTCAAAACACAGCATGCATTTAAAAAAAAAAAAAAAAAATACCATGTTCAGGTTGAAGACGTTTCCTTACTTGAGCCCAGGAAGGTCTTTTACACTGGCTGTGATCTCACCAGCCTCTGGAGTCAGCTTTTCTACAAGCTCCAGAGGACCCCAAAAAGACTTATTTTGACCAAGGAATGTCTTCTTACCTAAAAAGACAGGATATCATAAAAAAAAAAAAAAAAGAAAAAACAACAACAACCTGGAGACAGACTGAGACAAAGAAATAAACCCACAAAAGACTTGGTTTCACTGTACTATACATTAAAATGTCCCAACCACTGTGAAGTTGCACAATAACTGTCAAGGTTAAGCATTACAAAACAAAACATACTGTACTTAAAGGATTACAAATTGTATACGCAACACACCAAAGTACTGTGCAATCAGTAATTGTCAAAATGAACAGATGATCATGTTATAAAAGACACAAATGATGACCAGAGATTACTCTGTGAAAAGTGGAACTGTGGTTGGGATTTTTTCCGCTTACTTTTAAGTCCGTGTTTCAGGCAATGCTCCATGACAACAAAAAACTGCTGCAATGGGGCATAGTCTGAGTCCAGCGTGCGGCCCAGATTCAGTGCAGACTCGATCAAGCCCTTGATGCTTAGCTTGGCCATGTTCATCAGGTTAAGCCTCTCGATGGCAATGGGGTCCTTGGGATCTGAAGTAAAACAGAAATTCAAGCTTTATGTTAGATATGATATAATTCTCTAGCTGTGACTTCTCCTACGCACAGTATGTAACTTGATATGAACAGTATATGAGGGTTTGAATTAGAGAGCTTTCCATTGACTGCAACTACATGGTTTCCTCTAAACCTGGCAAAAAAAAAAAAAATAAGAAATTCTGGTTGATGCAATTTGAAATTCATCAGATGCAAACTGAATTCATTCCAACATTACAATCATCAAATTTTCAGATAAAAGGGAAAGAACAGATTATTTTTTGTTTGCTGTTATTTTCAGGACAATCTCGATCCAACCTTACAATGCATCACAACTTACATAAACTACAGTAAATCAGTTTTTACTGAATTCAATTTCGAGTTTCAGTTCTCAAGCCTCACCCTGTCTGATCCAAAACACACCCACAGTAATGCAATCATTCCAGCATCAACACTCTTAATCTATGTCTGTTAGCCAAAGGCAGTGACATTTTTTTTTTTTTTTTTTTTAATAATAGGAAAGAGAAAGATTGATAAAAAACGTGTTTTTCTCATCATTTCAAATTTCTCATAATTTCAGTGTATTTACACATTTTTAAAGAAAGAAAGAAAGAAAGAAAGAAAGAAAGAAAGAAAGAAAGAAAGAAAGAAAGAAAGAAAGAAAGAAAGAAAGAAAGAAAGAAAGAAAGAAAGAAAGAAAGAAAGAAAGAAAGAAAGAAAGAAAGAAAGAAAGAAAGAAAGAAAGAAAGAAAGAAAGAAAGAAAGAAAGAAAGAAAGAAAGAAAGAAAGAAAGAAAGAAAGAAAGAAAGAAAGAAAGAAAGAAAGAAAGAAAGAAAGAAAGAAAGAAAGAAAGAAAGAAAGAATCTCATCCCCTATTGACTACCATAGTAGGAAAAAAATACTATGGTATATATAGTATGGGGCCTATCGGCTTGGTTACAAACATTCTTCCAAATATATTGCTTTGTGTGCAGCAGAACAAAGAAATGTATATAGGTTTGGGTGAGTAAATGTTGACAAAAATTTCATTTTTGGGTTTACTATCCCTTTAAGATGTCAAAGACCTTGATATTATTGTATTGAATCACTAATGCAAAGGCAAAAATGATGACGGTCCAAGGCCATGAAATTAACACGAAAGCCAAAAGATAGCTTTCAACAGGTATGAATGAAAGACCTTCTTGGTGTAGCTTCACACAGTCACAAAGGAAAGAGTGAGTCAAGCCAGAGCTACTCAAGCCAAAGGTTACACACACACTACAAAAAACAAAGTCTGACTCTGCAAGTACAAAGAGATTGTTTTAATAAATATAAGAAGTCTCTGAAACATAAACATTTAATGTCTTTTAGAGACTAACCAGAAATTGATCATTGATAGCATGAATGCTGGTAAAACCATGCGATAAAAAAGTCAAATCAGCCAGAGAATGGGGTGGGGCAGTGAGGCAGCCAAAGAAAACAGGCCAGACAAGAGCAATCCAGCCAAATGGGTAGCCAAATATTTTGCTAGCTACAAAAGATAGCTAGCAAAAGTCACAGACACAAAGCTATTGACGGAAACATCAAACCAAAAAAAAAAAAAAAAACAGGAAGGGAGATAAGACACTGAAAAAGAGACAGATAAAGAAAAAAACAAAAGAACACGAAGAAGGCAAAGCTTTGGAAGCTGTGGTGCGAATGTGCTGTTCAGGGAGGCTGGTTCAGTAAAGACAGGGCCGCGCGGCCGCGCCTGCTGTGGTTTTAGGATGGTGCCCGAGGCGGGGATGAGGTGGACTGGGGAGAGTGATGCCACCATACGCACCTTTAAACTCATCAAGCATTTGCATTTGCTCCACCAAATCTGTGAAATCCTCCCATGAGTCTTTGCAAAAGGCAATGGAAAAAAGAAAAAAAAAAAAAGCAGAAAAGGATTGGGTCATGCACATCATGGGAGTAAACCAAAGCAACAACAAGAGACATTATGTTGGGTGTATATTTGGGTGTAGATTCTTATGTACAGAGCCAGGCTCACTCTCTTCTCACTGTCATACATTAGCGCAAAAAAATTCCTAGTGAATAAATTCAGAAGCACCATAACAGAGACTAATTATAGCAACTGGAGTGTTGATGTCATTAAGAACCACTATAATGTGTCAGCAATTTTAGATCAGAAGACGGTTACTATGAAGTCATTTGACTACACTAGACAAAGGAGCTCAAATAATGCTCTTCTAGTCCTGGAAGACATCTTATCTAAACCGATTTGTTTGACAGAAGGCCTCAGGAAAGAATTTAATATTTCCTCTTTATCCACAGCACTAGAAACAATATCTTTTTTTTTGTTTGTTTAAAGTACATTTATTCATTATAGCTTTAAAAGTATAGTTCAAAAAAAGGATATTCTGTCATTAATTTATTCATTTCATGTCACTCCAAACCTGTGTGACTTCATTTCTTCTGTGGAACATAATACTAAACATCTAAAGATATTAAGAGAAATTGTCTTGTGTTTTCTCTCTCTCTCCATACAATTCAAGTTATTGGTAAGCAAAACTAACTGGTAACTAACATTGTTCAAAATATGTTATTATGTTCCACAGAATAAAGTAAGTCATACAGATTAGGAACAACTTGAGGGTGAGTAAATGATGACAGAAATTTCATTTTGGGTGAACTATCACTTTAAGATCTTCTACGTCGCTTAGCTATGGGAATGAAATGAAATCAAACCATAAATGACACTTAATGAGGCAGCGCACATCAACTACACTACAAAGAACATCTGCATGCAGTGAAACAGACCAAGGGAAAATAGCAACTAATCAATATTGACTGATTTGCATTGGATTAATTGAAGAGAATATTTGTTATAAAACACCTATGAAGAAAATACTGTAGAAATCTCTGAGAAAACATACTGTCTTGACTTCATTTGGCTCTGGAATCTGGGAATTGATGTGAAATTAAAGGATTAGTTCACTTTCAAATTAAAATTTCCTGATAATTTACTCAGCCCCATGTCATCCAAGATGTTCATGTCTTTCTTTCTTCAGTTGAAAAGGTTTTTGATGAAAATGTTCCAGGATTAGTGGACTTCAGTGGAGCCCAAACGGTTGAAGGTCAAAATGACAGTTTCATTACAGCTTCAAAGGGCTTTAAACAATACCAGACGAGGAATAAGGGTCTTATCTAGCGAAACAATTGGTCATTTTCGAAACAAATGTAAATGTATATGCTTTATATAAACAAGTGATCACCTTTGTTAGTGCTTCTGCTTTCCGTATTCTACAAAAATCTACTACTTCTACTTACGGAAAAAAATTAAACTGGCACTGCGTTCGTTACGTAAGTAGAATAGGGAAGGCGTAGGACATACAGCGTTAACTTTTTGAAGAATGCGGAAATGCGGTTTTGACAGAAGCACTTACAAAGTCAATCATTTGTTTATATAAAGCATTTAAATTTACATTTTTTCCCTCTAGATAAGACCCTTATTCCTCGTCTGGTATCGTTTAAAGCCCTTTGAATCTGAACTGAAACTGTAATTTTGACCTTCAGCCGTCTGGAGGCCATTGAAGTCCACTATAAGGAGAATAATCCTGGAATGTTTTCATCAAAAGCCTTCATTTCTTTTCAACTGAAGAAAGAAAGACATGAACATCTTGGATGACATGGGGGTGAGTAAATTATCAGGAAAAGTTTATTTGAAAGTGAACTAATCCTTTAAAATGTAATGTTTATTGCATTGTGATAGTGAGGAGACAAATAAGTCACGCAGTGCAAAGGTGATGCAATTCTTGGAAATGTATAACCAACAAACTACTAGTCAAATGTGTAATCAGACCTTATCAGACAATGTTTTCTATTCCTTGTTTTGCTACATGCCTGCATCCTCCTTGCACAGAAAACACATTAGACTCAGATAACAGTTGCTATTTACATGTGGATTCTGGTTGGTCGCATCTCTCTACTGCCGATTGATCACATCCCTTCAAGACATTTGACTGAGTAGGAATCTCAGGCCCGTTTCCAAGGTAACAGTACTGTGTCCATTTGACTGCGTTTCCTGATGTCCTCTTTCAACCTTTGGCACGGTAAGCCGTGACTCTCCAGTAATGCACTGGATTAGCAAAACAATTGTGAGCTCTGACCACAAGTCAACACTATTCTAAAAAACAATATAGTGCTTTTTTTTTCTTTACATAAGTGAATACATAAAAAACAAAATGTAAGCAATTTTGTAAAATGCCTTTTATTTTTATTAAAAAAAAAGGGGGGGGGGGGGGGAAATCAAACTATATACTTTAGTCCTTTGTTAAATAATTAATTCTTTGTTATCGTTCTAATTTTATGAGAACAGGGAAATCCATAGCAGTTATATATCGATAACCACACAGAGGAACAATATCATTGGAATTACTTTCAGAAATATCTTTTCCAACTGATGAACAATAAAAAACATTAACAGAATCAGAATCAATCTGACTTTTAAGAGCTTTAGAAGCTCTAAGAACAGAATGTTACAGTCCATTGATATATTTATCCTTAAAGTTATCCCTACAGTCATCATGTTTGGTGTGAACAGGCCTCTATAGTAAAAAAAAATGATCAAGAACCCAAAAATATCTTACAATCAATGACACTAATAGTCTAACTAGAGTTACAGTTTGTCAAAAATTGATTTATTTTTATTATTTCATTGGAGGGACTCTCATTCTGGTGGATTTTCCCAACTGTGCGATGCACATACTTAATTTGTTCAACGTGACAATTTAATTGGACAATTTAACTACAAAACAGCATATGAATAGCTTCATTGAAATCATTCAGTGGGAAACAAACCTTCACAACCACTTGTGCTCCATAAAAACTACACTTCCAGGCAGGCCTGCGGGAACGCTGAGAGCGTGATGGTGGAAGGTTGGGCCAGCACCGCCCAGTACGATAAGAGCAACGGAGGCCTAGTGATGCTGTGCGCGCCTACCTTCATGAGCCGGCTCGGGATCTGGCGTGAGCGAGATATCGTTGAGCTCACGCAGGCACAGCCATTCGCCATCCACCGACACACGGAAGTTGCATAGGTAGATGGTCTCTCTGGCAGCCTGTGTGATCTTGTCAGTAGTGGGGGTGGGGGCCTCGCTCTGGGGCGTCAGATCAGACATGGTGACTCAGCTGATAGCTGCTGCGACGACAACAACACTTACAATGGCGGCCGTCAGCAAAGAGTCAGGTGCAGGGAATAGAAATAATGACTTATTTTTAAAAATCCAGTCCAAGCAAGAGTCTTCTCCAGCACAAAGGAGGTAGGAAAACAAGAGAGACAAAGAAAACAGAGAAGGAAGAGAGAGAGAAAAAAAAAATCCACCCGCAGTCCACACCAAACTTGGCCGAAAGGATGCTATTCTTCTGTGGCTCAACGGCCTCGTCTTGCGAATGAGCAGCGACAGCTAAAATCCTCCGTGTGAATAAAGGTTCAGTGCTCTCTGGCTCAGCACAGCCAGGGGATTGAGATGCTGTATGAGCCTCAACAGAGCTACAATCAGAGATGTCTCTTTTTCTCTCTCTCTCTCTCTCTCTCTCTCATTCCCTCCCTCCCTTACAGCCCAGCTGCTCGCATTCACCGGATTGGCTGCATGCGCTGCAAATGGGAGGGTGTTGACCAAGATGGCTGCTGTGATGCTGAGGAGGATTGTGGGAGTCACGTGAGCAGATGGTGGAGGGGGCACAGTTCCCGAGAGGCCTGTCAGATGTGTCGGGGGGGGGCTATTGCCAACGATCCACATGCTAAACAAGAGAAGTATAGAAGCTCTACTGATTGAGAACCAGAACATTGCTGATAAAGCTGCTGTTTACTGAAGAGCATGTTTAAGAGGAGCAAGATGGCACTTAGTGTAAAATTAAACTGTGTATGAACGAATCATGGTGGTAAAGTTCTACAGATACTCAACGCTCGACTATTTTTACTGATCAATTGGGGTGGTGTTATAGAAGTATAAGTAATATGATGAGATAGGCCTTTTTTTTTTTTTTTAAATCAACGCCTCTGAAAAAAGAACCTCATATGCAAAGTCATGTAAAATGGGGTTTGAATATTAGAAGTTGTATACTGATATACACTACTGTTCAATTTTAACTATTTTAATTATTTTGAAGAAATTAATAATTTTACTTAGCAAGGATGCAAAAAAAATATCAAAAGTGACAGTAAAGACTTTTATAATGTTACAGAAGATTCTATTTTGAATAAATACTGTTCTTTTTAACTTTCCATTCATGAAAAGACCCCTGAAAAAATGTTTCACGGTTTCCACAAAAAATTAAGCAGTGAAACCGTTTTACATTGGTAATGATAAGAAATGTTTTGAGCACCAAATCATCATATCAGAATGATTTCTGAAGGATCATGTGACACTGAAGACTGGAGTAATGATGCTGAAAATTCAGCTTTGCATCACAGCAATAAATTACATTTTAAAATATATTCAAATAAAAATATTTTAAATTGTAATGATACTACACAATTTTACAGTTTTATTGTGTTTTTGAACATATCAATGCAGCTCTGGTGAGTATAACTCTTTCAAAAAATCTTTTAAAAAAAGAATCTACGTTTTTATGGTAGTGTTACATCTCTAAAATTAGGCATGTAAATAAAAATAATTAATTTAAGCACAAGAGCAATGTCACATAATTCAGTAATACAGTTCTTGGTGAGATATATCATTACACATACCAAACCATAAAATTGGATTGCTAATTCACAATGCAATAAACAACATAGACAGTGGGATATATTAGTCTGATTTAACCCTCTGAAACATGCAATTACAAAAGAAAGAAAATATATATTTTGTTTTCATTTTCACTACTTTCACAAAACAAGAATATAATAATTTCCAATCTTTAATTTCTTCAAATGTATGCATTTAGAGAAAGCTGCACTTCAGTCCACTGCAACTGAATAAAGTAATGAAATTTCCAGTTGATTTTTTTTAATTTGTTGCCATAAATTAAAACAAAGTGACTGCAATGCATCCAAAATAGAATATTTTCACTTTTACAAACAGCACATTTGCATAGCATAACCCTGACATTCTCCATTGTGCAATTCTGCTTCAATCACTGTTTTTGACCTGTGATGTACTAATAAAACCTGTGAAAATTATTTACTTAGGTGTTGTTAACAAGTACATATTAACAACTTCCTGTCTCACAATACCCTGGCATTTTCTATTTCTCATCTTCTCAAATGTGACAGCTATTCAGCTCTTGTGGATTTATAGGATAGCAAACTGTGTAAACACTTCAGTTCAGGGTCCAATTCTCACTATTAACTAGTTGCTTATTACGCATATTACCAGGATATTGGCTGTTTATTATAGAGCACATATTTATACCTTATTCTGCATATCTTAATCCTGATTCCTACCCAATACCTAAACTTAACCACTACCTTACTAACTATTAATAAGCAATAATTAGAAGTTTATTGAGGCAAAAGTCATAGTAAATAGTTTGTTAATAGTGAGAATAGGACCCTAATCTAAAGTGTGACCAAACTGTTAACTGGTTGCACACCTGCACACAAAATCTCAGCAGGTGCATTATGCCATCTAAGAATTGTTTGCATATGTTTTCACGGATTCAGATACCCTAATCTGTTGACATACTGCTTTTTGCAGCATGCTTATTTGGATGTGGGCAATGACATAAAAAGGACATAATTATGGGTGATTTGGATGTAACCACAACATGAATTATTAAAAATGGCCTTTAAAATACCTGTTCAGTGTAATGGACACCATACAGATGGTTCACAAAATTATCACTGTTACTAGGGCTGCACGATTAATCGCATGCTATTCTCACGCGCATTTCGTCAGTAAAGCCGGTTCCCTGATTACCGCTAAATCGCCATCACCTGCTTTCAAATGAAGCGGCATTTAATAGACAGAGCCGTAGATCACTGAAAAGCCACGCAATATCGCGTTCATATCGCAGATGAATCGCCTGCGATATGAACGCGATATTGCGTGGCTTGTCTGTGAACTACGGCTCTGTCTATTAAATGCCGCTTCATTTGAAAGCAGGTGATGGCGATTTAGCGGTAATCAGGGAACCGGCTTTAATGACGAAATGCGCGTGAGAATAGCATGCGATTAATCGTGCAGCCCTAACTGTTACACAGCAAAATAATGTTCAAAAACACAGAAAACCAAGTGACAGCCTACACAGACAGCAGTTTTGGGTATCACATGCACATTCCAACCGTTTCCAGTGTGAAACCCAAAAATGCTGCCAAGGTAGGAAGCTCACCAGCAATTAATAAACAACCATCTGACAATCACACTCGCCAGACTAAACCCATAATGCATTAGTCCTCATGGTGAACATGACCTCAAAGATTAAGAGTTTATCTGAACTGGACATTAAAGGGACAGTTCACCCAAAAATGAAAATTCTGTCATCATTTACTCACCTTCAAGTTGTTCCAGACCTGTATTTATTTATTTCTTCTGTTGAACACAAAATATATTTAAAGTACATGGATAACCAAACCATTGATGGACCCCATTGCCTTCTATAGTATGAAAAAAAATAATAATAATAATTACTATGTAAGTCAATGAGGTCTATCAATTGTTGGGTTACCCATTTTCTTTAAAATATCTTCTTTTGTGTTCAGCAGAAGAAAGAAATTCATATAGGTTTGGAACAAGTTGAGGGTGAGTAAATTTCATTTTTGGGTGAACTGTCCCTTTAAGACTGGATATTTATCTACATCCATAAAATAGCTGTCATTTCAATGCGAGCTGATGACAGTTTGTGCCATGGGTGTATTATTTTTTGATTAATTACAGGTCGAAAATTCAAGAAAAACGACCATTCAAAAGAGTCTGAAACTGAACAGCAAAATGCAAGCTTTCATAAACGCTGCAGTGGCTGTCATTGTGCAGTGTTGCTGTTGACATTGAAACACAAGGCTTAGGCTGTCAAATATTGCTGCATGTTCGACAGAAGCAGACACCATCACATCCTATTAAATAAACACATAATGCAGACGATCATATACTCACTTCTTGTTTTCTTATTAGTCTTCTCAATCTGGAATTCATAGCGCACTGGTTCAGGAAGAGAAGAGCTAGTCTTGGTAAACTGTATACTTGAGTTATAAGTTAGCGCCTCCTTAAAGTAAATCACCGAGGCCGGAGAAAGCGACTCCTCTGGACTGTTGACTGTATGTCCATCGCTGTCCTTCACGTGGGGTTTGAGAAATTCATTAGACGACACTAAAGTTTCGGAAACTTCAGTGCTGTGCTGCTCCGATGCTCCTGAGCTCTGGTCCGCCATCTTCAGTTCAAATTCATGTGACCACTATGCGTCATCACATTCAGCTCTCGTGTGAAGCAAACTCATGTTTATCCAACACTGTTTGAGGATAGTTATACATTACGACTCGGCGCCTTTTAGCCGTGTTGTTTCTAAATTATCCGCCAAAAAATAAAGAAATAAAAAATGTTGGTCATTTGGTGTGACGTAGAAGATCAGCTGAGTGCGAGCATTTAAAGGAACAGCAGCAGCAGCATCAGTGCAACCTTAAAATAGCGGGAGGACAAACAACTTCACAACAGTATCTGTAGGCCGCCTAAGTATGTGTGCAGGTGCAGTGCTGGGTAGCAACTGATTACATGCAATCTGGATTACGAAATCTGATTCCAAAATTACTATTATTTTTATTGACTAAATATTATTGTTGACCTAAATTATTAACTTAAACTTCAAGTAGAGGTTCAGCTGACAACAAAGTTGGGGAATCCCTGCATTGCATGTAAATATGATGTGAATTTGTACATTTCGATGTTTTTCAAAGACAAAAGCCTTCCAGAGACAGTAATACAAAACTTAGTGAGTGATAATTCAAATAATAATTGTGATTGTCAGGAGTTAATTTGATATGCAATGTTGAGAATTTGCTTCTTAAAGGGTTAGTTCACACAAAAATGAAAATTACCCCATAATTTACTCACCCTTAAGCCAGGTGTATATGACTTCTTTCAGCCAAACACAATCAGAGTTAACACCTATGGCTTGAGGGTAAGTAAATTATGAGGTAATTTTCATTTTTGGGGGAACTATTTCTTTAAAAGTGATCTGATTGCTGTAGGCTAAATCCAGTGATCAAATGCTGTGTGGGTCTCATTTTTCAGAATAGGCCCATGACTATTGGCTGGTCTGTATGTGCAATTCCACAAACCTGGACATGCAAAAAAGTTATAGGGAATGAATGGGAGAAAAACACTTTTAAAAAATGATTACAAGGACAAACTACAAAGTAGACTTTATTGGTCATGTTTACAAAAGATGCACCACTAGAGAGCGCCATCAGCAGTGTTTTGATTACATATTCTGTCTGGTGTGTTACTAGCTCGAGTCTTCTACTTAGATCGAAATAGATGTAAATATTTGCTACAGAGTGCTTAAACAAGAGTTGCCTGAGAGATTTAAGATCTGTGATGTCTTGAAGATTCTTTTGGGGGAATTTCCACATTTCAGTTATTCCTTCAACACACATTCATTCTAGAGGCCTTCAGATACAATATTGCACCAGTAAGTTTAAATGGGCTTTAGTATATTAAAAACTATGCTGCTCATGTGCTTAGAATTGATTTTAAAATTCTCGTTTTAACATACAAATCATTATATGAGATGGCACCAGCGTATCTTTGTGATCTCATTACACTCTGCCACGTTCTCTCCGTTCTGCTAACACTCTTTCATTTCATCAGCCTTCATGTAAACTATGGGGGGAAAGAGCCTTTTCATTCAAAGCCCCCAAGTTATGGAATGCTCTTCCTTTCACTATTAGTACAGTGATATATGCAAAATTTTAGGTAAAATTCTCACTTTTTATATATATATATATATATATATATATATATATATATATATATATATATATATATATATATAAGCATGAAATTTGGTAAACGTGTACAGTTTTGGACCCTGAATATTTTTAGAAATGGAGCCATCACAAAAAGGACTTATGGTCACCATGGCGACCATTTTACTTTCCGCCATAACCAAATTATTAGTCAAATAAACTTTAGGGATGTGTCCGATTAGGAAGCATAAGTGGTTGTGAACCAGTTTCACCTGCTTTGGTGCAAATAAAAGTGACAACAGGTGCACTGAAGAGGCAACAGCAAGACAACCATCAAAAAAGGGAATGATTTTGCAGGTGGTGGCCACAGACAAGTTTTCTCTCCTTATTCTTCCTGGCTGATTTGTTTTTAGTTTTGGGTTTTGTTAGAGTCCTTGTCACTGTCTGTAGCATAAGGTTGCACAGGCAATCCAGTTCATCCAGGATGGCACATCCATACGTGCCATCGCAAAGAGGTTTGGTGTGTCTCACAGTTTCAGGAGTATGGAGGAGATACCAGGAGACAGGCTGTTACATGAGGAGTGCTGGACAGGGATGCAGAAGGGCAACAAACCAGTAGCAGGACTGGTATCTGCTCTTTTGTGCGAAGAGGTTCCCCTCACGTTCCCCAGACCTGAATCCAACTGAGAACCTCTTGGACATTATGAGCATCCAAAGGTCTGATCCAAGTCTGGGAAAAGATCCCCCAGGGCACCATCCATCCATACACACTACTAGGACTGCACGGTTATGACAAAATATGATAAAATAAGATAACCTGTCCTGTAGAAGAGAACCTGCAGAAGAAAAAAAAAACACACTACTTATGCACACAATAATGTGGACTTTTTTGTTTCTAGTTTGTTTTTTGTAATTGCAGTGTAATTGTGGCATCCGTAATTGTAATCATGATTAGAAATTTGATTCATTGTGCTACCCCTACACACTACTGACTTACATTATGAGTTGCTGTGGTGAACTTCTTGCAAGTTGGATCAGCCTGCAACTTCAGTTTTTACATTGATTTTTGGTGTGATTTTTGAACCTAGCCCTCAGTGTGTTGATGATTTTGGTTTCCATTAACTGTTGTCATAATTTTGTTATTAACAAATACTTCATTCATTAAGATCCAATGTGTGATTTAAGTGTTCCCTTATTTATTTATTTAGTTAGTTAGTTAGTTAGTTAGTTAGTTAGTTAGTTAGTTAGTTAGTTAGTTATTGGTTGAGCAGCTTAATTTTTTTTTTTTGAAGTAAATCTTTGTGTCTGACATGTTGCTAAGGTCATGTTGAATATTCTACTCTTTACTAGTTTTTATTCTACTTTCACTGTATTGTCAGGGTTAATGAACAAAAGTATTAAGCTTTTGAAACTCCAATGTGTGATTTAAGTGTCCCCTTATTTATTTACTTAGTTATTTAGTTAGTTAGTTAGTTAGTTAGTTAGTTATTGATTGAGCAGCTTATTTATTTATTTTTTATTTTTTTGAAGTAAATCTTTGTGTCTGACATGTTGCTAAGGTCATATTGAATATTCTACTCTTTACTAGTTTTTATTCTACTTTCACTGTATTGTCAGGGTTAATGAACAAAAGTATTAAGCTTTTGAAACTCTATATGCATGCAACATACATGATATTATAAAGTCCAGGCTAAGTTCTCAGATCACGTCACTGAATTTTTGTTATGGCTCCATTTCTGAAAATGTTCAGGGTCCAAAACTGTAGTGTATCAAATTTCATGCTTTTATGAAAAAGTGAACATTATTTTCACATATCACCTGGACTATATCAGTAATGCTCCAACTTTGAAACAGTTTAATAAGTTGATTAAGATACATTTAAGGTTGTTTTTAAAGTTGTTACATCTATGACGTATTGTATGCTGTGTATATGTTCCTGTGTCTCCTCTCTAACAGGATTGGCCCAAGGCGCTAATCAGAGACTGTCGATGGTTGGACCAGAGATGAGGCCTATTAATTCCTCCAAGTCTCGCTGGAGGGTGCTCTCACTTTTGCTCTTGCTCTTTACCTGATTGTTTATCTCTTTGTTACTTGTCATGATCTCTTCTGTATGTCTCTCTCTTTGATCATTGTTGCTCATGTGTTAGTTCTGGTGTTAAGCTTTAGTTAAAATGTTGTTAAATCAAGTTACATTCTAACAGAGCGCTGTTAACCATTGCGAGAGCTTTCTGTCCTGAACTTCAATGTCCCACATACATGTCTGTAAACCACGTGTGAAGCTGTAGGGGGTAAGTGCCTTATTTTTTTTTTTTTTTGTAGTCCACTTGGCCACCACCTTTTCCTCCTGTTTTTTTTAAATAGATAAGGAGTGAGGTTACATTGCTGTATTTTGGTTTCTTTATTTTGATGCACAGGGAAGTTAGTTTCATTAAAGGTGCTTTCGACGACTGAGAAACCAAAGACTGTTAGTGAGTTTTTGAAATGAGCGTAAGAACAACCCCCCTCCTTCATTTCGAGGGAACGCCTCCCAAAACTCGTGCACGAGTATTGGAACAGGAGTGTTTGTTTACCACCAGCATTCGCTGTGTCGTGTTAGTTGATTCATTATGTCGGACTCATCACAGGTAACTCATAATCTGCAGTTGTTACTCCTGACAAAAACATTGCATGCGGCGCCTATGGAAAGTTACTGGAGTGTGCACGTCTCTCACAAGGAACGTAATGGCAGTGATTGACATGCCAGAGGGCCAATCGTTTATGCGATGATCGCGTAAACGATTGGCTGAAGTTAAGGCCCTACCTCGTGCACAGATGGTGTATATTGACATTATTCCTTTCAGTGCACCTAATATATAGTCTTTTATCAGTTAGTAAAGACAGTTTCAAGTAATATTGCAAAAATGTATAAAACAAAACATCCTCTATAACACCTTTAATGGGAAATTAGAGTGCTGTTTGTTTATTATTTTGGCATTTGCTCACCCCTGATCATTTGCTTCAGTTCTTTTGTTTATCTTATGATTTTGCTAGTATTCTCCAACTGCTGCCACACAAAAAGATTGATCAAAAGGTCTAAGAAGAAACTAAGAAAATAAAAATGAGTACTTTAACAGCCATTCTGTGTTGTTGTTTATGTTGCGGTCCTGACCTAGACCGGGGCCGTAACAAAGTATTGTGTCTTTTTTGATGCAGAATGTCTTGTGATTATCTACACTGCAGTTATCCATTTCTCTTCTTAAGCTGAATTAGATTTTTTTTTTTTCCCCTGCATTACTAGTTTTTCTGTTCTGTGATCATGTATGCTCATATGTTTTGTTCAATTGTCTTTAATTCCTGGGTTATGTTTCTTGGCACTGCATGATTGTAAGCAACCTCCTTACTAGTGTTATAGTTTTTAGCCTCTCTTCCCTCAAAATAAGGGAGGACTGAGCTGAATTTGCCCTTATCTTCACCATGAAGTCATAAACGGAAACAAAAACAAGGAGGCCACAAAGGAATCATCAGAAAATCTTGACTGTGACCTTCTTTTGAGATCTTCAACCTCCTCAAATCTCACATTTCTAAGATTAGGATTTTTTTTCTTTTTTCTTAACATATTCATTGATCAGATTTTGTGATGCCATTTGCTTTCACAGACTTAATGAATACAGAAAATAAGTTAATTTTACTACACTACTACAAATTTATTCTGTTATAGGTTACCAATTATTCCTCTTGTCCAAACACATGACCTTGTTATTTTAAATTAGCTGTCACATTGTTACGGAGACTCAGACAGGAGGATGTTAGTGAACCCAAAACAGTTGACTGAACAAAATGTTACATGTTTTCCAACCAATACAGCTACGACCCATAGGAATGTTTGCTGCAGTTGCGCCCCTATCGACAACAGGACACTTTCACTTTAAAGCATTGTTCCCTTTTATCTGCGTCATATTTCGGGTTTCGCGTAGCTCAATTGGCAGAGAATTGCAATATGTAATAATACGCAATCATGTGATGGGTCGTTAAAGAAAGAGTTTTGCTAAATGGAAATAGGACAAATGGTGAGTAAGGCAGTATGACAGTCTTGAATGGGAGTTGCTTGAGTCCTCCAGATGTGTGAAAGGAATAGGGAGGTGAGTATGATTGAATGAAGGGAGAACCTTGTGTGTCTGTGACACACATACAGTAGGAAAGGACATCTTTTACATTCCTTTTCTAGTCATTTCAGCTGCAAAATTTTATCATCGACCTGGTGAAAAGTCTGATCACTTAAAGTTATATCAAATCTTTCCATAACATGGCACATGATTTGATCATTTTTGATCATTTAATTATTATCACCACTAATATCACATCTTACTAAAACCATTTGTGCATATGACAATCAAAAAAAAAAGAGAAAAATCACTGTCATCTTAAATCTTCAGTGTATTTGTTAAAGAAGTTAAAGAAGTTAAATTCAACACAGTTTCTTTATTTCCTGTATGGAAAGTATGTGAAAAGAACTCCCAGAGGAAATACAATCTCTTCCCAAAAGGCAATCATCACAAACTAAGTGACCAAATATATGCTCTGCTCATATCATTCACTTGAGGGTTATGAATGTGAATGTTGAATGTTAATGTTTGACTACCAAAAGGACCTTGTTAATACACTCACTAATAAATAGAATGATTTAAAAAAGGTATATTCCTTTTGCTTGAACCAGAAGAAACAAAAATGAATAATAATAATAATAATAATAGGGACTCAAAAATGCATGCACCTTCAAATGTCAAAACAAAGGGGCTATTTCTGTTCTGTCCGGGCAGCTTTATCCCTAAGGATGGAGGATGTGTGGTGAGAGCATTTCATTGGAAGATTGGAAAATGAAAGTAAATCTGTGCTATACAAGGGAAAGTCCGTACAAGAAAGAAACATTTCTCTGCATCTGCCTGTGAGGTGAATCATGAATCAGGCTGTTCTCACACTGCTGTGCGCTGTGCTGTTTGGAGTAAGTGTTGTACACTCTGCAGGTAAGCTGATATCTATTTACTTGCGTCGAATCAGCCTTAACCCTTTATATTGTTAGTGTAAAAATAATTAATAAGAATATAAAAGTCTTTAGAGTTTCCCTTTATATTTAATAATCTTTTAAAAAGGTAGTTGTTATCCAGAAACAAAATTTCAGTTTGAGGTCAATATGACACATAGTTAAAACTCCTTAAGAAAATATTAAAACTTAAAAGATCAAGAGGTTCATGTTTAATTTATGAAAGTATATGACCATATATGAATAAAAGTATGTCATTTCTAAGCATTAAATGGACTGTAAAGGAAATCTACAGTCTGTCCTTATTGAAAAATAAACCCTGCAGTGTGATCAGTTTGTCAATCATTATATAAAATATTTGACCGCAGAATGCAGTGATTGTGCAAGCAGAATGACGTATTACTGAAAGCCACAGAATGAAACATAATCACATTTGTTGATGTTATTGATGAAAGTAAGTTATTCTGAAATGTTTTTGATAAGCATATAA
The DNA here is from genome assembly GCF_024489055.1 of Chanodichthys erythropterus. NCBI lineage: Eukaryota > Metazoa > Chordata > Actinopteri > Cypriniformes > Xenocyprididae > Chanodichthys > Chanodichthys erythropterus. The sequence continues at coordinate 41,932,241 of NC_090233.1, read as the reverse complement.
GCATCATAATAAATGCCTCTTAATGTTCGTGTGTGTGAGTGCATGTGTGCATGTTTTTGGCATCAATCCAATCAGTGAATTCCAGAACAATTGTTTTCTGCATCAGTGTGTACATTAGCCCTTGAACTTATTACTGTTGTTAAATATAGGACATGGAGCAGGGATTTCACAGCGCTGTTTATGCAGAGGCAGAATGCCGAAAGCAGTGAAGCCTAGATACATTCTTGCAGTTGAATTGTTCCCACCAAGTGCCTCCTGCTCAAAGACCGAGATTATGTAAGTATGCATCCTTTAACTCATGTTACAAGATGTAATGTTTATAAATCCCTATTGCTTCTAGAGATTCATTTTCGCAATATAATTAATGAGCATTGCATGTCCTCTAAAATGATTTGATTTTTTCCCCCCTGCTGACGTTCAGATTGACTCTCACTGGAAAAGGAAAGGAAAAAGGAAGGGGAAAGAGGTTAAAAGTGTGTCTGGATCCATATAAGAAGCAAGGACGGAGATTACTGAAGAGCAAAGGGTATGCACCACTGTTACACTACCACCATGCACTTTTTGCATGTATAACAATCAGTTATAATGTTACGTTTTATGTTTATGTATGTATGTAAGAATTAAATGCTATGTCATTGTGCCATCATTCCTAGGATTCAAAACAAAAACCAAAAGAACAGAGGAAGAAAAGGAAGGAAGAAGAAGTCTGATGACAAGGATGACTAGTGAAATGATTTCCTCCAGCATGTTACAACACACCTTTCAAATAACAAAAGTTTTCAAAGCCATTTATCCATAAATGTACGTTTTTCTTATTTTGATTTATGTTTTGTGATTTTAAACATTATCTGAAGAAAATGATACAGGTTAATTTTAATGGCAGTAAATGATTTGATCTGTAAGAAATCATGACCACCAACAGTGTTTTGGATAAAGTATTGGATAGCTTGTGTCCATAATTATAACTTTATTCACATTAACTTTAACTTTTTATTAATTCATTTTTATACAAATCTTTCTAATCCAGAGGAAATCTGTGTGTGATATGAAATAAAATAATTCTAATGATAATTTGGTGTTTTGTTATTACTATGAAACAATTAATGTTTGATGGCATAAGGATGAATAACAATGGACTTTGCCTGTTGAGTCTCTCAGTAATTAACATTTATGAAACATTTGTCTACAGTATAAAGTGTTCTTATTTTGCAATCTATTATATCACTATCTATTGATACAGATTTCAATTAACGGAAAAATTCAGTACATCAATACAGTGCAAATTTTGTTATGCTAATGTTCTATAATGAATCAAATTTTATTATGAAAAATAAAGAAATTGTGAATTGAACAGTTTGGGCCCTATCATACATTCAGTTTTTCCACTTGCAAATTCTGCCATGTAAAGTGAATCCGCCATGAGCGCAACTGGGGTATGGGAGATGAGACTCTGATTGGTTTATTGCACTTTACGCCCAAAAACACACCCATTACTCAACCCTTACAACCCTTTTAGACCTAAGTGCACTTGCACCGTGTGCTTTAGACCATGCGCTTAGATGTTCCCAATGTTCCATTCCATTCCTCCCAGCTCCGTTTCTGTGACTTGATCTTCAGAACACAGTTTAAGATATTGAAAATGTATGTACGGTATACTGTCCATGTCCAGAAAGGTAATAAAAACATCATCAAAGTAGTCCATGTGACTTCAGTGGGTCAATTAGAAGTTTTTGAAGCATCGAAAATACATTTTGGTCCAAAAATAACAAAAACTACGACTTTATTCAGCATTGTCTTCTCTTCTGGAATCCTTTCCATTGAATTGATTCCATTGAATCCTTTCATCTGTCGGCGTTGGTAATGCACTTTTACGTCGTTGTTTTTGGCGATTAGGACATGCACACTTACGCACCATTTTAAAAAATATAGCAATACCAAAATACAAACAATGTAGAATAGCTTGAATACAGCGTGCGTCTCCCTCAGACTGAAAACGAAGCTCGGGCGTCTTACATCAACAGCGTCACTGCGGAGTCATGAACGCGGATTGACAACAGACCCGGAAGAGAATACAATGCTGAATAAAGTCATAGTTTTTGTTATTTTTGGACCAAAATGTATTTTCGATGCTTCAACAAACTCTAACTGACCCACTGATGTCACATGGACTACTTTGATGATGTTTTTATTACCTTTCTGGACATGGACAGTATACCGTACAAACACTTTCAATGGAGGGACAGAAAGCTCTCGAACTAAATCTAAAATATCTTAAACTGTGTTCCGAAGATGAACGGAGGTCTTACAGGTTTGGAACAACATGCGGGTGAGTCATTAATGACATCATTTTCATTTTTGGGTGAACTAACCCTTTAATATCCAGCAACATTCATTTAACTGCACTGACAGTATTGGATGTGAACAAAACTTGAACTGAATTGAGCTGAATGACAACAAAAATAATGTTGACCTTTTGTAAATATAAGTTAATATATAAATAAAATAATGTTGAGCAGTTGAGTGAAGTGAAGTGAGTGTAGTGAAGAAAAAGCAATAATGCACAATATGAGTATATGAGTGACTTTGTAAATCAGAAAACTGTTTTACTTCCATTACTGTTTTTTTTATATCTTATATCTGATGACATAGATAACACTGTACTGTGAAATATGTAATCATGATGACACAGCTTTATAAAATGATTTTAACAGTTGTTACTGTTAATTTCCCAAAAAGATTATAGGTACTGGACCTGGAACCCAGCCAGATACTATTATGTGCTGAAGCATCCAATAGGGAATTCCCAGATTGTCTTAGAATTGTATAAAATGAAGCAAGTCTGCTCATTTACTCACAGCTGGTTAGCCGAGTGGTTTAAGGTGAAGCCCATCAAGAGATGAAGACTGTGGCTGCTCTTCTTATTTTTGTCAGTTTGGCTATTGCTGTTATTGAAGGTAATATTGTTTTGCTTATTTTAATATTTTATTTACTTAACACAATCAGTTGGTTTGTTGTTTTAGACTGATCATTTTCATCATTTATTTCTACCATCCTAGAGCAGCCTGGGTTTGGACTCCAAAAATGTTTATGTCGAGGTGCTGGTGCCAAAATGGTGAAGCCAAAGCTGATAGAGAAGGTGGAAATTCACCCTGTTAGTCCATCTTGTGGACATCTGGAAGTTGTGTGAGTAAACTGATTATTCATCTGTCTATTCATAAGATCTATATAGGCGATTTTTTTATCATAACTGAATACAGATTTATCTATATATCTATATAAATAACTTGACTGTGTCTGAACAGTGTCACGCTGAAGAATGGTGCAGGACAAAGATGCTTAAACCCAGAGTCATTGTTTACCAAGAATATCATTGAGAGGATTGAAAATAAGACCAGGTGAGTCTTATCAGTGACATTACAATTGATACAGAAACTTCATATCTTTCTTATGTTACAAATGAAGAAAGGATAACAGAATAATGATTATTTATGTTTATTCTTTTTTTAGGAGCGCTCAGTGAAAACTTCACTTCAACTTTTTATTAATTTTTATACAAACCTTTCTTATCCAGGGGGAATCTGTGTGTGATATAACCATGAAATAAAAATAATTCTAATGATAATTTGGTGTTTTGTTTACAGTTAATATGTTTTGATGGCATCAGAGGAAGAATCACAGTGGACTTTAAGTAACTACTATGAAACGTTTGTCTACAATATAAAGTGTCTATTGCTGTCTATTGATACTGATTTCAATTTACTGAAAAAATCATTACAACAACACAGTGCAGATTTTGTCATACTAATGCTTTATAATGAATCACACTTCATTACAAAAAAAAAAAAAATAAAGAAACCATTTATGAATTGAACACTTTGACTGAGCTTGTTTTCTCCCAAGATTTTTTTTCCCCATTTCTTACATTTAGCCTAATGGATTTTTGGCTTCCTTGCCACTGTCGCTTTTGACTTGCTTAGTTGAGAACTTAAAGGGATAGTTCACCCAAAAATGAAAACTTGATGTTTATCTGCTTACCCCCAGTGCATCCAAGATGTAGGTGACTTTGTTTCTTCAGTGGAACACAAATTATGATTTTTAACTCCAACCGTTGCTGTCTGTCAGTCAGATAATGCTAGTGGATGGGAACTTCTACAATAACAGTAAATAAAACTTGCTTAGACAAGTCCAAATTAAACCCTGCAGCTCGTGACGACACATTGATGTCCTAAGACACGAAACGATCGGTTTGTGCGAGAAACCGAACAGTATTTATATCATTTTTTACCTCTAATACACCATATCCAACTGCATTCATCACTCGATTCGTTTGGTCTGATCGCGCTCTGACAACGGCAGTGATGTCTCGCTCTCAATGAAGTATATGCGCGAGACATCACTGCCGCTGTCAGACCGATCGTTTCGTGTCTTAAGACATCAATGTGTCATCACAAGGCGCAGGGTTTTATTTGGATTTGTCTAAGCAAGTTTTATTTACTCTTATAGTCCAAGTTCCCGCTGACTTGCATTATACCACTGACAGACGGCAGCGGTTGCAGTTAAAAATCATCATTTGTGTTCTACTGAAGAAACAAAGACACCTACAGTACAGTCCAAAAGTTTGGAACCACTAAGATTATTAAGGTTTTTAAAATAAGTTTCGTCTGCTTACCAAGGCTACATTTATTTAATTAAAAATACAGTAAAAACAGTAATATTGTGAAATATTATTACAATTTAAAATAACTGTTTTCTATTTGAATATATTTCACAAAGTAATTTATTCCTGTGATCGCAAAGCTGAATTTTCAGCATCATTACTCCAGTCTTCAGTGTCACATGATCCTTCAGAAATCATTCTAATATGCTGATTTGCTGCTCAAGAAACATTTAATGTGTACAATTGTACAAAATATTTGTGTACAATAGGATTATTTGATGAATAGAAAGTTCAAAAGAACAGTGTTTATCTGAAATCTAATCTTTTGTAACATTATAAATGTCTTTACTGCCACTTTTGATTGATTTAATGCTTTCTTGCTGAATAAAAGTATTGATTTTTTAAATTCCTTTTCAAAAAAATAAAAATAAAAATTCTTACTGACCCCAAACTTTTGAACGGTAGTGTATAATGCTACAGAAGCTTTGTATTTCAGATAAATGCTGTTCTTTTAAACTTTCTATTCATCAAGGAATCCTGAAAAAAAAAGTACACAACTGTTTTCAACATTGAAAATAATCATAAATGTTTCTTGAGCAGCAAATCAGCATATTAGAATGATTTCTGAAGGATCATGTGACACTGAAGACTGGAGTAACAATGCTCAAATGCTAAAATTCAGCTTTGCCAACACAAGAATAAATTACTTTGTCAAATATATTTAAATAGTACACAGTTATTTTAAATTGTAATAATATTTCACAATATTACTGTTTTTTACTGTATTTTTAATTAAATATAGCCTTGGTGAGCAGACGAAACTTATTTTAAAAACATTAAAAATCTTAGTGGTTCCAAACTTTTGGACTGTACTGTACTGTATCTTGGATGCGCTGGGGGTAAGCTGATAAACATCAAATTTTCATTTTTGGGTGAACTATCCCTATCCAGCAACATTCCTAATTTAACTGCACTGGCACAGTTGAGAGCAAAACTTGAACTGAACTGAGCTGAATAACAACACTATTGTCTTTAGTAGTTCTGCTTATAGCTAAACTGAACTTGAATATACACAGCTATTGTACTGAACTGAACTGACCGTTCGCAAAGACCCGTCCCCTTTAGTGACTGTTGCTATGTCTGACAAGCCATGTCGCTCTCAGGCCACACATCATGTTCTCACGCAGTGAAAAAGGTCCACTGTGGAGCAACAAGGACACTGAAAACGCGTCGACAGACAAGGCAGAGAAGGTTTGATATGAAACAAACTCTCAAACTTGAAATATTGTCATTTTTAAAGAAATTTAAACAATAAATACCGTTTTGTGGCTCTTTAATGTGTCGCTACAGATTGCTGTAACGCCTCAGCTCAAGCGGCTCGTGAACCGATCATCTCTTCCTACTAGTTCATTTATAGCATCAAATAAACATGAATGAACATCAGAATGAATGTTGTTTCAACTGTAGAAAGAAATAATAATAATAATAAAAAGTCCACCGACGTAATCTACTAACTCCCCTGACTGCTTTATCGGACATAATGGCGGATTCGGCTTTATGATTGTCAATCAAACTCGCTGCAAAGGGTCAATTGAGCTGAATAATGACTATTATCTTGCTATAGCTGCTTTACAGAAGAATTTGAATTTTTCTCTTATTTAATAAAGTTTTCATCATTAATTCTGTGACTTTTCTGTTTATTATTATGAAGCTGCTCACAATTTCTATTGTATAAAAAGCTATAAAAATAAATGTGATTTGACTTGACTGAATAGTACATTTAATGGCTGAAGTATTCAACTCTGCCTCCACAGAAAATACCCTGGAAAAATCTTGTCATGCTGTACACACACACACACACACACACACACACACACCAAGTGTGCAGTTTATGAGAAAAGACTATTATCAGAAAGTGGAAGCACAAAAGGACACCAAGTAGGCTATGTCATTTTAGGCTGAGGATAAAAAAGTTCGAATGAATGAGGATCAATGAACTGATGACATAGTTAATATATAAATAAAATAATTTTAAACAATTATTAAGCAATTTATATTGTAGGATAGAAATTGTACAAGGATATTTGAAAACATTCTTACTATTACCATTTCCATCTTTCTCTTTACACTTTCTCTCTCCCTTGCTCAGTTTCTCTCTCTCTTTCTTTCTATCCCTGAGGTAACATTTTACATACATGCTGCATGGTATGATTTTATCTATTTTTAACTATTTCTAGTGTAACCATAACCATATTGTCATTAAACCCTTTCAATTACAAATGATGTGCTAACTAGTTTAGATTCATTTTTAATTTTGAAGTGCTACTTAACCTAATGCAATATAATAGTCACACTATGCTCTCTCTCATATTTTGCTAATCTATCTGTGTTTATTTACATAGTTGGTATAAGTAGCAGTGGGTGACAATAGACAAGAAATGTACAGTTTTACACCATCATACTAATAACGTTTCTTTAGTCATTCGGCAATCTTGCAGCATGAACCACTGTAGTGAAACCAGCTTTCGGCTTTGTATTAATAACAGTTTACACCTTACTGGGGACAGAAGGTGATTCGCATGAAAGACCATAGGAAAGGGCACAAACTCCATCTGTAAACTCTTAAAACCTTTATTACCTTTTGGTTTACTTTTGTGGGCTGAGACCATGTACCAGTCGCACTGAGACATTTCAAATGATACCAAACATGTATAGTGCTGTACTGTATGGTAATTGTTCATATTAAACCATATTTTTGGGTGAATTTCAGGGTGATTTCAGTGTGTGGAGAGAAGATATAGGAGAAGAGGGAGTGAAGGAAATGAAATGCAGATAAGACAATAATGAGGTGTGATCTACTCTGTGCGATTACATCTCGGACGAGGATGCTAATTTTGAAAGAGAGTTCAAATGTTCATTTTGCAGAAAAGTCCTTTGTTTTCTCGGAAAGTATCCCTCATTGGGTCCTAGACAGCTCAGCACCAGTCTTACATTATATAACAGATGTAGGATATAAAGATAGTAAAAAAGTAAGACAGATATTTGATTTACACTCAAACCAGAAGCAAATAAATATTCCACTTATAATAAGATTCTTATTATTATACTTAAGCTATAATGCACAATATGAGTTTATCAAAGAGTGACTATGTAAATCATAAAACCGTTTTACTTCCTTTATTGTTGTATATATATATATATATATATATATATATATATATATATATATATATATATATATATATATATATATATATATGATGACATATAGTGTACATTTTTTTAAATAAACATGATGACACAACACTTAAACACTTTCACATTTCATCTGCACTGTTGTTACTGTTAATTTCCCAGAAATCTTAAAATAAGATTTTTAGGAAGTGTAACTAGAACTCAGCCAGATACTACTATGTACTAAAGCATCAAACAGGGGATTCCCAGATTGTCTTAGATTTGTATATAATGAAGCAAGTCTGCTCATTTACTCACATTTGGTCAGCTCAGTGGTTTAAGGTGAAGAGATTGAACAATGAAGACTGTGGCTGCTATACTTGTTTTTGTCAGTTTGGCTATTGTTGTTACTGAAGGTAATATTATTTTTGCTTATTTTAATATTTTACTAACTCAAAACAACCTGTCACTTCAGATTGTTTTAGACCAGGGGTTTCCACTGTCCTGCAGAGTTTAGCTACAACTTGCCTCAACACACCTGTCTGGAAGTTTCTAGTATGCCTAATTAGACCTTGATTAGCTGGTTCAGTTGTGTTTAATTTGGGTTGGAACTAAACTCTGCAGGACAGTGGCCCTCTAGGACCGAGTTTGGACACCCCTGTTTTAGACTGATCATTTAAATCATCCTTCATCCTCTAGGGCAGCCTGGGTTTGGACTCCAAAGATGTCTGTGTCGAGGTGCTGGTGCCAAAATGGTGAAGCCAAAGCTCATAGAGAAGGTGGAAATTCACCCTGTTAGTCCATCTTGTGGACATCTGGAAGTTGTGTGAGTAAACTGATTATTCATCTATCTATTCATAAGATCTATATAGGCGATTTTTTTATCATAACTGAATACAGATTTATCTATATATCTATATAAATAACTTGACTGTGTCTGAACAGTGTCACGCTGAAAAATGGTGCAGGACGAAGATGCTTAAACCCAGAGTCATTGTTTACCAAGAATATCATTGAGAGGATTGAAAATAAGACCAGGTGAGTCTTATCAGTGACATTACAATTGATACTGAAACTTCATATCTTTTTTATGTGTATGTGTGTATTATATAAGGATAAAATACATAATAATGTTTATGTTTATTCTTTTTAGGAGTGCTCAAAAAAATGTGTGAAGTGGTTCAACTGTGTTTTCAAGTGTGAAGGTTGTGGCCAGTATGGACTCTGTTATCAAAAAGCTTGATTGATTATTTTATGTATTATAAGGGATTATTTTATACATTATACTTTTACTTTATTTTATGAGATTTTTTATTTATTATCATTATTTAAAAAAAAACAACATAAAAAAGTTGTTGTATGTTCTTCTGTCTGAATATGTTGTTTATTGTCAAAGTGAAGTTTCAAATAAAATCTTGTGAAGGTTTTGTCTGAATTAATGGTCTTTGTTATTTTCTGGACAAATATTAGCTATGCTATATAAATACATAGTTATGTTATACAGGTGTGTGTGTGTGTGTGTGTGTGTGTGTGTGTGTGTGTGTGTGTGTGTGTGTGTGTGTGTGTGTGTGTGTGTGTGTGTGTGTGTGTGTGTGTGTGTGTCCGATAATATGTATACGTCTTTTCAGCACTCCTGTGAAGTTCATTTAATTTTTAGAATGTAGTTTAAATTTTACTTTAGCTGCGCACTTAATCTGACTCCAATTTCAAATGATTATTACATTTAGTTTGTGTTTCTAAACTATTGGTTATGTATTAATTTATATATTTGATTATTCTGGGTATCCCATATTTTTAATTATTCATTCATTAGGGACCCAATGTCGCATAGAGAACTTACGCCAGCCGGATGTAATCTCACGGACACAAACTAGTCAGTTCTGATCTTAGACAGAGTATGCAGGGTGAATAGTCAGCTACACTCTGCTTGCTCATAACAAAAAGCATCATTTTTGTATAGTCAAGAAAACTGAAACTTATCGAGGAAGTGATAGTCAGAAACCAGAAGGTCTCAAATGATGAGCCCCATGCTCCGGTAACAGCAGTCTCCACTTTAATCTACTAGAAATAATGATTTAAGAATAATACAGAATTAATCAAAAATAATATTTTAGTTGTCAGATAAAAAATGTATTATGCCAATTAGATCATTAGATAATTAGAAGCCAATTCAGAAATAATAGATACATTACATCAATTGCTCAAAGATGACTCTAAAAGTAAGAAATGCATGCCTGACCTTGGGGCACACAGTAGTGTGTGAGTGTTTTTAAGACACTCACCCAGCACTGCATGGGGGTTTCTGGCTACAGAATTTCCCAAAATGGCTGCTCTGCTACCTTGCCTTACATACCCAACCAGAATAAAAAGATTGTATTTACACCAACACCTGGTTTTGTGAGAGAGGAGAAGGTTATCAGATATCTTGAAGAGACACCACCCAAAAAAGGAAGACAGAACCTTTCATTGAGATCTCCAGATTAAGGAGGAAGCTTGATCTCAGCTTTTGTCTTAACAGGAAAATCAAGGCTTGTGTGTCTGTTTGGACTTCAATGGCAAGGTGTAAACGAGATCAGAAAAGGACACATAAAATCACAGGCAAGTCATTGCCTGGACATCAGCAGCCATTTCATTTTTTCTACATCATTTAATACTTCGAAACAGGGCCTTACCTATAGTGGTCCAGTTGGTGCGGGCATCTCAGCGAACGGACAGAGGGGGACATTCTGCCACCTGCCGCCGGAAAGCAATCACAAATGGACCCAGGGGGCCCCGCTTCCTCTAACTCGTACTTGGCCCCACCCCATGCTTAAGATGGCCCTGCTTGCAAATACTTGTTTACTTTAACATTTAGAAACATTATGTAACTTCCACAAAATTATGAATTTAGATGTCTTAAAATAGTAATAGTAAATATAAATAAAAATACTGCATTCATATACAGTAATTATCCTTAAACTTTACCAAACACAAATAAAAGACAAACAAAATAAACAATGAAAAGGAACAAAGGAAACTAAGTCCATATCAATGTGAGAGGAAATTTTACACAGAAATGTCAAACTACTCAAGTTACAATGTACAACAAATGCCATAGTTAGAAGGAGGACAATAACAACACTGTGAATGTGTCTGTGGGAACTATTCAACAGTTGTGGGGAATCCGCAAAAATGACCTACCTCTCACAGAAGACTAGTAACAAGCTCTACAGGAACTGCGGGACCGTTTATATTTTTGCATTTAAAACCCGAGACGAAGGGCAGTGAAATGGAAAAAACTAACATGTTTTTAACGTCACACAGTGTCCTAAATATGCAGAGCTCATGCGTGAGATGCGGACAAAGACGTTTGTAGGTTGCAAAAAATGCTTAGATGAGTCTTAAAAGGGTCACAGTGTCACCAGGCTCCTCCGTTACACACACCTAGTGCTGACTGTCACCAGAATGCTAATCATCCACACCCTTCCCTCATCAGCTCACTCATCAGAGATGCCCTAGAGATGCAGCCGCATAATTTTCCCAACTTAAGAGCCAAGATTTCATTCATCCAATGATATATATTCATCATTGGTTTTGTCCTTACATAATCTCTTGTTTTCCATAAAATGGACTGGATGATTTCAAACTTCTCAATTGTTCTTAGCAACATTAACAATGTTAGTAATTAACTGGTAATTCTTTATAATTTGTCATAGTTGATAGTTCTTAATGAGGCTAATCTCAATCACTAATTATTTATAAGGAACGATCTTAGTCCTAAATTTGATATTACTTGCTGATTAGTTAAGCTTGTTTCCATATTACTTAATAGTAGCTGAGGTGTATGTAGTAGTAGGCCTACTACTCATTTGTCCTGCATTACTTCCTGCATAGTTACTTATTAATGATGGACCATTATTCTAAAGTGTTACCCATTTGGTGAAAGAATTCACATCAACTTCCAAAACTGTAGTAAAACAAACTCTTCCTCATTGGCAAGAGCAATCGTGACACTAAACGACATGAAACCAAGCCACATATCTAAAGCTTTGAGCAAAGACATTTCAAAGAAATGGGAAATCAAAACTGCTGTGCTTGTGAAAGTGAAACCGGGAACTGTGCCCGTGCTGTAAACCCCTGATCTTCTGATAGCTATATAAGCAGCTAATGTCTTCAGTAATAACTATTAGACAATCATCAAAACCTTAAACACAATGAAGACTGCAGCAGTTGTTGTTTTTCTAGTCTGTCTGCTTGCTACAGAAGTACAAGGTGAGTGTTGCCTATTAAGACCTAATATAATAGCAAGTATGTATTTTGAAACTGTATCTCCTCTAAATATTAGTTTGTTATTATATTCTGCAGCTAATAAATACTAATCTCTCTTCCAGGGCAGAACCAGATTCACAAAGGCAGGTGCTTCTGTGCTGACAAAGGAGTGGATGTGGTTTTACGGAAGAACATTGAGAAGTTTGAAATCATCCCTCCAAGTCAATCATGTGGAAAACGTGAGATTATGTAAGGACAAAAACAATAATTTTGAATGGATATTTACACATTAATGGTCATACTACTATCTTAACACTTTTGGACACATTCAGCTTATCTTTTCTTTTTTTTATTTCCAGTGTCACTTTGAAGAGTGCAGAGCGGAAATGCTTGAATCCAGAGTCTAAATTCACCCAGAATTTAATCAGGAGGGTTCTTGAAAAGATGTTAGTGTACTTTTTTCTTTGTTTTGCTAAACTAAAAATGAGAACCGATTTCTGAAATTAATAAATTGAATATAAAGTTATTTAAATATTTCTAATATAATATGATGAACTGTTTCTGATCTTTACAGGAGCCAGCAGTAGGATATGCTCAGTGTGAATCTGGATTAGCTGCTGTGTTACGCCACTGAAGAACATCCTGATACCCATCAAACGCTCTATGATCTCTAGCTGACAGTTATCACGACTAGAGAACATCTGTATAAACTGTTTAGTAGTGTAAATAATTGCTTGTTAATTTATGCAACTGACTGTGTAGTAATTATAAAATGTTATTATTTGATTATCTGTGTTCACTGTGTTATCAAATAAAAATGTTTTCTTCAAATTAATGGGCTCTGTTAATTCTTAAGGCAATTGAATTTTCCACTGTGCAGGTCAATAGGGTAACACTATTTAGCATACAGGACAATGATGCATCTTTAAATATATTATCAAGGGAAGAAAGAATTTGCTCATTTAGTTTTTAAAGCACAAATTTGAACATCAAAAAAACATAATTTAGGGTAAGATGACAAGAAGCCTCCTATGAGGAAGCCTCCTAGCCTCTTATCATTAAATATGATAACAAATATATTTATTATCATAATTAATCATTTTTTAAGTGTCATTATATAAAATGCTAAATTTATGCATTTTGACAAGTTAGTTAAAAATTGAGAGACAAATCAAATAGTATTATCCCAGTCAAAAAGATACATCACAACATTATAATTCTATGAATCATAAACAGACATATATTTTTGAATGGACTGAAGGGATGTCATAATAACAATAAAGTACAGACTGAATGATTCTCTCAATGAAGAATAAATAAGATGAAATCTTACCTTATATCAATAAAGACTGTCGAGCTGTTCCACATTAGACAACCTATATAGTTTTAAAGCTTTAAAGTCAGCATGAAATGGAAGTTGCGATAGTCTTTTCTTTCTATTATATTTGTTATGTTGTGGGGGAGCACACAAACATGCCAAATATTAAAAATAAAAGGATTATTGTGTGCATAAAGATAAAAATGCTTTGGTTGAATCCGGCTTGTCCCGCAGATGGTTTCCCATAGATTCCGTATCCTCGCAGTATTCAGTTTTTCTGCTTGCAAATTCTGCTATGAAAATAGTGAATCCGCCGTGGTGCAAGCACAACTGACTTTTAAAGGGAATGGCAGATGAGACTCTGATTGATCTGTTGCATTTTTTTCGCCCAAAACACACCCATTCCTCAACCTTTACAACCCTTTTAGACCATGTGCCGGGCACACTAACCATTTTTCTTGTCGTTAAACTAGCAAAAGTGGATTCGGACATGCCTTAAGTGTACTTGCGCTGTGCGCTTTAGACCATGTGCTTAAATCGTTAAAATAGGGTCCTTTAACTTTAACTGTTTTTTTTTTTTTTTGTTTGTTTGTTGTTTTTTTGCTTAGCTTCACTTTTTGATTGCTTTTTTGGGAACACTTAATATTCAGCAACATTAATTTAACTGCACTGACAGTATCGAATGCGAACAAAACTTGAACTGAATTGAGCTGAATAACAACTCTTGTCTTCAGTAGAGCTGCTTATAGCTGAACTGAACTTGTTGAAGACGGTTATTAAATTGAACTGAATTGAGCTGAATAATTATCTTGCTTCAGTGTGACAGAATTTGATTTTGTATCATTAATTTTGTTACTTTACTGTTTTTTTTTATTGTGAAGCTGCTTTGAAACAAATTCTAGAAAAATAAATATGACTTGACTGCTGAATAGCACATTAAATGGCTGAAGTACATTCAATTCTGTCTCTGCAGAAAAGACCTTGGAAAATCTTGTAATGCTGTACACACAGACACACACAAGTTTTCAGTTTATGAGAAAAGACCCTATTATCAGAAAGTGGAAGCACAAAAGGACACTGCAGTCATACAGTATTTCATTTTAGACTGGGGAGAAAAAAAGTTGTAGCCTATTAAATAAGGACCAAACCATTGACACATTTATATCAGATGTTAATATATAAATAAAATAATGTTGAGCAGTTGAGTGAAGTGAAGTGAGTGTAGTGAAGAAAAAGCAATAATGTATATGAGTGACTTTGTAAATCAGAAAACTGTTTTACTTCCTAAGTTGTTATACAGTATCTTATATCTGATAACATAGATAACACTGTACTGTGAAATATGTAATCATGATGACACAACACTTAAAACACTTTTTTTTTTTTTTTTTTAAATGATGAAAACTTTCAGATTTCGTCTGCACAGTTGTTACTGTTAATTCCCCATAAAGATTATAGGAACTGGACCTGCAACCCAGCCAGATACTATCATGCACTGATGCAACAAATAGGGAAATCCCAGATTGTCTTAGATTTGTATATAATGAAGCAAGTCTGCTCATTTACTTACATTTGGTCAGCTCAGTTTAAGGTGAAGAGATTGAACAATGAAGACTGTGGCTGCTCTACTTGTTTTTGTCAGTTTGGCTATTATTGCTATTGAAGGTAATGCTATTTTGCATATTTTATTATTTTATTTATTCAATAAAATCTGTTGCTTTGGTGTTTTAGACTGATCATTTAAATCATCCTTCACCCTCTAGGGCAGCCTGGGTTTGGACTCCAAAGATGTTTGTGTCGAGGTGCTGGTGCCAAAATGGTGAAGCCAAAGCTGATAGAGAAGGTGGAGATTCACCCTGTTAGCCCATCTTGTGGACATCTGGAAGTTGTGTGAGTAAACTTATTATTCATCTGTCTATTAATAAGATCTGTATAGGCGATTTTTTTATCATACTTGAATATAGATTTATCTGTATTCCCTTAAAATAACTTGACTGTGTCTGAACAGTGTCACGCTGAAGAATGGTGCAGGACAAAGATGCTTAAACCCAGAGTCATTGTTTACCAAGAATATTATTGAAAGGATTGAAAATAAGACCAGGTGAGTCTTATCAGTGACATTACAATTGATACAGAAACTTCATATCTTTCTGATGTTACAAATGAAGAAAGGATAACAGAATAATGATTATTTATGTTTATTCTTTTTTAGGAGTGCTCAGTAAAAACTGAAGTGGTTCAACTGCATTTTCAAATGTGAAGGTTATGGCCATGTGGACATTCATTAAACAGTCATTAAAAAGCTGTATTGATTATTTTATGTATTACAATACAATATTTTATATATTATTTTAACACATTAAGTTATGAGAAGTTTATTGTATCTTTTTAACTGTTACCATATGTTCTTCTGTTTGTGTCTATTTTTATTGTCAGAGAAAAGTTTCAAATAAAATCTTGTCAAGGTTTCATAATTTTTGCTTGATTTAAGGGTCTTTGTTATTGGTTCTTGCACTTACAAAAAAAAAAGAAAAGAAAGTTCAAATCAGACTAATCATGTAATGTGACTGTCGTAATATACAGTCTCCTGCCAGATGTGCTAGATACTAAAAAAGAGTTAAAAGTGTTTTGAGCTGTGAAAGAGACACTGTTCCCCAGGCGGCTTTCTGTGCACGGGATCTAAGCAAAACATGGACAATAGGCTATTTTGGGCTTCGGGCATTTTCTTAAAGGGACACAAAAATAGTCAAAATGTTCATCTTGATAAGTTTCACCTAAACGCAGTCAGTTATGTTTTAAGCTGGAAATGTAATGGAATGCTTGTCAGTGAGCTCTGTGCATTTGGTCTTAAAGTGACAGCAGCCAGTAAGCTCACTGCTGTCTCTGTCATTTAATATTAATCACAAAACAAAAGAAAACAAGAGAATCATTGACTGATCTTCACTGAATATCTTTAATAAATCTAATAAGAATCAATGTGTAACGAAGCGGGAGTCATGGTAAAATCCATTTGCAAGCTTTATTAAGAATGTTGTTGTCATACAGGCAGGGTCAATCAGGATCAGTCGAGAACAGCAAGGGACAGGCAGAATCATAATCAGGAAACAGGCAATGGTCAGGACAGGCGGATATCATTCACAGAACAGTATAACAGGCAAGGGTCGGGACAGGCAGCAACGGGTCAAGAACGGTAACAGACAGCAACAATAGGTAGACAGGATATAAACGCTCGGAAATGACACACAAGGTAATCAAGACTTCGCGGTGAGGTGGTGTATGTGACAGACCTTTATAGTCCTGTAAATGAGCTGCAGCTGGGTGTGGTGATCAGTGTGGTGTGCAAGGGTGGATGTGGCAGATGATGATTGGAGAGGAGTGTGAGCATGTGACTGGCAGGGGGGGATGATGGGAAATGTAGTCCGAAACTTGACAGGGGCCGACGGTGATCGTGACATAACGCCCCCCTCCCGGAAGGCGCGACCTCGCGCCGTAGATGACACCAATAAGGGAGGGGGGGTTGGTGCATTGGAGATTAAACAGCTGACAGGAACGGAATCTCCAATGCAGGTTCCAGAACAGCCATGGCAGGTCAGGTGCTACGGGCAGCCACGGCGGGTCAGGAGTGTCAGAAAGCCACGGCGGGTCAGGTGGCTCAGGCGGCCACGACAGGTCAGGCGGCTCGGGCGGCCACAGCAGGTCAGGCGGCTCGGGCGGCCACGGCATGTCAGGTGGCTCGGGCGGCCACGGCAGGTCAGGCGGCTCGGGCGGCCACAGCAGGTCAGGCGGCTCGGGCAGCCACGGCAGGTCAGGTGGCTCAGGCGGCCACGGCAGGTCAGGTGGCTCGGGCGGCCACGGCAGGTCAGGCGGCGGCGGGCGGTTCGGTGACGGCCTCCATGGCCGTATCAGGGAGAGCAGACAGCTCTGGGACGGCAGCGGGCTCGGACTGCTCCGGGACTGCAGCGGGCTCGGGCTGCTCCGGGACTGCAGCGGGCTCGGGCTGCTCCGGGACTGCAGCGGGCTCGGGCTGCTCCGGGACTGCAGCGGGCTCGGGCTGCTCCGGGACTGCAGCGGGCTCGGGCTACACCGGGACTGCAGCGGGCTCGGGCTGCTCCGGGACTGCAGCGGGCTCGGGCTGCTCCGGGACTGCAGCGGGCTCGGGCTGCTCCGGGACTGCAGCGGGCTCGGGCTGCTCCGGGACTGCAGCGGGTTCGGCCTGCTCCGGGATGGCAGCGGGCTCAGGCTGGAAAACTGGTCCAAGATCAAAGAAGCCTGAGTGCATCCTCCAGGCCCGCAAAACAGCCAGAACATAGAATGTGAGCACAGCCCTTCTGGCCATGACGGGACTGACAGGAAGCGCATGCGGGGCTGGAGCAGACTCACTGGCTGGAGCGGATTCTGGAGCGGACTCACTGGCTGGAGCGGATTCTGGAGTGGACTCACTGGCTGGAGCAGGCTCTGGAGCGGACTCACTGGCTGGAGCGGATTCTGGAATGGACTCACTGGCTGGAGCGGCCATCTTGTCCCTCGCGTCCAGTGCGCTTGAGTGCGTAGCAACCGGTGAATTAGAATGTGTTGCCCTCGGCAGCTTTGAGTGCATTGCAACCGCTGTGCTTGAGAGCGAAGCAACCGCCGGGCTTGAGAGCGAAGCGGCCGGCTGGCTTGAGAGGGAAGCGTCCGGCGGGCTTGAGGGTAAAGCGGCCACCGGGCTTGAGAGCGTAGCGACCGGCTGGTTTGAGAATGAAGTGACCGACGGGCTGAAGTGCGAAGCGGCCAGCTGATGTTTGGGAATACCAGCCGCTCGCGCTGAAATCAGCGGTGGATCGGCCACACTGGAAAGCAATCCTCTCCATTCTCCCGAGATGTGCTGTGATTCTGGGTGATCAACGAAGATGTGGCTCGGTGTTGTTGTGGTGGTAGCCGCCATTTTGTGAATGTCCTTTGGCACGGCGGCCATTACGTGATTTACCTCGGTGTCGCATTCCTCTGTGACCCCCAGGGTAAACGGAGAACCAACAGTCAATAACACATAGTCCAGGAAATGACTAAGAGAAGAACGGGTCCCTCACAAATTAATTGTTCTTTGAGTGGTTGGTTAACACCATCGCAGAAAAAGTCAATAAGTGCACAGTCAGGCAGATCTGAATAATATGCAATGTTCAGGTATTCTGTAATGTAATCCTCCAGTGATCGTGTGCCCTGCGTACTCCACAACAACAATTGATTAATGTCCATACCGTGTAGAGATCCTCTGGGAAAGCTGCTGGATCGTGGTGGCGGCGAAGTCTTCTGTAACGAAGCGGGAGTCATGGTAAAATCCATTTGCAAGCTTTATTAAGAATGTCGTTGTCATACAGGCAGGGTCAATCAGGATCAGTCGAGAACAGCAAGGGACAGGCAGAATCATAATCAGGAAACAGGCAATGGTCAGGACGGGCGGATATCATTCACAGAGCAGTATAACAGGCAAGGGTCGGGACAGGCAGCAACGGGTCAAGAACGGGTAACAGACAGGAACAGCAACAATAGGTAAACAGGATATAAACGCTCGGAAATGACACACAAGGTAATCAAGACTTCGCGGTGAGGTGGTGTATGTGACAGACTTTTATAGTCCTGTAAATGAGCTGCAGCTGGGTGTGGTGATCAGTGTGGTGTGCAAGGGTGGATGTGGCAGATGATGATTGGAGAGGAGTGTGAGCATGTGACTGGCAGGGGGGGATGATGGGAAATGTAGTCCGAAACTTGACAGGGGCCGACGGTGATCGTGACACAATGTATGCCTATATTTAATTCATACTGTGAAGACTTTGCAGCGTTTTATTATTTACATTTGATTACTTTATTTAATTTCTAGCCTATATCATACTATTATTATTACTAGACCAAATTGTTTATTTCATTTGTATTTTTTCTATTGTATTTGTCCTGTTGTTTTTTTATTATTGTATTACTGACTGTTTCAACTCACTGGTGTTTGTTGACAGTGAAA
The DNA here is from genome assembly GCF_024489055.1 of Chanodichthys erythropterus. NCBI lineage: Eukaryota > Metazoa > Chordata > Actinopteri > Cypriniformes > Xenocyprididae > Chanodichthys > Chanodichthys erythropterus. The sequence goes on along the minus strand of NC_090233.1, from coordinate 41,912,855 downwards.
CTACTCTGAAAGAACAGAACCCCCCCCCACAGTAGATCTATACTAAGATATGTATAATTCATTTATTTTGTAACAATAATTTTGTTTCTAATCGAATATGAGTTTGTCATAATAAATTAGTCAAAAAAATACCCCCCTTCCATTAAACCGATTGGTAACGCCCAACCAATGCGCGTCGCACTTTCACCAAAACAATGCGAGTGAAGCACTAATGTTTGAATGGAGAGCACGGGTAGCACCAAAAAATGAAGAGAACCGTTGCCCAGCCGACTATATTAAACTTCTGTCCAAAGAGGGACGTTAAAAAGAATAAAGCATGTACTGAGAAGGAGGTATGAAAACATTGTAATAGCTAAGTACACTCCACATATATTTTAACTAGCTAATCCATTACAATTTAGCCATAACTATCAGTGTAACTGTAACCAGTTACTAAAACAGCCGTCTGTTTTGTTACTTCATTTTTCAATAGTATCTTATCAATGACAAAATTATTCACATCGGTGTTTGTTTTCTTCCTTAATTAATCTGATTTTGAACGAAACGGATCTATCCATCAGAGCAGACCTGAATGGATCTTCCTCACATGACAGGACTGCTACCTGTTAAGGCATTTCAAACTGATAAACAAAGTTTCAATCTCCCCTTTTGCCAAGACACCTCAAACTGCACCACACAGCCCTAATCCCCCTTCCAGAGATATCTTATCTATGCAACGCAGTTCAAATTTCCCCTTTGGAAATTTCCTCCTTTGGAAAGTGTCCTGACTGTAATCCAGAGATATCTTAACCATGCACTACAGCTCAAATTTCCCCATGATTTGTCCCCCTATCCAAATTTACCAAATTTTAACCTAATCACAAATGCTTTCTTCCTAATTGTCCCAGCTCTTTCAAACAGACAGCAATATTTAAAATGCATTAAAAGTCAGAATAACAAACCATAAAAGATATAAAATACATTAAAGATGAAATAAAAACAGGAAAATGAATTAAAAGAATAAAAAGATAATACGTATATAATAAAATACAAACAGTTCGGACATAGCACAGTGCTCAATCAGCAAATGCATAGGTAAAAAGATGTGTTTTGAGTCTGGATTTGAATGTGGCTACTGTTGGAGCACACCTGATCTCTTCTGGAAGCTGGTTCCAGCAGCGGCTGGTATAACAGCTAAAAGCAGACTCTCCTTGCTTTGAGTGAACCATTGTTATTTCTAAATGACTTGATCCTGATGGTCTGAGTGATCTGTTTGGTTTATATTCTATGAGCATATCTTCAAAGTATTGAGGTCCTAGACCAGTGAGTGATTTATAAACAAGTAACAGTACTTTATGTTGTTCATGTTTTCGGGTTCTGCTCAGAATCCTGGCAGCAGCATTCTGTATGAGCTGCAGCTGTCTTATGGTCTTTTTGGGAAGGCCAGTGAGGAGCCAATTACAATAATCCACCCTGCTGGTGATGAAAGCATGAACAAGTTTCTCTAAGTCTTGACTCAAGACAAAGCATCTGATTCTTGCAATATTTTTGAGATGATAATGCTGATTTAGTTACTGTCTTTACATGGCTACTGAAACTCAGGTCTGACTCCAAAATCACACCAAGATTCCTGACTTGATTTTTAATTGTTTGACCCCTAGAGTGAAGGTACGTGTTCACTTTAAGAACTTCATCTTTTTTTCGAAACGCAATGACTTCAATTTTGTCTTTGTTTAACTGAAGGAAGTTTAGGCACATCCAATTTTTAATTTCATCAATGCACTGGCACAGGGAGTCAATGGGGCTGTAGTCGTTAGGTGATAGGGCTAGGTAAATCTGGGTGTCATCTGCATAGCTGTGATATGCAATTTGGTTCTTTCTCATTATTTGGCTCAGTGGCAGCATATATAGGTTGAACAGGAGGGGTGTGAGTATTGAACCTTGAGGGACTCCGCATGTCATGGATGTCCACTCAGACTTATGGTCACTGATACTCACATAATAACCTCTCCCTTCTAAGTATGACCTGAACCATTTAAGGACCATCCCAGAAAGCCCAACCCAGTTTTCCAGCCTGTCAAGAAGTTTGTTGTGATCGACAGTGTCAAATGCAGCACTGAGATCGAGAAGAACCAGCACTGATAATTTACCTGAATCTGTGTTTAGGCGAATATCATTCATTATCTTTATGAGCGCGGTCTCTGTGCTGTGATGCGGTCAGAAACCAGATTGAAAGTTGTCAATATATCCATTCAAGCTTAAGAACTTGTTCAGCTGATTGAAAACAACTTTTTCAATTATCTTGCCTATGAAAGGAAGATTTGAGATTGGTCTGTAGTTGCTCAACATGGTGTTATCCAGATTGCTCTTTTTCAGGAGGGGCTTAACAACTGCAGTTTTCAGGCATTTTGGAAAAGTCCCAGAGAGAAGTGAGGTGTTTACCACTTCTAGGAGATCTGCTTCTAAACAGTTACAGTTTTTGCCCGTTGCTTGAACACATTTTACAAAACTTCGCTCATTGTGCCAAAACTCTACACACAAGTAAACGTGACACAACACTGGGAAATATACCATTCACATCTCTGTCAAATTGAAACTCTACTATCAAAATCTAAACTCTGCTATCAAAACCTAACATTCCTTTGTCAAAATGTTACTCTGATGACAAAATGACACACACTTGCATCATATGAATACACTTTCAGATCAGCAGCAACACACTAGTCTACTTTATATAAAACACTGCAGTCTTTAATTTTCTGTTTTTATTCAGTTCATCAGTTAGCATTCTGTGAGGCTCAATGCAACACTTACAGTTTTTGTTCTGTTTTTTTTTTCCCAACAAAGTTTTTCAAAACAACCGAAAAGGAAAGTACTGAAAGGTTACAAATGACATCAACTCAATACTGCACATCACAGTACTATACTTTACAGTACAGTATAGTAAATGCAGTAACGCAAAAATAATACAAAAATAAAACAAAATACACTACTGTAAATACAGAAAAACAGGCAAATTGTGCATGGGTGGGATTATAGATCCTGCCATCTGTTTGGGTCTGGCCACATGATCCACCACCATAGCCTCTTTGACCTACTCCTCTCTCTCTCTTTGTCTTCCTCTTCCTCTTCCTCTTCCTCTGCCTCCACCTCTTGCTCTCCATGCTTGCAAAGTTCTCAAAATGGCTTACAGTTTTTTCCAATTGCCAACACACAATTTTTCAAACTAGTCTGGTTTTATCAAAACACTTAACAATTCACAAAACCACACACCCAAACTGCAAAATACCTCATATATCCTGCAAAATGAAGCACTGCAACCGAAACTACACAGAGCATTATCAAAATCAAACTTTTGCATGAAATGGCACACACTTCATTCATATTACCAGATTTTTGCCTAACCACCTACACACTGTTGGGCATAATGAAAAGCACCCCCATCTTTAGTATGCTTTGCCATAATACTAAAATATGTATCAGATTCTTCACATGCACAGAAATATTTGCAGATACACACACACATGCTGTTGCAACATTTTTATTTTTTTTCCTTCACTACAGTAAACAAGTCAGTACAACATAAGCACAGCAGATATATTTACATGGGACTGAACAAAAATATTCTTACAAAAAAAGTAAACTGAAAAAGAAAATTTCTGAAAAAAAATATATTACAGTAAAAAAAAAAAAAAAAAAAAAAAGGCAAGAAAAATAATTAGGCAGCATCTTGCCGCACAGCCGGGTCTGGCCACAACGCCTCGTCAACATCACAGGCAATATCTTCCCTTGCCAGACAGAGGGAAGAAGCGCCTTGAGTGCCTTATCCATCCCTGAATTGCACCCACATCAATCTCATCACATGCCTCTTCCATGGCCTGCACAAGAGGCATGCGCACAAAGGGCTGCCGGTCGTATACCTTCCACCGCCATGCCGAAAAGAATTCTTCTATGGGGTTCAGAAATGGTGAGTATGGTGGGAGGTATTGCACGAGAAATGTTGGGTGGTCAGCAAACCAGTTTTGGACTGGGGCTGCACGATGAAAGCTCACGTTGTCCCATACTACAACGTACCGGTTTCTTTGATGGTCTGCATCATTCATACGCTCTGGTGGTATGAGAATGTTGTGAAGTCTGTCCAGAAATGTGAGAATATGGGCTGTGTTGTATGGTCCAAGTTTGGCATGACGGTGGAGGACACCATGCATATTGGAGATGGCAGCGCACATTGTGATGTTCCCACCACGTTGGCCAGGAACATCTATAATGGCTCTGTGGCCAATGAGGTTTCTCCCTCTTCTTCTGGTCTTTGCTAGGTTGAACCCAGCCTCATCTATAAAGATGAACTCATGTGGGATTGCATGAGCATCCATTTCCAGTACTCCCTGAAAACAAAGAACAAAAATCACTCAATATGGTGTTATCCAGTACACTGGGAAACAATGTGTGTAGTGTACTGCAGTCAATATAGTACTTACATCCACATATGCTCGTCTGAACTCTTTGTTTCTTTGAGAGTTTCTCTCAAACGGCACCTTATAAAGTTGTTTCATTCTGATTTGGTTTCGCTTGAGAATGCGAGCCAATGTGGACAGACTAACTCGTTGAATGTTGTTGAATAAGGTGTTGTCTTGGATGATGTGGCTTTGAATTTCTCGTAATCTGATTTCATTATTTTCCAAAACCAAGTTTACAATGGCAGCTTCCTGTACCCCGGTGAACATTTGGCCCCTTCCTCCACCATGGTGTCGTCTCTCAGTCCTTTAGAAAAAATAAAATATATATATAGGGCTTGGACAATGCAGCCTAAATATTTTCCCCCACAGTAGAGTACATTGTACAGGAAACTTGTACAGTTCATGAATGGCTGATGTCATACACCAAGTAAACAGGTGTCACCCAACTGATACACTATGACATGGGGTATACTACATGTGTACTACATGAAATTTTGGTTACATACCTGTTCTCCAGTCTAAAGGTCCGGATGACAGAGGCGACAGTAAAACGGCTCAAGTTTGGCTGCACTCTCTGTCCAGCCTCACGCATTGTCAACCCATGGTTGATGACATGATCTACTAAGGTTGCTCTGATTTCATTTGAAAGTGTTTGTCTTCTTTGGCCATGAACTCCTCTACCTGCTCTACCCCTACCTCTCACTCTTCCTCCCCCTCTTATTCTCAACCTCCCTCTTCCTCTTCCTCTTCCTCTCTCTGCAATGTCTTCCATTGTTGTTGTAAAAAAAAAAAGGTTCTCACCTGTGGTCTTTTCATAGTGCTTACATCCTGATTGAAGTGTTAACAATTAACCACTGAGGTGTTTGGCCAGGTGGCACATGTAATTGGCCAATTAGCTCATGTAGTGTCATTTTGAATGGCAGTGTTTTGAAATGGCAAACATGTGACTTTATGTCAGATTGTTGTGTCTTATGCAGAGAACTGTATTTAGTGAATTTAAAAAGTGCTATTTTGAAATGCAAAATGTGTGTAAAACAGAAAAGGTGTTTAGACTTTTGGAGACTTGAGAAGAAGTTTTGCTCTCTGTGTGTCAGTTTAAATAATTGTGCTGTGCATGTCATTTTAGTGTGTTAGCAATTGGAAAAAACTGTAATACTGTCATAATTTACAGTGTAATATCATAATCTGCCATCTGCAGCTTTGTGACAAATAATTGCAATGGCACATGATTATTTAGCCATTAATTACATAGATCTGTCTAATCAAATGTGGAAAATAGACTAACTACCACTAATAAATTTAATTTGATCTAAACTGTTTTCTGATTTTTACAGTTCATTTATATTTAGTCATATAGCTAAATAGTCATAGTTTATTCCCGGAACTAAAGTATGAAGGGTTTGTTTCTGGCGGGACACTCATTAGTGGCGCACGCTAGGTGTTCTCTTGCCGCGTTTGTTGTGTTGCTGGCATTTTAAACTAATAAATGTTGACTGCTTTGGTAAGCCGAATTAATAATTAAAGACATATTTACATGTGTGTTTTATTGGGATTTTCAGGAGGTTATGTGCAGTTATTAACTGTATTTGTATTTTGTCATTTAAATGTATATGCTTTGATTAGCATTAGCTTGTGGACATGCGCTATTTTACATGTAAATGTGCCTTATGTGTGTCTTTACAGGTATGTTTATGGCTTGCTTTCAAGTCCATATATGTTTAATTAAATAAAAATAATAAAAATAAAATACAAATACTTTTTATTTTAGTTTTTTTGTACAGAAACAGAAACTGTTTAGGATGTAAAGGAATAAGGATGGCACTCTATAGTGTTTATTCATGTATTAGTTAATGATGTGTGATATGTGCATCATGTCATGACTTTACTTGAGGGGGCACAATCATAATTAATTCATTATTAACTAAGCATATACTAACATCAACTAATGGCTTGTTGATGTATACTTATGTCATGACTTTACTTGAGGGGGCACAATCATAATTAATTCACTGTAAACAACTTACCAAATTCAGCTCATGATTATCATTAACTTACTATCAAATACACTTGTACTAACACAACTATATAAGTATTCAGCCCAGTTAAGTGATGTTGTGTGACTTTTCATAAAGTCAGAGAATGGAGGTACAGTATGATCACGGCCTGCGTCTGGATGGAGAGTGAACTTCTGAATCTGATCCCAGCAAACGTTCCCTGACCTTAGTTCATGTTTCCTGTTTGGTTATTTTTTTAGGAACCGATTCCTCAGGAACTGATGTAAGTCACAGTAGTTTAGTTTGATAGGAAAGAATATCACAAAACTAAGACCTTTTAAGATAAATTAATAGTGTATTTAGTATTTTATATGTTTAATAAGGAGGGTCAGTGAAAATAATGGCAAACTAATCAATTCTGACAATAATAAATTGTTTAAATTTATTTCAAAGTCCAAATATGTATTATTCCTTCTTATAGAGACTGTTTGATTTAGTTTACCCTAAATGTTAATTAATGCATTAATTATCAAACATGTATTAACGCATAGTTAAGGCTTCTGTTTTCATGCATGAATCCCTATGACTCCTGGATCACTCTTCATTAGTTCATATCTTAACTAATCATGAGTTCATGTTGAAGTAACTATTAACTCAGTTCATGGTTATTCATGTACTGTTATTGTAAAGTGTTACCCATCAACCTGCGCCCTTGACACACTTCCCACATCTTTTTTTCAAAAGCGTGTTTGGGTGGATGACATGACGTACAGTTCTACCTGTTCATAATGTCATTTAATTAAGAAAATGGGTATTTTATAAAAATTTATATCCTTATGTTGTTCCTCTAACAAGATATTACTACAGCGTACCATAGCTTTAGTTGGTGTATGAATACCAATACTTCAAATTTTGATCTAAACATCAAAATTGTCATATGGTGTGACTGTCCGGGGTTATGTGTGACTTTACTAATATGACAATATATCTCAGCAAAGTATAAATAATTGATAGATTTACAGTTTAAATAACAGAATTAGGCATTTTTAATGAACACAGAAAGTGTTGATGTCTGTGCATGATTTTTAAGCAAGTTCTGGCCAAATACATTTTGTCCGTAAAATGGGCATCATATGGTGTGACATTAAAATCTATATTTTGAACGGGCAATAATTTGGACAACATTATGAAGCAGAGGTCCACACTCAACCAGGACGTTGCATTGTCATCTCTAAGGTGGTTTGGAGGGTCATGAGGCGAGTTCTGACTTTTTGATTTTTACTTAAAAAGCTCTGTATCTGATTAGCTAACTAGTGGTCAAAGTTTTGTGTCTTATGGTGTGACATTATTTGCCTAAAAGTGAAACACTTTTTACAAATTTTACTCATTTATTCTTAAAAATCATTGCTGTCATGTGGCAATTTACGTGCCAAGTATAAGCTAGCTGTTTTAAGTTAACCGAGAGATTATCTTAACTGAGCAAAACGTCATATGGTGTGACACCGTATCATATGGTGTGACCGTTTTTTCCAGGTCACACCATATGATACATTTGTCACACAATATGACATACCCCTTTTTTAATGATAAATAAATAATCAAAACATATTGTAATAAATTAATGGTGAACATTAAATTACCCATCCAATTAAAGGGTTAGTTCACCCAAAAATTAAAATAATGTCATTTATTACTCACCCTCATGTCGTTCCACACCTGTAAGACATCTTCATCTTCGGAACACAAATTACAGTTTTTTCCAATTGCTAACACACTAAAATGACATGCACAGCACAATTATTTAAACTGACACACAGAGAGCAAAACTTCTTCTCAAGTCTCCAAAAGTCTAAACACCTTTTCTGTTTTACACACATTTTGCATTTCAAAATAGCACTTTTTAAATTCACTAAATACAGTTCTCTGCATAAGACACAAAAATCTGACATAAAGTCACATGTTTGCCATTTCAAAACACTGCCATTCAAAATGACACTACATGAGCTAATTGGCCAATTACATGTGCCACCTGGCCAAACACCTCAGTGGTTAATTGTTAACACTTCAATCAGGATGTAAGCACTATGAAAAGACCACAGGTGAGAACCTTTTTTTTTTTTTACAACAACAATGGAAGACATTGCAGAGAGAGGAAGAGGAAGAGGAAGAGGGAGGTTGAGAATAAGAGGGGGAGGAAGAGTGAGAGGTAGGGGTAGAGCAGGTAGAGGAGTTCATGGCCAAAGAAGACAAACACTTTCAAATGAAATCAGAGCAACCTTAGTAGATCATGTCATCAACCATGGGTTGACAATGCGTGAGGCTGGACAGAGAGTGCAGCCAAACTTGAGCCGTTTTACTGTCGCCTCTGTCATCCGGACCTTTAGACTGGAGAACAGGTATGTAACCAAAATTTCATGTAGTACACATGTAGTATACCCCATGTCATAGTGTATCAGTTGGGTGACACCTGTTTACTTAGTGTATGACATCAGCCATTCATGAACTGTACAAGTTTCCTGTACAATGTACTCTACTGTGGGGGAAAATATTTAGGCTGCATTGTCCAAGCCCTATATATATTTTTATTTTATTTTTTCTAAAGGACTGAGAGACGACACCATGGTGGAGGAAGGGGCCAAATGTTCACCGGGGTACAGGAAGCTGCCATTGTAAACTTGGTTTTGGAAAATAATGAAATCAGATTACGAGAAATTCAAAGCCACATCATCCAAGACAACACCTTATTCAACAACATTCAACGAGTTAGTCTGTCCACATTGGCTCGCATTCTCAAGCGAAACCAAATCAGAATGAAACAACTTTATAAGGTGCCGTTTGAGAGAAACTCTCAAAGAAACAAAGAGTTCAGACGAGCATATGTGGATGTAAGTACTATATTGACTGCAGTACACTACACACATTGTTTCCCAGTGTACTGGATAACACCATATTGAGTGATTTTTGTTCTTTGTTTTCAGGGAGTACTGGAAATGGATGCGCATGCAATCCCACATGAGTTCATCTTTATAGATGAGGCTGGGTTCAACCTAGCAAAGACCAGAAGAAGAGGGAGAAACCTCATTGGCCACAGAGCCATTATAGATGTTCCTGGCCAACGTGGTGGGAACATCACAATGTGCGCTGCCATCTCCAATATGCATGGTGTCCTCCACCGTCATGCCAAACTTGGACCATACAACACAGCCCATATTCTCACATTTCTGGACAGACTTCACAACATTCTCATACCACCAGAGCGTATGAATGATGCAGACCATCAAAGAAACCGGTACGTTGTAGTATGGGACAATGTGAGCTTTCATCGTGCAGCCCCAGTCCAAAACTGGTTTGCTGACCACCCAACATTTCTCGTGCAATACCTCCCACCATACTCACCATTTCTGAACCCCATAGAAGAATTCTTTTCGGCATGGCGGTGGAAGGTATACGACCGGCAGCCCTTTGTGCGCATGCCTCTTGTGCAGGCCATGGAAGAGGCATGTGATGAGATTGATGTGGGTGCAATTCAGGGATGGATAAGGCACTCAAGGCGCTTCTTCCCTCGATGTCTGGCAAGGGAAGATATTGCCTGTGATGTTGACGAGGCGTTGTGGCCAGACCCGGCTGTGCGGCAAGATGCTGCCTAATTATTTTTCTTGCCTTTTTTTTTTTTTTTTTTTTTTACTGTAATATATTTTTTTTCAGAAATTTTCTTTTTCAGTTTACTTTTTTTGTAAGAATATTTTTGTTCAGTCCCATGTAAATATATCTGCTGTGCTTCTGTTGTACTGACTTGTTTACTGTAGTGAAGGAAAAAAAATAAAAATGTTGCAACAGCATGTGTGTATCTGCAAATATTTCTGTGCATGTGAACAATCTGATACATATTTTAGTATTATGGCAAAGCATACTAAAGATGGGGGTGCTTTTCATTATGCCCAACAGTGTGTAGGTGGTTAGGCAAAAATCTGGTAATATGAATGAAGTGTGTGCCATTTCATGCAAAAGTTTGATTTTGATAATGCTCTGTGTAGTTTCGGTTGCAGTGCTTCATTTTGCAGGATATATGAGGTATTTTGCAGTTTGGGTGTGTGGTTTTGTGAATTGTTAAGTGTTTTGATAAAACCAGACTAGTTTGAAAAATTGTGTGTTAGCAATTGAAAAAAACTGTAATTGTGTGTAGTGTTCTGACAAACTGGGCCCTGTTTTCAAAATTGTGCTTAAGCAATCGTAAAAAACTGTAAAACACAGCCCACATATTCACATTTTAGACAGCACAAAATCGTAACAGCAGAAGAACAAATGGATGCAGAGCAGATGAGATACATTGTCATATGGGACAATGTAAATCTGCCCTGGTCAAAAAACTGGTTTCATTAGCATCCACAATTTTCACTCCAATACCTCCCACCATACGGTCCCTTCCTTAAACCCATTGAGGAGTTTTTTGTTGTTTGTTTTGGCATGGAAGGTTTACAATCTCCAGCCCTGTGTCAGGATGTGCCTCATTCAAGCCATGGAGAAGGCCTGACCGAACTGATGCAGGATCTGTGCAAAAATGAAGATTCTTCCCTCGCTGTCTTGCGTGAAAGGACATCGCCTGAGATGTGGATGAAGCGCTATGGCCAGATCCAGCTAGGCCAAGAGATGATGCTTTGGTGTTTTGTCTCCACAAATATTTTTGTTTTTGTAATATATTATATTTAGAATATGTTCTAATTTTCAGTGCAAAATAAAACCTTTGGAAAGTCATTGATGTATTGAATGGTTTTACAATGTGGTGAGAAATAAATATTTTCATCAATGTGCAGTACTGATCTTGTGTTTATATATATATATATATATATATATATATATATAAATATATATATATATATATATATATATATATATTCATGTACTTTACTCTAACAATATCTCTGAAAAAAATCAAACCCAGACTATATAATTAGAAAAGTATTAAAGTTACAAGAGTTTAAAATTGAGCACAGCAGTGTGTAAATGAATCAAACAGAATCAGAATGTATGAACCATGTGTGCTCCATACGGTGTCAAAGTTGGGTTTTGTTAAATGAATGTAAAGTTTTGAATGAAGTGTTTCATTTTGCAAATGATCTGAAGTGTTGTGCTACTTTGGTGTAGGGTTGTGTTAATTGTGTGTAGTGTTTTGACAAACCGGGCCCTGTTTTCAAAATTGTGCTTAAGCAATCGTAAAAAACTGTAAATCACGCTTAATTCAAATTCAGAGTACTTCTTGTTTACTCTTATGGAGGCTGATTTATTTAGTTTACCCCTAAATGTTAATTAATGCATTAATTATCAAACATGTATTAATGCGTAGTTAAGGCTGCTGTTTTCATGCATGAATCCTTATGACTCCTGTCGTAGTTAAGGATCACTCTTCATTAGTTCATGATTAGTTCATATCTTATCTAATCATGAGTTCATGTGGAAGTAACTATTAATTTAGGTATTAGTTCATGGTTATTCATGTACTGTTATTGTAAAGTGTTACCGGTTGATGTTTTAAGGTGCTGTACTGTTTCTTCCAATATTTTACCATCAGTTGCTTCGAAAACAGACATAATAGCTGCTTTCTGATGTTGTGATCTGATCTGTTTTACCAGCCTGGTCTCATTGTTAATACGCAGTTATTAATACGTAACTTTAAAAGACACAAAACGTACATATTTGTACGTTTTGAATGGTGCTAAAACGTACAAATACTGAGGTAATTATGGCACCCAAACGTAAACATACTTACGTTTTTACTGCGAATAAAACGTAAAATATTTACGAATCTTTCATGTCATAAAAATATATGTATAAAATATATATAAATGTTCCCTTTTTAACATTTTTAGATGAATGTAATATCCCTAAACCCCACCCCACCCCGAACCTAAACCTACCCATTTTATACATAATGTTAAAAGAATAAATCATAATTGACAGAAATGTGTAGGAAAATGCCAATTTTAGTAAAAATATGACATTAAAACGATATTTTGAGCCACTTATCCTACACCTTCCCCTAAACCTACCCATAACAATTTCTTAAAACTACATACATAAATGAAAAACAGACAAACAAGCGTAACGTTAATCACAATCATTTATTTTTTGCAAATATGTCAAAAGTGGTACCAAAAGTTAAAATGATGATGAGTTCCAGTCGCAGTCCTCTCTGGCTGTAACGTAATAGTTTTTATAGGGTACAGAGCAGAATATAATTTATTAATCCGTGAAATTATGAATCTGTCTTCTCTCCGTGAAGGCGCGCACTCATTTAAAATGTCAATCCACTGAAACACGGCATATTATGGGAAGCCAAACACACCAAAAGTGGTACGAGGCAGCGGGGTGTTACAAAGCTCGCGCCACGCTGACATGTCATCGGCGCGAGCTAATCTCATCCAATAGTATCCAGCTGCAGACCCGCAGGCAGCACCAGTTTCAGAACCGCAGTTTCATGATGTCTACAGTATTTAACAACAATACTTTTAAATAAAGTCATTTTTCTGTTCATATAGGCCTAATATGCATAAGATATCATGATGTACAAAGAGGAGTTTTAATTACCAAGTTATTCGATAATGCAAACTATGTTTTGTTAAGGCATGAACTAATTTGTATAAACTGTGAACAAATACTTTTAACCATATAATTTTGAAAATATATTAATAAATGTGTAACCATATAGAAAAATGTCTCCCTTGACTGTATGTGATATTTCCTTATGGTCGTGTTGTGAACTTCTGACAAATAATATAAAGACACAGGCATTTAAGGGCATTTAATGTCAAAATATAAGCCTACATGTATTTAATCATTGCAAATCCTTGAACAAGTGAAACATGCATTTAAGCCAATGAGACATCAGAAGTAGTATATGGTGAGTGTATGATATTTCTGTCATGATGTGGTGAACGAATTTATATTTATATATTTATATTACTAAGTATTTGTATTACTAAGTGTCTGCTAGGCTATTGAATCATTTACATTTTATCATTAAAGATTTTTTTGCATTTGTCAAAGATATGTATCGTGTTAATATTAAATATTAATAAAACTTATTCATTTTGTTTTCAGGGATGAAAAGACAGGGTTTTCTGCAGAAATGCCATGATATGGGCTTATAATCTTTAAGTGTTTTAAGATGATTATTTGTTTTTTGCTTGTTTTTATTTTATTATGAGCAGTTTAAATATGTTTTAATCCTATTATTTTAGAAATGTTTTATATCCTATTTGTTTTCAACACACGTTTTACTTGTTCAAGGCTTTTTTTTTTAAATGGTTATTTTTATTTGACATTAAATAGCCTACGTTACATAATGTAAGTATTATGTGTAACAATTTGAACATGAATATACAGTCAAATGTTACACATGTATTGATATGTTTGAATTAATTAAATAATAAATAAATCTTCTCAAACTCTGTGTCATTGTATTAGCCTATTTAAAACGTGGAGAAAATAATTTTAAAATAAAAACGGCGTAGTTGTAGCCTATTCTCGCAGTAGCCTATACATGACTGTGTTTGTATCCATTCATTGACATATAGCATAGCATATAGGCTGTTTTAAAATTTTGCTCTTTGTACATCATGATATCTTATGCATATTAGGCCTATATGAACAGAAAAATGACTTTATTTAAAAGTATTGTTGTTAAATACTGTAGACATCATGAAACTGCGGTTCTGAAACTGGTGCTGCCTGCGGGTCTGCAGCTGGATACTATTGGATGAGATTAGCTCGCGCCGCGCTGCCCATTGGGTGGCGCTAGAAAACACGTCCGCGCTGCGCTGACGAGTCGGTCGCGCGGCTCGGCCCATTGATCCGCGCAGATGTATGGCGTTCGGACGAGCTCATTAATATGACGTTGCAACATGCACTCGTCTCACTGAACGTCACGTCTGCGTCTGCCGAACGTGACGTCTGCGTCTGCCGAACGTGACGTCTGCGTCTGCCGAACGTGACGTCTGCGTCTGCCACATTACAGTTCGACTGCCTGGACGTGACGTCTACGTGACGTCTGCTTTGCTGCAAGGGTTTCCAGCACATTCCATACACTAATTAGAGCTTTATTATACCTATTCATTCTCTATTATTGTTTACACTTATCCTCAATTATGTTTAATTAGCAATTAAGTGCTTTTTACCTTTCTTATGTATAGCTTTTTATTCCAAAAAGTAAACATTTATACAAATGATATAAAAAATTCTGTATGCAATTGCTTCTTCCACATATCCACGACTTCGGTAAAGTTGGTTTTATATTCGCACATTCGCACATCCGTATTCAATAGCCTTGTTAATCACACTATATTGGACATTCAGTGGACATTCACAAGTAAATATGCCATTAAAACAATGCTTGCCTATTTTGATCGACTGTGAAAAATGTTGTAAGTTGACAATCGTTGGTTGTCAATATCATGTCGCTGCTTAAAATTTGCAAACATTAATTTATTGCACATTTATTGGAAAGTCTGAATTTATCAGAAGTCTGAATGTGCGAATATAAAACCAACTTTACCGAAGTATATCCACGGATGTTTTGAAGAAATCATAAAAAAGTTGTTCTAGCATGTATTCACCACTAGGAGTCTCTAGACCAACACCAAAAGAACGAATGTTTAAACACTGCTATATTATGGGCTAATTTTACTAAAATAAAGAATATTTGCAATCTTTTATTTTGGAGTTGTAATATTTAGATTTATAGTTTCGCCAAAGTGATTGACAGGTGATCTGTTAGAATACTATAAAACATTTACACCTCAAAAGACAAAAGCGAGCACATTTTATTATTATTTTTTGTTTTTATTTATTTATTTATTTATTTTAATCAGTAGTGCACATTTATCTAGGGTAATTTTTTTTTTTAATTAGTATGGTAAAATGCATGACATGTTTTTTTTTTTTCTTTTTTCTTTTTTCTCATCCATAAATATTATTTTATGCAAGTCGTGTTGATTTGTGAAGAAGGCTAAATTGATCAAACATATGCTCATTGCGCTTCCTGCGGCTGGCCGCTCGGTTGTTCCTTAAAAAAAAAAAACTTGATTTTAACAAACATAGAATGTTCCCAAAATATTTCTAAATTAACTAAAGAAACGAAAAGAAATTGACCACCTTGCCATTAAAAACAAAACTGAAATATTGTAATGGCTGCACATCAGCTGTGTTTGGGAAAGAGAGAGAGAAAGACAGACTCAGCTAAAATATAGTCTGATTATGGTTATGGCTAAAAATCCCAGAAAATATCGAGATATCATTTTTGTCTCTATCGCACACCTTTATATAGCCTATTCAATTAATCTTTTCTTGTTTGGTACACAATCCACTGATCATAAAGCTTAAAAAAACTTATCTTTTCTCAACGATATCTGGTTGTCCTGCATCTTCAATAAACAAGTTAAAGTTAGTCCATGCAGCTGCTAGAATTCTTTCCAGTAGTTTTTACTTCTATTCATGACTTCTTTGTTAACTTATCTGTTTTCTTTTCTTCTTGTGGCTACTGAAACTATTTATTTATTTACATACTTGTATGAGCACCCAATCATTTATTTCTGTTGTCGGATAAAATGAATTAAACATGGGCCAACGACGCCATCTATTGGTGAGCGAGTGCCAGCGTCGTTGTTTAGCTCTATTTTCATTTCACGCAACGATAAGGATCGAGGACACGACAAATAAATAAATAAACAAACAAATAAAATTGGTGAATCATTTATATAAGGTTTTATTTATTTATATATTGAAGAGGCGGGGTCTGGTTTATAGTGTTATTATAATATTGTTACAATTTAAAATAATGGTTTTCTATTTTAATATACTTTATATTTATTTCTGAGATGCAAAGCTGAGTTCTCAGCATCATACTCCAGTCGTCTTTGACGCATGATCCTTCAATGTCAACGTCGGAAAAAATCGTGCTGCTTAATATTTTTCTGTGATATTTTTACAGGATTGATTGATGAATACTGGCAGATTATTATTCAAAATATAGAAATCTTATCAATTTAACATTATTGCTGAATAAAAGCTAACATTTTCTTTTTAAAAAAGAAAGGAAAACATGATAAAATAATATTAGAATCCTAATTTATATTTTAAATGTAAAATATAAGAAGAGAGGTGCTTGAAAAACTGAACATTAATCAGGCATAATGCATTTTTCCATGTATTTTATTATTATTTACAGCAACAGTCTCAGATCTAGCAGCTGATTGCGATCGATGGGTTGGCCATCAAGCATGTAGGCTATATTAAAAATGTAAAAAGATTAAAAAAACAATAACCCCCAAATGTAAAAAATTTCAAAACGGATTTCATTAAACTAAACGACATGAGTATACCTAAGAGCAACACAAACTTCGCTTTTAGGCTTTATACTTTTTATGTTATCTTTATACTTTTACAATTTAAAAAAGTAAAAAAAAAAAAAAAAAGTCTAAATTGTTATATATTAATATATGTATATTTAATATGCACGTAATTAACCGGGGAAAGTTTGCCGGGGAAAAGTTGCACTAAAAACTGACAAAAAAAATTTAAAAAAAGTCAGACGCAGACGTCACGTTACAATTCAGACTGAGATGTCACGTCCATTGAGAGCAGTGAATGAAGTGCAGGTAAATACTGCATTGGCTCACACACTGCACTGAGCCGTGTGAGGACCGTGTTCTGATACGTGTTAGCGAAAAAATAAATAAATAACTTCACTGCTACACGTGAATCACGCGTGAACGTCTGACTCGACACTTCACTGCCACACGTGATTTACGTGACGTCTGCGTGACGTCTACGCCTCGTCTGCGTCTTAAAATGAATGGATTTAATAGCAAAAAATTAAGACGTCAGTGAGACGTTCAGTGAGACGAGTGCAAGTTGCAACGTCATATTTTTGACCTCGTCCGAACGCCATACAGATGACATGTCAGCGCGGCGCGAGCTTTGGAACACCCCGCTGCCTCGTACCACTTTTGGTGTGTTTGGCTTCCCATACATATCGCAATCTGCGACGAAGCAGGTGAGAACCAATGAGCGTTCGATATCAGTGCCGTAAACCATGTCGTAACGCTTCTCGAGGGTGGCGCAGGCGCACTGGCGCTATTTTTTAAATTTGAATCATAACGTGCGCGGGTTTTGACTGTGACGGTCGCTGTTGCTGAGAATGAAGGTGAAGATCGACAGATAAAGGGATGAATTTGAATCTGTTCCTCGCAAACATATGGATTCTAAAGATATGGAGTAACAGTTACAGCAAACAAATAAAATGGGTGTGATTTGTTAATTTATGTTGTGCTTTGGTGTATCTTATGGTTGTATTGTCAGTCACTGCATAGGAAAAAAATCGCACAGCAAAATATTACAAAACGATTATAGAAATGTTATTCATTTTAAGGTTTCAAAGTGTAGTCTCGTTTAACATTATGTAACGTTAATGACAATTGAACACAACATATTTGAATCATTAAAGCCAAGATTTTAATATTAATACATGGTAATTCATATACATTCACACTTTACGTTAGATGTTTTACGTTTTTTAAGATGCTAATACGTAAGTATTTGTACGCTTTAGTGCTATAAATACGTCAATGTACGTTTTTGTGTGTATGAAAACGTTAGTAAATGTACGTGTGGTAGAACCAGTGGTGTAGTCGGGGCCATACGCACGCATACGCCGTATGCTTACTTTTTGCTCAGGGCTGTTTGCGTATTACGACTTGTAAGGATCAGTATTTGCGTATACCCATTTGTTTTTTGCTGTCCATACAAGTCCATACAATATTCTCCTGTTAGCTTCCCCCTTAACTGTGCGTCCAATGCTGTTGTGTAAACTCGCGATTCTTTGTTGTAATTGGTGCATGAGCACTTCTGTCATTTGCCCGCTCATCATTGTCGGCTAAAAAAGGCTTCACAGTGCGTGTTCGCGCTGCAGTGAGTCTGCAGCGGTCACGGCGTGAGAAATATGGTGAATAAATAAGACTTAATTAATTATATAGCCTACATCATGCGTTCGGTGCTTTTAAGCGCTAAGTTCCCGTACAAAAGACCATCAGTGCAACTGAAGCTTGTTTATTTAATGCATGAGTGGTGCGGGAATCATAAACATAGGCAACTCTGAATCTGATCACTCTCCAAAAGTGTGATAAGATTTCCACGAGCCATCCCGACACTGATGATAAAATGTGCGATCCATTTGAATAGAGAGTGAAACACTTTAAAACGCTATAGAGAAAGTCAAACGCGATCTAGACTGATGGACAAAATGAACAGAAGTCTGAAAAGAGGACAAACATCACATTGCGCCAACATTTATTAGGAAGCTTTTTAAACTATTCATCACCCACCCTTACTAGAATTTATATCGTTTAATTGTAGTATTTATGGTAAATTTGGCTAACTTGTAGAATTTATAATCTATTAAGGGAATATTTTCACGAGATTTATATTACACCTGTGACATGTTCTGTTGTTTCTATTGGCTATGTGTAGGTTGCTATTATTCATAATAAATGCTATGATAATGGAAAATTATATAGTTTGACTTCTTATGACACAATGAAGTAGAAAATTCAGTCAAACTGATAAGCTTACATGTGCATAAATAATATAAAACTGAGTTTAAAGAGGTTTCCGGGGAAACAGCTCCATTTCTGCTGTTCCATAAGCGCCACCTACTGACAGAGAGTGGATTAAATTTCCATTCAGCCTGACTACTGTTTTTGTTTGTTTGTGACCACATTTTTATACTGTTAATAAATTAGATTTTGAATAATTTGCTTTTTTTTATACCCTTTTGAATAAAATGAAATTTTAATTTCAGATATATCACTTTTCACAGTGAATATAATTCCAAAGCAACATGTTTAAATAAGTCAAACTGTAAAACATTAAAAATGTCAACCAATTCTAGAATGCACTGTATTTATTTGTATTTAATGAAACATGTTACTAGTGAACAAAAACATAAAACATATTTACATATGTTTTTGTTGTTGTTGTTTTGTTTTTGTTTTTTTTGTTGTTTTTTTTTTTTTTTTAGGACTACACCACTGGGTAGACCCACACTTCACGTAAAAATACACACGTATTCTCATGAGATCACGTTGGTTTTACCCCAGTGCAGCTCAAGGATGTGCTGTTTGCCTTTCTGATATTATTAATTTTCTCAGAGAAGAAGGAGGCAAACTCACAGCATTTGCTGTCTGAGAACATTTCACTGGGAATCTGACTTGGGGGGTTTCTAAGTCTCTCTACAGTAGCAAAAATAGTGCGGGTGTTGTTTTAGTTTCTGTTTCTAATATTTGAGAAGAATGTCTGTCTAGCTTTGCCTAGTTCCACATTGAAAGCATGAAGAATATCTTTATAGATGTTATAATGGATTTTGAATTTAGTCTTTCGCCACATGCGCTCAGCTTTTCTGCACTGCTTTTCATATTTTGCACTGCTGTTAAGTTTCTCCACGGTGCTTTTTGTCTGCCACTTTTCATACAAGGACTTTCACAGGAGCAATGTTATCAATAACGTTCTGTACTTTTGAGTTAAAAGAATCAAGGAGAAAATCAACAGAGTCTGCAGATATGCTTGGTGTTAAAGATATAGCCTTCATAAACACTGCACTAGTATTCTCATTTAAGCATCGCTTTTTGACCGAGATAGATCTAGCTTCAACAGTTGGAGAGATCAATATATCAAAGAAAATAGAGTGCCCAAGGGATGACGCGTTTTTGTAGGCCAACCCGGAAGTTTGCGGCGCACGGGTTCCCTCGGTTAAAAGCCTATGCATTTTTCCCATAGACTTTTGGAAAATCGCAGAAAATAAGCTCTGTGTTTAACAAAGGGTTATGACACTTACACATTTTGTCTATCAAGATAATCTTTACAAGTGAACACAACATTTATAGCTTTTGAAGCCTAAATAAAGTCGTCAGATATAAAAAGCTAACAGTAGGCTATAAACGGACTACAGCACACCATGGTCGCGGATCAACGTCGTCACCACCAAGCTTCCTCAAACTGTATTTAAAAAACAACTTTATTTAAAAACATGCTCGCTGATTATGATCTGCGCTGTGTATGAATACTTATCCACTTTTTCATGAGAAATGCTGTCCAACTGTCCTGTTTTTAATGATGACGTCTAAAGTCCCTGCCAAAGGAAGTAGTCCCTTTTAGCAATTTGTTAGCAACCGTCGATTTTAAGACACAGTAAAAGTTAAAAAAAATCACAAGTGGGTTATAACTGGTGTGTTTTATATCATAGATCAAAACGTGAAAATATTTAGAGGCTATGTTAACCACAGACCTTATTTCAGGCAATTTAGCAAAAACCCATTAAAAAAAACATAGACTTGACAGCGTTGGAACCGGAAGTCCTTAAATGCTAACTCGCTTCCGGGTTTTGCCTACAAAAATGCGTCATCCCTGAGGCACTCTATACAGAAATGATCAGATAGCACTACATCCTTAATGACAATGGATGAAATGTTTAGACCCTTTAATAATTAAATCTAGAGTGCATCCACGATTGTGTGTAGGTCCATGTACATGTTGAGTCAGATCAAAAGTATTGAAAACAGTTATGATTTCTTTTTTCCATATTGGATTCTTCATTTTCTATGTGGAAGTTCCCAGTAATAGCAAAACTTTGCTGATAACAGTTCTGTAAAGTCCTCCACAAAGGCTGGAGAGTATTTTGGAGTCCTGTAAATAACTATAAGTAGAATGCAAGGAGCACTTTTTAACACAATACCCAAGTATTCAAAAGATAAGTAATCACCAAATGACACTTGCTTGCATTGATAGACATCTTTAAATAGAGCATCAACACCTCCACCTCTCCTAACAGCTCTGCAGACACTCATAAAAGTAAAGTTAGGAGGGGCTGTTTCATTCAGGAATGTTGAACTGCAACTGTCTTCAAGCCATGTTTCATTTAGAAGCATAAAATCTAGGTTGTTTGTGGTTATAAAGTCATTGACTAGAAGTGATTTATTTTTAAGTGAGCGGATGTTTAAAAGTGCTAACTTAACAGTCTTACTTTCTGTCTCTACAGTAATCTTAGTTTGATGTGTAGTAGCCAGCAGATTAAATGGGTTTGCCAAACAGTTTGAGAAGGCCTTAGGCTTTCTATCACGTAATAAAACAGAAATAAAGAAAGCAACAGGCACATTGGGTTCCCGCATGTTCTGTAAACATTTGATAAAGGCACTGTTATCATAGCAGGGACCCGACACACATCACTGAGAGCTTTTATCGGTTGTTTTTGGTTCACCTAGAACAGATGGAGGAGGGTGAGGGTGAAGAGCTCTCGCAAAAGGAGGGGCAGGGCGAGCTGGGCCCACAGGCTTTGGCAATAAAAAGTTGTATTTATTTAACATCATTATAAAACTGAGGTTTGCTATACAAACAAAATGAACAATGAAAAGGAATGAAAGGAAACTGAAAAGTCTACATATCAATATATGGAAAAATATTACATAGAACAAATCAAGGGTTCCAGCCACACAACTTTGTGATGTTGTTTGCGAATGTTCCTTGGTGCTATGGTTTCGGGAAACACAGACTCATTAACAACAATAACAACTGATAACAACGGAACTTGCGACCATAGTCGCCTAACGATGCTTTCGGGAAATGCACCTCTGGTCCGGAGCAGGTTTTATTCTGGATTAGAGATCACAAACCAAAACTAAACCAATCAGCTGTGAGCAAAGTGGCATATCCAAATCCAAATTAAAGAAGTTTATAGTGAAAACAATTTTGAGACAAAATTGCCTGTCTCCTGCTGCTAATTGTTTATTATTTATATATATATATATATATATATTTTCTTTACCAAGAAAGTGGCAAGATGAAAACCACTATTTTCTGTTTCAAACTTTCACATAGCATCTTTTGGTTATAAAAACATTAAAAATTCAAATCTACATTTTTATTTTAAAAAGTTTATTATAAAAACGTATTATTTTTTTCCCAAAATGCAATAAATCCATGACTTTTTTTTTTCCAAAATGCAATTAATCCATCAATATAAAAGTTATTTTTCAAATTGAAAATACACAACAAAGCAAGTTAATTCACATATATGACAGAGTCTAAACTTTGCCAATATTTATTTTATATACAGGCATTTTACTAAAAATACATTCAGCCGTTGCTCCCAAAATGAATTCAACGGATCATCTTGTTAATGTTATAAATTATTTGTCATCACCGATTAACGAGTATCTGGCGCCACCGCACGGTTAAATAAACACATTTGCAGAGTACATTGGTATTAAAACGGCTTTTTAAAAAAGCCTTCAATGTTTACAGTGGGTGGAATGGTGCGCTGTGATTGGTTGAGCGGATATATCACGTTCTGCAGAAAAAGGAGACTGGCGTTTGTCGCGTTTTGGAAAGAAAGGGAGAAAACATGACAGAATAACATGACGGATATCACATTTTGCGCAAAAATGATAAATGACTTTTCAATACAGACCAGATACTATACTGATTTTGGCGGAAACTCAATTTTTTTGAAAATGGCGTTTATCGCGTTTTGGAACCAAACTCTTCATATATAAATACAAGCTTTAATATATATTTAATATGCTTTTAAACAGATTAAGCTTATGTGTATTTTTTAAACTCTTTGTGACCTTATATGAATTATTATTTTAATTCAGTTGATACACATACATATAGTCTGATGTTTTCATTCATAAGGTGGCCGAGAGAGCTCAACGTGCTGCACTGAAGAAAACACATGCAAATGAAAAAAAAAAAAAAAACAGCACATAATGAACACATCTTCATCAGTTTGACAACACATGCTGAAGGGAGGGGTGGATTCTGGAATCTACTTCACTTAGCTTCAATATATATCTTTTAAGTTATTAATCAACATTTATCTTTCTGTTAAATTATTTGAATGGCTTCTTCAACGTATGTTATAGCATTTCTTTTCCTTTTCAAACACTAGAAAACAATTTGGGATATTATCTGTAGCTGTAGCTGAGATAAAAGAACATGTTATCAGTATGTTTTGGGAAAGTTTCCTGCTCAGAGCAGAGCTCAGATCAACTACAGCCTTGAAGAAGCTGTGAAACGTGTGTATCTGTGTAAGTGCGCTAAGTGTTATGTTCAGGTCCTTTGTACTGGTGGACAACTGGCACACTGCTGAAGACCAGCAGATGCCATGTCATGACCCCAATAGGACATCCAGTACCTAAAACCAGAGTCCCCTCATCAGCATCGTGACGAATGGAGATATGCTTCTGACTATCTATCCATGTGTGGAAGATAACCAAATTTTTCTATTTTCCTTAGCCAATCAGAATCATTCAACCTGGAATAATGACGTAGTTGGTAGACTCTTGTTAGAGTATAATTATTGTGGAAATGTGATTGTACGCAGAGCAGCCTACGAACTCCTTGTGAGACTTGAAGCTGCCTTCTGCTGATGAAACTGCAAACTATTCTTCAGCAAAATTTTCTTCAATTGATTTTTTTTAATCTTTGACTCCGGGTCTTTATTCAACATCTGGTCGTTTGGGTCTTTAACTGTAAAATTCCCCTACAATTTGCTGCAAAAGTTCACAACACATGCAAATATACAAACACAAAATTTCGGTATTTGCTTGTGTTGTGAACTTTTGCAGCGCATGTGTTGTCAAACTGATGAAAATGTTTTCTTCATTTGCAGCGCGTTGAGCTCTCGGCCACCGTACACTCTAAAAAATACTGGGTTATTTCAACCCAAGTTTGGGTCAAAAATGGACAAACCCAACCATTGGGTTATTTTTTTAAATGCATTTTTTAACCCAATGGTTGGGTTTGTCCATATTTGACCCAAATTTGGGTTGAAACAACCCAGCATTTTTTAGAGTGTACATTCAGCCGCCTTCTCAAATGTTCTGTGTTATTGGCTGTTCACTGCACATCACATTTTCAGGTGCACACACTTCAGAGTTAATCACAAACTCTGAATCAAATCCGGAGTTGACAGAGGATGTTTATACCAAACGTTGTGAGCTGCTGAACCTGATCTAAACCAGGTTGGATTTGTATGGTTTTGTCAACTCTGAAACTCAGAGTTTGTTCAGCTAGCTTCATGCAACAGGCCTCTGCTCCTGTATTAAAAATTTAAAGACAAAAAGATCTTGGTAAACCTTTCATCCACACACTGTAAACCTAAATAATTTGAGTTATAAAAAAATGTTTGAGTTATGGGCCCGGTTTCACAGACAGGGCTTAACCTAAGCCAGGATTAGACCTTAGTTCAATTAGGATATTTAAGTAGCTTTTAAAAATGCACACTAGAAAAAAATATTACTGGTGTGCATCTTGAGACAAAACAATGGCATTGACATATTTTATGCACAAGGTGCTTTCAGTTAAGCAGACATCTTAGTCTAGGACTAGCTTAAGGCTTGTCTGTGAAACCGGGGGATGATGTTCCCAATTTTAAGTAAGCAGAACTATCAAGTTTTGGGTTTGTAGTACTCATGCATGTTAATTGCTCCTAACTTCAAGAACTTAGCTAGCTCATATATTTTGATAGCAATTAACATAAAAGATATAGTTAACTTTTTTTTAGTTCTTGCAAATCAAATGAGTTAATTACTTCAATGTAAACCCTAATAAGTTGTCAGAACTCAAAAATGTCAAATGAGATTTTTTTAAGTTAGGAAACAGTTTAAGTTTTACATTTTTTATTTTTCTTAACTTGAAATATTTGAGTACACTTAATTCATAATTTTAACTTAAAATTATCAGGTTATTTCAACATACATATTTTGCTAAAAAAAAAAAAAAAATCAGCATGACATTGCAAATTGTTTGTTTGTTTTTTTTATATATAAATGTGAGCTTCTCAGAGGTAGTGAAAATGATGATTGATTCTCTTCCTCTGAAAACAGAAGTATGGTTCATGTCCTAGTTCGATGTGTTGTCACCGATTTTCATCATCGCAGTATTATTCATTTCATATCCAATTTAATCATTTTAACAATTTGTACACGTGGAGTTGAACACATTTGTGGCACATTTGATTGTTTGTTGTTTATTTGTTTGAACAAATAACATTATGGGTGAATGTCAGTATTATGGGTGCTTTAATACTACTTGTGCAGGAATGTATTACATTTGGTCTCTAAATTTATCTTGGGCTGAAAGAGTGTTTCAAAGAATTCACATCAACTTCCAAAACTGGAACTCTTAAAACAAACTCTTCCTCATTGGCAAGAGCAATCGTGACACTAAACGACATGAAACCAAGCCACATATCTAAAGCTTTGAGCAAAGACATTTCAAAGAAATGGGAAATCAAAACTGCTGTGCTTGTGAAAGTGAAACTGGGAACTGTGCCCGTGCTGTAAACCCCTGATCTTCTGATAGCTATATAAGCAGCTAATGTCTTCAGTAATAACTATTAGACAATCAAAACCTTAAACACAATGAAGACTGCAGCAGTTGTTGTTTTTCTAGTCTGTCTGCTTGCTACAGAAGTACAAGGTGAGTGTTGCCTATTAAGACCTAATATAATAGCAAGTATGTATTTTGAAACTGTATCTCCTCTAAATATTAGTTTGTTATTATATTCTGCAGCTAATAAATACCAATCTCTCTTCCAGGGCAGAACCAGATTCACAAAGGCAGGTGCTTCTGTGCTGACAAAGGAGTGGATGTGGTTTTACGGAAGAACATTGAGAAGTTGGAAATCATCCCTCCAAGTCAATCATGTGGAAAACAAGAGTTTATGTAAGGACAAAAACAATGATTTTATATTTCAGTTTATATTTAGCCACACATTAACGATCATACTGTCACACTTTTGATCATATTCAGCTCATCCTTTTTTTTCTTTCTCTTTTTTCTTTCTTTTATTTCCAGTGTCACTTTGAAGAGTGCAGAGCGGAAATGCTTGAATCCAGAGTCTAAATTCACCCAGAATTTAATCAAGCGGGCTGTTGAAAAGATGTTAGTGTAACATTTTTTGTTTGTGTGTAGTTTTGCTGTTTAACTAAAAATTGGAACCATATGGAAATTTTTGAAATTAATAAAATGTATAAAAAATAATATAAACACTTCCAAAATATTATATGATGAACTGTTTCTCATCTTAACAGGAGACAGCAGTAGGATATGCTCAGTGTGAATCTGGATTAGCTGCTGTGTTACGCCACTGAAGAACATCCTGATACCCATCAAACGCTCTATGATCTCTAGCTGACAGTTATCACGTTTGACTAGAGAACATCTGTATAAACTGTTTAGTAGTGTAAATAATTGCTTGTTAAATAATGCAACTGACGGTGTAGTAATTATAAATTCTATTCTTTCTTTTAAAATATATATATATATTTTTTTGTATATTGTTGTTTTATGTTAATCTTTTGTGCAGGGTTGTTACAATCCACTAATGGTGTTTAATTATTTCATTGTCCATCTGTGTTCACTGTATTATCAAATAAATTTGTATCCCTTAAATTAATGGGCTTTGTGAATTCTTAGGGCAAAAACTGAATTTCCCACTGTGCAGGTCAATATAGGGTACATATATTTAGCATATTAGCATACAGGACAATGATGCATCTTCCAATATATTATCAAGGGAAGAAAGTATTCGCTAATTTAGTTTTTAAAGCACAAATTTGAAAATAAAAGGAGGCTATACTGCACCAGGATATGATGAACCTGGCTGGGACAAATAGCCTCTTGGGTGGAAGCCTCTGTCATAACTGTCAGTTTTTACAGAATATGCAAGAAATATTTATTTGTTATCATATTTAATGATTTTTTATTTTTTTTAAAAGGTGTAAAATGTATGCATATTGAAAAGTTAGTTTAACAATTGACAGACAAATTATCCCAAAGAGATAGTCGTGGTCTGAACTGTCTGGTCATCAGTATGGAGACAAACATTAGAATCATGATCTTTTGTTAGTATTACATCACATTATGAGTGCATATTAGCACCGTTTATTGTTTGCTTTTGGCATCTGATTTTGGACCCTGGAAATGGTGACATGTGACATCAGAATTAACAGAATTAAACAGATTGTGACCTATAGCGTGAAATGGCTTCTTGAATAAGGAAAAAGGTCCCTGGTATTGATTTTGTATGTTCTTAGCAACAATTAAAAATAATAATAATAATAATAATAAATAAATAATAATTTAAAAACCAAGGGAAAAAAGGTGTAGGGCGGGACTTGAATTTTGTCCATGGGGAATTGGTTGGATAGTCGTGGTTTGCTATTGCTGTGATCTCATGTGAGTGACAGATTGGATCTGCCTTCATGCCAAACACGTCATCAGAGAAGAGAAGAGAAGAGAAGAGAAGAGAAGAGAAGAGAAGAGAAGAGAAGAGAAGAGAAGAGAAGAGAAGAGAAGAGAATGCAAGAGGAAGGGAAATTACTTTGGTTGAAGATTACAAGGGCACATGAATTTGAAAAAAATAATATAGCGATGTGCAAGGATAAACCATTATTAAAAATAGAAATTGTCAACTTCGAGTGTCAATTTTAAGCCAATGTGTGTGGGAGTCTACTGTCAAATTCTGATGGTTTTCTGAAGAGTCAATATCTCTGCAATGTCAATGGTAGACAGAATACAAGTGTACAGTGAATACAATGTTAATCTATTGGTACAGCAACTGTGGCAATGGGACATGACGTCTCCATTCCCTCCTTTAGGGAACAAGGGTTACATATGAATTGAATTGAATTATGTAACCGAGATGTTTGCTTTCAGTTGGTCACGTCCAAATCCCTGATACTGCATGCCCATTGTACGTGGCTCTGTGGTGGCCTGGAGTGGGGTCTGAGTGTGCGATGCAACACTTATCTGGTTCCACAGTTCAGCTGAGATGGGTTGCGTCGTCTTCCTGCGATAGTTTCTTTTTTTTCACAGGGGACCGACACCCTTGGTGATATGAGCATTCTTTTAATGACATCTCGCACCTCTGCAAGGTTTAGAAAAGGGGCACTTCTAGACCACCAAGGTGGACATCATCTGGCCGAGGGCCAGCTCTGTGACTTTAATCACGGTCAGTCGCCGTGCATAGCTCAACCCCGGCTCAGAACTACCCTCATGCATTAAGAGTGCCTTGGCCTCATATGTAGGGCCCTATCATCGAGAGTAGTGAGAGAGGAGAAAACTTTTCATGCAGATTTTGGCACTTTTGATGTTCCATATTTTGGCACCAATATGGCTCCATACTGCCAAGTTTTCCATGCACATCTGGGAAAAAAAGCACAGGGCAAGGCGATTTACACGTCACACTGCGACCCCAGACACCAACCCACGCTGCAGAGCGTGGCAGTCAAATGCAAAAATTGCATGCCAATGTGGATTGGCTCAGTTAGTTACACTCGTAGTAGATTGGTCTCTCTAGCGAGATTCCCAATTCGTCGGTTCACTTGACGTGATGTGACATTGAACTTGACCGACTGAAACTCCACAACCAAAGATGGACCACATTTGGTTACTTAAAATAATGGTATAATTAATAGAAGCTGCATACAGTTCATTGAATGTATCTACGGTGCAAACAGTATCTCATATAATGAAAAAATATGTCTCTATAATAATTATAATAATAACTCTGTATATTATATTGTGCATGCATAATCACGCAAATTTCCCAAAGATAAGTAGCAGTTGAAGTGGCATTACCAGATTTCACAACTTTCAGTTTCTCCTTTATTTTCATCAGCATATGATTGTGAAATTCATCAGCATGACTTCATCACAATGTCTGTTTAGGATCCTATATAAAGAAAAAGGTAGTGAAAACACTTGATGATGTTCCAGTGAAATGAAAAGTTTTGTCTAATTCGGTGATTTTTTTTTAATGACTGTTACTTGTCAGACTGTACGAAATTGATCCCAGCTGTAAGCCATGTCACACTGCAGGATCTCAGTTGAAACTTGTTGAAAATGGATGCACACAAAAGGGATCGTCCGGAGTTTTACATAATCCGCCCGTGACTTGTTCGGTGACTGTGAGCTGCATTTACATGCAGGATTGGCATGGTGGTTAGCAAACTAAATCAATCTCTTGCATTAATTTTGATCATGGCTTGTCTTGAAAATAAAAATGGAAGAAAAAAATGAAAACAATGTGTGTGGAGCAAGTGGTGGTTTATTGTTGTTCACTAATTGCATCATCAGGTTATTGTGGGAGAAGCCACACTGCAAGACTGTGCGTCCAATCATCTGACACTGGCAGAATTTTTAATTGGAAGTAAAATGTGATCACAACTGGCATTAATCGGCTGTCCACAAATGTGTCAAACTAGCGATCAAAGACTTCAGATTTTGGCCTAGGATCAGAGGAATCTTTTAGGATTCTCAACATTTGTCTCAGATGACCAAATCGTGGCTAAAATAGTGAGAACTCGGCTTAAGTGCCATTTGAAGAACACGATTCAGGAGTGCTTATAGTATATAATAACCTATACTGGACAAACAACTCACACACATTTATCATCAATATTTATGTCAACATCTTCAACTTTTGACCGTCATGTCACACATATGGTAGAGATAAGGAATTTTCTGAAAGAGGTTGTGAAAATGTTTGACCATCTTCCACAGAAAACACATTTTGTCCCACATCCTAGTTTGTGGTTTCTTAAAGGGTTAGTTCACACAAAAATGAAAATAATGTCATTTATTACTGATTCTCATGTTGTTCTA
This sequence comes from Chanodichthys erythropterus, assembly GCF_024489055.1. Taxonomy (NCBI): domain Eukaryota; kingdom Metazoa; phylum Chordata; class Actinopteri; order Cypriniformes; family Xenocyprididae; genus Chanodichthys; species Chanodichthys erythropterus. Next base: position 41,882,707 of record NC_090233.1, on the reverse strand, counting down.
CACCCGTAAAACCTTCGTTCGTCTTCAGAGTTACCATCATGGTAGTCTCAGCCTCAGACATCCCACCCACTTGAATGAATAATTTATAACTGCACACGGTCTGTTATTGTAGGGACATCGACTTTCATTTTCACGCCCCTAAACATGACGTGGAACAAAAAAAACTCTGATTGGTTGTTTTACATGTCAGTCATGTCCTCTTGGGCGGTCCTTGGCCAATGAAAACTGTGATAGAGTCCAGACCTTCTGCCGTCAGTCTGAAGGTCTGGCTAGTGGCTACGTGAGGCTACCATAATGGTGACAAGTGGTGCATGCGGCTTGGTTGGAGAGCAAGTGTATATGTATATGTTATATATACAAGTATATGTTAAATGCAATATTGCTGCACTCATTCAGCATGGTATACCATGCTATTGTTAACATGTTAGCAAATTAGCAAGTTAGCATTGTCTGGATTAGCTTGTTATAGCTAGCTAAGTTTACACTAATAAAAATGTCACATTGAGGCTACCTGAAAGGTTAAATGCATGAATTAGTGTACTCAAACATTTTAAGTTAAGAACAATTAAATGTATGAGTACAAAATAAAAATCTGCCAGTTCTGCATACTTAAATTTTGAATTTCTTAACTTAAAAATTTTGAGGGCAACTGATTGCTTCAAATTGTTTGAGTTTTGCCAATTATTTGGGTTTACAGTGCACCAAAACATAACATCAATATTTCAGTAATTAAACAATATTTACTTCCTCATTCCTGGAAAATTCAGCTCATAGTGCCTTAAATCAAAGCTTCTCTTCAAGATGGTTTAGGAGGTGCTTCCGAGAAATTACAATAAAAAGAGAAAAAGGAGAGGAAGCTGGAGTAGTGAAACCAAAAAACCAAACAAAAAAAAAAAAACAAAAAAAAAAAAACAAGAACAAAAACTGAGGGGAAACCCCTGATCCTAGAGTATTTAAATGAGCTCTGAAGGCCTTTCGGTCATAATCTCACTGACACAGACAAGCACAGTTCATCAAGAACAAGAAGACAATGAAGACTATTGCAGCTTTTGTTCTTCTTGCCTGCCTGATCGCTGTAGGAGTGAAAGGTGAGATTTATTTAGTTCTAGATCAAGATCATTCAGCATGTTGTATCTTTTGTTATGGTTATGTTCTGCAGCTAACAGACTATAATGAAATATCTTTTCCAGGGCAGGACAAGTCTTCGAAGGGCAGGTGCTTCTGTGCAGACAAAGGTGCAAACGTGGTTTTAGTGAAGAACATTGAGAAGGTTGAAATCATCCCTCCAAGTCCATCTTGTCGCAAACATGAGATTATGTAAGTATAGCTTACATTTGTATGCATTTATTTAAATATTCATCAACTCTACAAACTATCCTGAGTAAGTTTCAACTCACTGCTTTTGTTGTTTCACAGTGTCACTCTGAAGAATGGTGCAGGAAGGAAATGCATGAATCCAGAGTCAAAATTCACTCAAAATATCATAAAAGCTCTTGAGAAGAGGTGAGAATATCTGTTTAAATGTATTTATTCATCCTTCACATTTTAAATACAAAGACACAAACTCCTCTGGCAAACAGAGACACATGACAATTAAATGAACTAATACAATTATATTCAATGAACTTTTTCTGATTTTAAAGGAGCCAGCAGTCTGTGCACCACAGTACAACTGTCACTGCGCCACAGAAGAACATCCTGACATCAACATCATCAGCACCAACATCCTTCAAATGACTTCATAGTTGGAGTTCAATGAAAAATAAACAACTAAAAATATTTAAAACATTTCCTAATGCATATGATGATTAAATTATTATTATTGTTATTATTATTATTCTTGTAAAATAGTCTTTTTTTCCACAAACATATTTTCATAAGAGCACTGAACAATGTGTCATATGTACAGTCTTTTTATAATTTGATGTATGATTTTATTTTCATTGTCTACAAAGAAGTGTCAAATAAAGCTTTGTTTATGAATTACATCTTCTGACCTCTTTCAGAGTAGTTCTTGCATTCTGAGATTCTGAGTAAAAATGCACATCACACTACATTTATGATAAGCAATAGTGCCACTGGCATCACTAAAACATCCCAAAACTCAATAAAGCTTCAAGATTATTACGACTGTAAACAGTGCTTCACAAATACATTTTAAGTTGAATAGTTTAGACTAAATTGACTGGACAAAATGTTCCTGTCTCAGTTATAAGCTGCTTTATGTCTGATCTGGCTGGTAGAAAGACTTTTATCAGCGCAAACTAATGTAGATTTATTCAGTCATATTAAATAATATTTGACATGAATAAATACATTTAGATAATTCTACATGAAGCACACAGACATGGTCTGTCTGTCTGACCTCTTGCCTACTTTGACCACTCTCATATTCTCCATTTAATCGTACTGGACACGTCTAGGATTCGTACGGCCCCACCGAATTTTTGTTTTGTCACTGATATCAAATAAATTCTTGCCTGAACTTCTCTGGTCTTGGGTCCTTTTTACACACACACTGACACACATTTACACAAACATACAGTACACATACATAAAGCTATATAAATACTATATAGCAAATCTGTTACAGTACAGAAGGGACGGGAAAATCACAGAAGAGAGGAAATCACAGTAGATGGTGTTTATTGAAACCAGTATGAGATATTGGCAGTGCAGGTAAGTGAATGGTGCAGCAATGGAGATACTTGAAGTGCAGAGTGGTAAAACAGTCCTGTTGTAGTTGCAGGTGGAATGGGTCTTGGAGTTGGAGATCACTGGAGACAAGGAGCACTGAGACAGGGAATCACACGAGGAGAACAGGAGATGCTGGAGACAGGTAAGTAGATCACAGGGAGTCCTGAAGGTAAGCATACATGTAAGTATAATGCAAACAAGACCAGACATTGGAGTGGTGTGTGTGAGTGAGTGCTCTTTATACTGGTGTTGATGAGGTGCAGGTGTCGGTGATTAGTATTCTGGTGATTGAGTGCGCTGTGATTGGTGGATGGTGGAGCATGTCGTGTCTGTGACAAAATCTCAATTGGCTGATTTTTTTTTTCTTATTTTTTTATTTCTCTTAATATAAAGTTGGACATATAGTATATAGTATACAGTATTCTCACATAGTATGATATATCTCAGCTGCATGATTGCATGTATCATCGCAAAAAGTAAACTATATTTTCGACCCTCTTTAAATGCGACTTTAAGACATGAAGACATTCCAATCTCAATCACTGAATCAAAACAAATTACTTCAAACAGTGATCAAAAGAAGCTGTAAAATCTCCTCTTGTAAACATGGGAATTGTTAGTTGCTTGTGGAAAATACTCATCACTAATTAGAGAAAAAAATGAACCAATGAGTCTCTTGAAAGGGGGGAAGAGGAGGATTTCACTCATACTCTTCTCTATCCTGCAAACAGATCATCATTAGTCATTTGTGAGTACTGTACAAATAAACAACAAAGCAAGTGTTGTTAATTTCATTGTATCATTACAGTGGGCATTGAGGCCCTATAACAGCATTGCCTATAAAATACAAATATAGCCTACTGTATTAATAATGTCTGAAAAAACTATAGTTATAGTTTTACACCAGTTTTTTCCCCAATTTGATGTAATTTGTTTATGTTCGCATTTCCAAATTTCAATAAAGTTTTCATCAGTACAGAGTTTTTTTCAAATAAAACATGCAAAGTAAAGTAAAGGGGTAATGAGACCGTGACCGCAGCCTCTATTAAAAAAGAAGTGCTGGGTCTGTGTGGTTTGTGGTGACATCAGACTTAACAAGCGGATTGTGACATATATCCGAGTGAAACAGCTTCTTGAATGAAGAAAAAAAGGCAGGTCAGGACTTGATTTTGTCCATGGGGAATTGGTTGGATGGTTGTTGTTTGCTCTTGCTGTGATCTCATGTGAGTGACAGATTGATCCCGCCCTCACGCCAGTAAACACATCATCAGAGAAGAGAAGATGCTGCAAGAAGAAGGGAAGTTATTGTGATTAAAGATTATGAAATTAATATAAAATAAAAATAATGATGTGCACAGATAACTCATTATTAAAAACAGAAATTGTCGACTTCAAGTGTTAATTTTAAGCCAACATATGTGTGTGTGAGTCTTCTGTCAAATATTGTTTTCTGAAGAGTCAATATCTCCACAATTCCAACTGTAAAAGACGAAAACAAGTGTTAATCTTTTGAGTTTGAGGAGAACTAACTCCATATAAATTCAAAATATGGATCACAACTGGTTACTTAAAATCATGGTTTAATTGATAAACAACTGCATACAGTTCATTGACTGTATGGTGCAAACAGTAACTCTTAAAATGAAACAAATGCCTCTATAATAAAAAGTAACTGTATATTATATTTTGCATGCATAATCATTCTATTTTCCCATAGATAAGTATCTGACGTGGCATTTCCAGATTTCACAAGACTTTCAGTTTGTCCTTTGTTTTCATCAGCATGATTTTGACATTCATCAGCATGACTTCATCACAATGTCTGTCTAAGATACTATATAAAGAAAAAGGTAGTGAAAACACTTGATGATGTTCCAGTGAAATGAAAAGTTTTGTCTAATTCCTGATTTTCTTTGTCTCAAACTATTTGGTATTTCTACATACAATCACTGAATTTCATCATTAGAAAATTTTTATAATTCAAATATTTAAAAATCTGCAAACAAATCGTATTTTGCTGTATATTTAAACTGTATGTGGTATAGCCTAGAGATTTATTTTACTAAAGTTAATCCTAAAGCTTTGGTTTAAGTTATCCTGAAACATTTGGCTCACCAAGTAAGTCTCATTTGAAGAACACGACCCATGAATTGAGTAAATAAATAATAACATATACTGGACACTTTTATCATACATTACCATGTGATGCACCTGGACACATCATCACTGATGTTGCCTGGGGTCATCGGGTGGTTCAACAATCAGACACCCTCGCCCAGGCGATCCAGCCAGGGTTTGATCAAGCCCCGGCTTGTGTCCAGGTCGCACTACCCCTCCCACCCTCCCACAGCTTTCCATAGCCTGATCCAGAGCCACCTTGAAGCAACTTCTGCTGCCTCTGTGGCCGACTTAATGCCCTTTTGTCTGCTGGCTCGTTTGATGCCCAGCATGTTATAGGCCCTGCGGAGAGACTGGGCTGCAAACCCTCTGCATCCCACCTCAGTAGGCTCACATCTTACTTGCCAGCTGTAACTTTGGCACTCTTGCACTAGACAAACAACTCTTACACATTTATGTCAGCATCTTCAACTTTTCACCTTCATGTGTGACAAATATAGTTTAGAGTGACGACTTCTCTGAAAGAGGTTGTGAAATTGACCATCTTCCACAGAAAACACGTTTTGTCCAACATCCTACGTTGTTGTTTTTTTAATGCCTTTGCAAAACATATCCACCATCCACAAGCACACTAGCAAAACCAGTGGACCTCAACCACACTTTGTGATTTTTTTTTTTTTATTATTATTTCACAGTTCCAAAATTTGTGTAAAAGGACAGCACTGTCATCAGTACTGAGTCAGTGGGTAAATATTTGTATATTTCACTTAAAAAGCTTAGAAGCATTTTCATATTTTCTAATGTTGTTAGTGACTCAGTCTAAATAAAAACTAACTTTGGGGTTACATTGAACATTTCCTTTAATGACGACCAGCAGCTAATACTCTAGTGGAGTCTGGTTAAGACTTAGAAGACCCCTTTTTTAAAAACTATTGCTGCTGGTTGTGGTGTTAAAAAAAATCTGATTTCAGTTAAGAGCAGGACCTCATTAACATTTTAACTGCTTATCAGTCTGCATGGAACAAATCCCAACTTCAAAGTGTAGCTAAACTATAAGATCACCAAGATTCAGTAGAAATTATTGGGTGATTCTTGTGTGCCTACCACTGTGTGTTTTACCTGTATTCTTTTAAACAAAATGTAATTTGTTTGCCCCATTATAGTGTTTTGCTTCATTAAAAGTTACTGTATTTTGCAAAAGATTTTGTTGATAAATAGATTTATTGTGCATTTTCTGCTTATATGTATTGCTACCTTAATTTGTGCACAAAATATACAAGAGAATGTGATGTGCTTAGAGAAACAGCCAATAAAAACAAAACATAATTAACATCAATATTTCAGTCTAATTAAACAATATTTACTTCCTCTTTCCTGGAAAATTCAGCTCATAGTGCCTTAAATCAAAGCTTTTCTTCAAGATGGTTTAGGAGGTGCTTCAGAGAAATCACAATAAAAAGAGAAAAGGGAAAGGAAGCTGGAGAAATGAAACCAAAAAAAAAAATTAAACAAAAAACAAAAAAAACAAAAAAACAGAACAAAAACTGAGGGGAAACCCCTGATCCTAGAGTATTTAAATGAGCTCTGAAGGCCTTTCGGTCATAATCTCACTGACACAGACAAGCACAGTTCATCAAGAACAAGAAGACAATGAAGACTATTGCAGCTTTTGTTCTTCTTGCCTGCCTGATCGCTGTAGGAGTGAAAGGTGAGATTTATTTAGTTCTAGATCAAGATCATTCAGCATATGTTGTATCTTTTGTTATGGTTATGTTCTGCAGCTAACAGACTATAATGAAATATCTTTTCCAGGGCAGGGAATGTCTTCGAAGGGCAGGTGCTTCTGTGCAGACAAAGGTGCAAACGTGGTTTTAGTGAAGAACATTGAGAAGGTTGAAATCATCCCTCCAAATCCATCTTGTCGCAAACATGAGATTATGTAAGTATAGCTTTGTATGCATTTATTTAAATATTCATCAACTCTACAAACTATCCTGAGTAAGTTTCAACTCACTGCTTTTGTTGTTTCACAGTGTCACTCTGAAGAATGGTGCAGGAAGGAAATGCATGAATCCAGAGTCAAAATTCACTCAAAATATCATAAAGGCTCTTGAGAAGAGGTGAGAATATCTGTTTAAATGTATTTTCTTATCCTTCACATTTTAAATACAAAGACACAAACTCCTCTGGCAAACAGAGACACATGACAATTAACTAAATGAACTAATACAATTATATTCAATTAAATTTTTCTGATTTTAAAGGAGCCAGCAGTCTGTGCACCACAGTACAACTGTCACTGCGCCACAGAAGAACATCCTGACATCAACATCATCAACACCAACATCCTTCAAATGACTTCATAGTTGGAGTTCAATGAAAAATAAACAACTAAAAATATTTAAAACATTTGCTAATGCCTATGATGATTAAGTTATTATTATTATTAACACTGAGTTGTAAAATAGTCTTTTCCACAAACATATTTTCATAAGAGCACTGAACAATGTGTCATATGTACAGTCTTTTTATAATTTGATGTATGATTTTATTTTCATTGTCTACAAAGAAGTGTCAAATAAAGCTTTGTTTATGAATTACATCTTCTGACCTCTTTCAGAGTAGTTCTTGCATTCTGAGATTCTGAGTAAAAATGCACATCACACTACATTTATGATAAGCAATAGTGCCACTGGCATCACTAAAACATCACAAAACTCAATAAAGCTTCAAGATTATTATGACTGTAAACAGTGCTTCACAAATACATTTTAAGTTGAATAGTTTAGACTAAATTGACTGGACAAAATGTTCCTGTCTCAGTTATAAGCTGCTTTATGTCTGATCTGGCTGGTAGAAAGACTTTTATCAGCGCAAACTAATGTAGATTTATTCAGTCATATTAAATAATATTTGACATGAATAAATACATTTAGATAATTCTACATGAAGCACACAGACATGGTCTGTCTGTCTGACCTCTTGCCAATTTTGACCACTCTCATATTCTCCATTTAATCATCCTGGACACGTCTAGGATTCGTACGGCCCCACCGAATTTTTGTTTTGTCCCTGATATCAAATAAATTCTTGCCTGAACTTCTCTGGTCTTGGGTCCTTTTTACACACACACACTGTGACACACATTTACACAAACATACCAGGGGCGTTTCCTCCGAGTAGGCAAGGGAGGCAGTGCCTCCTCAAAAAAAATAGGATGAGAAAATAATCCATATTACATATAAAACAACACAAATATTACAAATTATGACATTAAAAAGAGCGCAAGTCATGTGTATTTCTTAAAGGTCCCGTTCTTTGTGATCCCATGTTTCAAACTTTAGTTAGTGTGTAATGTTGTTGTTAGAGTATAAATAAAATCTGTAAAATTTTAAAGCTCAAAGTTCAATGCCAAGCGAGATATTTTATTTAACAGAAGTCGCCTACATTGAACGGCCAGTTTGGACTACATCCCTCTACTTCCGTCTTTAATGACGTCACTAAAACAGTTTTTTGACTAATGCTGCGTTCCAGGCAGGTTTTTGGAAAAACACAGGTTACGGGTTGCCTGGAACGCGGCATAACCTCCGGCCACAGGAATACACAAAAAAGGGGGTGTGGTCTTGTTGCGCTCCCACGGAGAAGAGCAAGAGTTGCGTTTGTAGAGTGTGTTTGTCGCCATGTTGTCGAAACGCTGTTATTTTCATCCCGCAGTCCAATCACCTTTGTTTGGCCTTCCCAGGGACGCTGTACTTAGAGATCAATGGTTACAATTTATGTTTAACTCGGTTCCCGAAAATTATAATTGTGGTATCCTTACTGCAATAGTTAATGTTGGACTGCAGTGCACATAATGGCCACAAGAGGGGACTATGTTTATGTATATGGCTGTTTTCCGTATGAGGTACTCTTCTGAGTGAGTGCTAATGTTGTACATTTTCTGTCGCTGCTTGTGGAGATTAAAGAGTTCAGTCTCTCGGGAATTATTGTCTTTTGTGTTCATTCGGCACAACACCACAATAATCCACATGTAAAACTATGTGCAGCACACGTTATGGTAAGAGGCGTGACCTTTCCGGGCAAGGACCACTAAGCTGCTGTCGAATCACAACACAGGAACCGCTGGCACAATCAGAACTCGTTACGTATTTCTGAAGGAGGGACTTCATAGAACAAGGAAGTCATCAGCCCGTTTTTATGACAGTGGAAACAGCGGTATACAGATAAGTAAATTATGTGAAAAATACTGTGTTATATTGCACACTATTAACACAATCAAAGCTTCAAAAAAACACGAAAAACGGGACCTTTAAGGAACACTGCCCAACAGCGACACCCGTAGGTAAAGTTACACAGAGGTGTCATGCTTTACAGTCTATGGAGTCGTGCCTCCCTTTCCTCTCATAGGAGTCCATAGAAAATCATCAGAACCCCGGCGTGCGGTGGGTTTTGTGGGGGTAATTGAAAATGAATGGGGGAAAGTAACGTGAGAGGAGGCAATGTCTCCATCGCGCTATCATTGGATGTAATTTGTTATGATTGGATATGATTGGTTTGTGCGATAAATCCCGCCTAATGCTGTGTCCCAATTCGCATACTATGCTTCCTAATTAGTATTCGAAAAAAGAATTAGTATGTCCCAAATCGTAGTATGTTGAAATGAGTATTCCAAAGATACCCGGATGGTCTACTTTTTCTGGTTAGAATTCAAAGTGCAGATCCGTGCACACTTCTAACGGCTAATATTGCCCATAACACATTGCGCTGTGGACGAGGATTCGATTAGAACTACAAATACGAATAAAAAGTGTTTAAAAACTACAAACATGACGGACGTGCGAGGTACGACGGTTAAGATAAAGGGGCTTGAATGATTAATAAGCAGTGTCTAACCTGACAAAAAGATATTTATTAAATGTTATCCACATTATATTTCATCTGCAACAGCATTGTGAACTTTTATAACGATGTGTTTGGTCATTAACTTTTAAATGCATCATTATGCAAAGAAGAGGAGAGTTCTCTGCATGAAAGACCCATGACTGGCAGATCAATGTGCGACTACATTTCTCTCCGAAACGGTAAGAAAATAAATTTAATTCAATGTGGAGGATTTTAACTGTGACAAGATGATTGACAGGCAGGGCTTGACATTAACTTTTTTGCTCACCAGCCAATGTGGCTAGTGGTTTTCCAAAGTTACTAGCCACTCAGCATTTTCACTGGCCACAATTTTGCTGTGGGGAAATTACATTTTGTATGATTAAAGTTGACTCTGGCATGCTTAAATTACTTGATTTTGAGTCATTTTACTTGATTTACAAGATTTAAAACCCTTTCAAACTTACAAATGCAGATTGACCACCCAAATCAAGACTATACATTGCATATATTAGGTATGTATAGTTATTTTTGTTAGGCTATATAAAAAGAACAAAGAATTTTCAAATAGTAATTTAAATATATATATATATATATATATATATATATATATATATATATATATATATATATATATATATATATATATATTTCAGATACATATGTTTATTTAGCATACATGTATACATTTATTTAACATTTTTTGATGTTTGATTAACATTAATGACAAACAGGTATTTATTTGGGGGCTGCTGAATGCATGGACGTCATATACTGACACATCCATTTTTTACCCACTTAGCTGTAAGCCATAGCCGACTGTATTCACGCATGATACTCCACAAGATGCATTTTGACATCTGTATGTGCGTGTATTCAGGCGCGAGGAGAACTGATCGCGCGCGACAGAGAGAGAGCGCACGCGAGCGCTTCTGTTGTGTCATTCAGAGCGATTCCGCCTATCCCGCCTTCACTAACTGCAAGTTAATCGATAAAGAATTGTGACTGAATTGTAATTTTGTGATACGATGAGCTTGGCTATTTTTTATGGAAGCCCGTTTCCGCCACTAAAAAAAAAAAAAAAAAACGCCACTTAAAAAAAAAAAAAAAAAAACCCACTAAAAAAAAAAAAAAAAGATTAATTGCGACTTTTTATCTCAGAATTGCGAGTTATAAAGTCAGAATTCTGAGATATAAAGTCGCAATTGCGTGATAAAAAGTCAGAATTCTGAGATATAAAGTCGCAATTGCGTGATATAAAGTCAGAATTCTGAGATATAAAGTCGCAATTGCGTGATATAAAGTCAGAATTCTGAGATATAAAGTCGCAATTGGGAGTTATAAAGTCAGAATTCTGAGATATAAAGTCGCAATTGCGAGTTATAAAGTCAGAATTCTGAGATATAAAGTCGCAATTGCGAGTTATAAAGTCAGAATTCTGAGATATAAAGTCGCAATTGCGAGTTATAAAGTCAGAATTCTGAGATATAAAGTCGCAATTGCGTGATATAAAGTCAGAATTCTGAGATATAAAGTCGCAATTGCGTGATATAAAGTCAGAATTCTGAGATATAAAGTCGCAATTGCGTGATATAAAGTCAGAATTCTGAGATATAAAGTCGCAATTGCGTGATATAAAGTCAGAATTCTGAGATATAAAGTCGCAATTGCGAGTTATAAAGTCAGAATTCTGAGATATAAAGTCGCAATTGCGAGTTATAAAGTCAGAATTCTGAGATATAAAGTCGCAATTGCGTGATAAAAAGTCAGAATTCTGAGATATAAAGTCGCAATTGCGTGATAAAAAGTCAGAATTCTGAGATATAAAGTCGCAATTGCGTGATAAAAAGTCAGAATTCTGAGATATAAAGTCGCAATTGCGAGTTATAAAGTCAGAATTCTGAGATATAAAGTCGCAATTGCGTGATAAAAAGTCAGAATTCTGAGATATAAAGTCGCAATTGCGTGATAAAAAGTCAGAATTCTGAGATATAAAGTCGCAATTGCGTGATAAAAAGTCAGAATTCTGAGATATAAAGTCGCAATTGCGTGATAAAAAGTCAGAATTCTGACTTTTTTCTCGCAATTAACTGATGGTCAGTATCTCTGTCTGTAACAGCGCATCCAACGATAGACGTGCTGCAGTGAAGTCTGAAGCTGTTGGATGTATTAAAATGTGCCACTTCAGCTTTGTCTGATTTATTGCGCCTCCGCCACAGCTGATTCTTCTTCTTCTTATGATTATTATGATATTGTTATTATCGTGTAAAATTCATTAGTGTATCCATTCTGTTAAAAACAACTTTTATTGTCCAAATATCTCGACTGTAATTTGCAGAATTGCATGATTCTATTTCTACCCTTGAGTTGCAAAGTTAATGAAACATGATAGGTATTGGTTGTTTTAGTATTAAGCCCACTAGATGGCAGTAAAAGCTGTTTTTTCTCCTTGAAACGCTGTGTACAAGGTTACCGTGGGGGAAACATTCTATATGCATATTCCTGCGTAATGCATATGTCCGGAGACTAATCTATATGTGTCTCCTCCAGTAAATTCAATATTTCTTTATTGGTAAATCGGCGCTAGAAATAATCCTTTATGATGTCCTCTATTTAATGTATAATAATAACAAAGCAGTAATCCTGATGGTCAGTAGCAATGAAAGGAAACGCAAGCAAAGTAAGAACTGTGAGAAATAACGTTTCACAGTAGTGAGAAAAAGTCAGAATTCTGAGATATAAAGTCGCAATTGCGAGAAATAAAGTCAGAATTCTGACTTTATATCACGCAATTGCGACTTTATATCTCAGAATTCTGACTTTATAACTCGCAATTGCGACTTTTTATCTCAGAATTCTGACTTTATAACTCGCAATTGCGACTTTATATCTCAGAATTCTGACTTTATAACTCGCAATTGCGACTTTATATCTCAGAATTCTGACTTTTTATCACGCAATTGCGACTTTATATCTCAGAATTCTGACTTTATAACTCGCAATTGCGACTTTATATCTCAGAATTCTGACTTTATAACTCGCAATTGCGACTTTATATCTCAGAATTCTGACTTTTTATCACGCAATTGCGACTTTATATCTCAGAATTCTGACTTTATAACTCGCAATTCTGAGATAAAAAGTCGCAATTAATCTTTTTTTTTTTTTTTTAGTGGCATTTTTTTTTTTTTTTTTAAGTGGCGTTTTTTTTTTTTTTTTAGTGGCGGAAACGGGCTTCCATAATTTTTCATTTGGCTGTAGGCTGAAATTATATTCAACCCGCCAAAGTGGCTAGTGGGAGTGGCTGTCTTACCCGCCACAGCTGAAATCTACCCGCATTTGGCGGGTTGGCGGGTGTTAATGTCAAGCCCAAGCCCTGTTGACAGGGTAGTTTAAACAGTTACAGGTTGAGTAACTAAGCAACAGAACGTCCGTTAAAGACGCAGTTATGACGAGATAGTATGTCCCAAAACTTGCATACTCTTCTACTACACACTCAAAAGTATGTACTTTTTCTTTACAAAAACAGTACATACTTTTAGGACGTAGTATAAGTAGGCGAATTGGGACGCAGCATAATTGAAAAGTAAGTAAACAGATCACCCACATATCACCGCTTTATGTCACGTCAAAATCAAACTTGAAATGGACTGAAAGCATGATTACTGCGGAGGGTTTTAGTGCAATCAGCTTGGTGAAATTAAAAATACAATTCGTGTCTGTGACAGACGGTGTTAATGGAGCATGACTGATGATCGAAAATATCCTAGGTTGACAATTAAAAAGAAAAACCGCAATAAATAAAATATATTGTTTAAATTATTGCCTTTAGTTATTTTGGAATGAATGTAGAAATGCTTAAAACACTAACTTGATGAGATTGACTTGGTTTTGATAAATAGAACATTACATTGTTAATGTAAAATTACAAAATAGAATTGTATTTGGTTTCTTTTTTTTTTTTTTTTTGATATACTGTAAAGTAATGTTCATTTAACAAGGAAGTTGTGTCAACTTTAAGAGTAATGCACATGAATTTAGAATGATTCATAAAATAAAAAAAATAAAAAAATAGTGCCTCATTTCAGAACACCACTGCACACCACTGAAACATACCGTACATGTACATAAAGCTATATAAATACTATATAGCAAATCTGTTACAGTACAGAAGGGACGGGAAAATCACAGAAGAGAGGAAATCACAGTAGATGGTGTTTATTGAAACCAGTACGAGATATTGGCAGTGCAGGTAAGTGAATGGTGCAGCAATGGAGATACTTGAAGTGCAGAGTGGTAAAACAGTCCTGTTGTAGTTGCAGGTGGAATGGGTCTTGGAGTTGGAGATCACTGGAGACAAGGAGCACTGAGACAGGGAATCACACGAGGAGAACAGGAGATGCTGGAGACAGGTAAGTAGATCACAGGGAGTCCTGAAGGTAAGCATACATGTAAGTATAATGCAAACAAGACCAGACATTGGAGTGGTGTGTGTGAGTGAGTGCTCTTTATACTGGTGTTGATGAGGTGCAGGTGTCGGTGATTAGTATTCTGGTGATTGAGTGCGCTGTGATTGGTGGATGGTGGAGCCTGTCGTGTCTGTGACAAAATCTCAATTGGCTGATTTTTTTTTTCTTATTTTTTTTATTTCTCTTAATATAAAGTTGGATATATAGTATACAGTATTCTCACATAGTATGATATATCTCAGCTGCATGATTGCATGTATCATCGCAAAAAGTAAACTATATTTTCGACCCTCTTTAAATGCAACTATATGACATGAAGACATTCCAATCTCAATCACTGAATCAAAACAAAACTACTTCCAACAGTGATCAAAAGAAGCTGTAAAATCTCCTCTTGTAAACATGGGAATTGTTAGTTGCTTGTGGAAAATACTCATCACTAATTAGAGAAAAAATGAACCAATGAGTCTCTTGAAAGGGGGGAAGAGGAGGATTTCACTCATACTCTTCTCTATCCTGCAAACAGATCATCATTAGTCATTTGTGAGTACTGTACAAATAAACAACAAAGCAAGTGTTGTTAATTTCATTGTATCATTACAGTGGGCATTGAGGCCCTATAACAGCATTGCCTATAAAATACAAATATAGCCTACTGTATTAATAATGTCTGAAAAAACTATAGTTATAGTTTTACACCAGTTTTTTTCCCCAATTTGATGTAATTTGTTTATGTTCGCATTTCCAAATTTCAATAAATCAAAGTTTTCATCAGTACAGAGTTTTTTTCAAATAAAACATGCAAAGTAAAGTAAAGGGGTAATGAGACTGTGACCGCAGCCTCTATTAAAAAAGAAGTGCTGGGTCTGTGTGGTTTGTGGTGACATCAGACTTAACAAGCGGATTGTGACATATATCCGAGTGAAACAGCTTCTTGAATGAAGGCAGGTCAGGACTTGATTTTGTCCATGGGGAATTGGTTGGATGGTTGTTGTTTGCTCTTGCTGTGATCTCATGTGAGTGACAGATTGATCCCGCCCTCACGCCAGTAAACACATCATCAGAGAAGAGAAGATGCTGCAAGAAGAAGGGAAGTTATTGTGATTAAAGATTATGAAAATAATATAAAATAAAAATAATGATGTGCACAGATAACTCATTATTAAAAACAGAAATTGTCGACTTCAAGTGTCAATTTTAAGCCAACATATGTGTGTGTGAGTCTTCTGTCAAATATTGTTTTCTGAAGAGTCAATATCTCCACAATTCCAACTGTAAAAGACGAAAACAAGTGTTAATCTTTTGAGTTTGAGGAGAACTAACTCCATATAAATTCAAAATATGGATCACAACTGGTTACTTGAAATCATGGTTTAATTGATAAACAACTGCATACAGTTCATTGACTGTATGGTGCAAACAGTAACTCTTAAAATGAAACAAATGCCTCTATAATAAAAAGTAACTGTATATTATATTTTGCATGCATAATCATTCTATTTTCCCATAGATAAGTATCTGACGTGGCATTTCCAGATTTCACAAGACTTTCAGTTTGTCCTTCGTTTTCATCAGCATGATTTTGACATTCATCAGCATGACTTCATCACAATGTCTGTCTAAGATACTATATAAAGAAAAAGGTAGTGAAAACACTTGATGATGTTCCAGTGAAATGAAAAGTTTTGTCTAATTCCTGATTTTCTTTGTCTCAAACTATTTAGTATTTCTACATACAATCACTGAATTTTATCATTAGAACATTTTTATAATTCAAATATTTAAAAATCTGCAAACAAATCATATTTTGCTGTATATTTAAACTGTATGTGGCATAGCCTAGAGATTTATTTTACTAAAGTTAATCCTAAAGCTTTGGTTTAAGTTATCCTGAAACATTTGGCTCACCAAGTAAGTCTCATTTGAAGAACACGACCCATGAATTGAGTAAATAAATAATAACATATACTGGACACTTTTATCATACATTACCATGTGATGCACCTGGACACATCATCACTGATGTTGCCTGGGGTCATCGGGTGGTTCAACAATCAGACACCCTCGCCCAGGCGATCCAGCCAGGGTTTGATCAAGCCCCGGCTTGTGTCCAGGTCGCACTACCCCTCCCACCCTCCCACAGCTTTCCATAGCCTGATCCAGAGCCACCTTGAAGCAACTTCTGCTGCCTCTGTGGCCGACTTAATGCCCTTTTGTCTGCTGGCCCGTTTGATGCCCAGCATGTTATAGGCCCTGCGGAGAGACTGGGCTGCAAACCCTCTGCATCCCACCTCAGTAGGCTCACATCTTACTTGCCAGCTGTAACTTTGGCACTCTTGCACCAGACAAACAACTCTTACACATTTATGTCAGCATCTTCAACTTTTCACCTTCATGTGTGACAAATATAGTTTAGAGTGACGACTTCTCTGAAAGAGGTTGTGAAATTGACCATCTTCCACAGAAAACACGTTTTGTCCAACATGCTACACTGTTAAAAATAAATGTAAATTTACAGGTATTGGTCTGTATTTTTTTACAGATTTTTTCTGTTTTCTCATTATACATTGAAATACCTGTTGTTTTACAGATATTTGCTGTAATTTAATTTTCAGCTATTAAATTTACAGGGAATTGCATGTATTTTAGCATTACATTAAATTTCTGTTTTTTAAAAGAAATGTTCTGTATTTTTTACAGAAAAATGTGTAATTTTACATAAAATGTTGATTAATATTTTACAGATTTTTTCTGTAAAAATAGAAAAAAGGGAATGAATGTATAACTACAGAAATATGCAGTCATTCAACATGTTTTTTTCTTCTTTCATTTAAGAGTAGCTAATGTGTTGGTTAAAGTTAGTTTTTTAAGGTTCAGTAGTATTGGTACATACAGTAGGTGTGTAGGCCTTCTATATAGGCTATTATGCATTGTATTTACTAAAATTTTAACCTCATCTTGCAAATATGCTTATTTTGAAACTGCTGATTGGCCTTCCTATTCTCCCCTAAATTTTCTGAACACATCTATTATTGATATGTACATTTTATGTTTTTCCAAATAGAGTTGCAAATGCGCAGCTTTGTGTGTGTGTGTGTGTGTGTGTGTGTGTGTGTGTGTGTGTGTACGTGCGTGCGCGCGCGCGGGGGGCGTCTGCGAGCACGCGCGACGCAGATTCAAATTTGCCGCCGATAACTTTTCCGTTAGTCCCGCCTACAACAGTTCCTGTAGTAGTGCAGTGATGCAGTGATGGAAGGGCGAGCGCGTTATTTGAATTTATTTCAGGCTACGCTTGTGTGTCGTGAGATTAAACAGTGTAAAGCAATCCTAAAGAGCAGTCGTGAGCAGGAGTATTTATTTGAACTCATCCGTCATCCATTCTTCGGGAACAGTGTGAGGAAAAACTATCACGTCCTTTCAGCGAGAAGACCACAGCGAACATCATACCAACCGATCACTGGCTGAGGTAAGAGTTTCATTCTAACGTTAACGTACATGTGTGTGATATTTTATGTAGTGTGGCTACACCTTTGTATTGTTTATAGTTTCGAAGCTAATATAAGTATTTCTAAACGGTGTTCACACAAATGACGTAAGGTAACTGCCGTTGAAAGCAAAACAACTGCAGCAGGCATCTGTCAATTTTCCATCTGTTTTAAACCAAGAAAGATTAACGTTAGTTATTAATAAAGTCCATTCAGTGTTTATGTCTTCGTTCAGATGTGGTAGTACCGCCATTATTTAAATCTCTTTTTATAAACTGCAGCCTGTATACTCATACTATAGGCCTATAACGTTACAGGAAAGCAGATAAGAGTACAATATGAACAACATAATAAATATTATGAGTGCATCTGCTTGCAAACGCGAATAGTATGCATATATTAGTGTAATAATAAAGTATAATAATAAAAAAATCTTACGTAAGATATATTGGATAGTTGGATATAAAAAATTTAGATCAAAGAAGGTTGAGGTTTTGCATTGTCTCAGTAAAACATATGCTGGCATGTTTGAATAAATGTAATAGCCAACTAATTTTTATTTCTTTATGATTTCAGGTAATGTGGAAAGACTGGAGATCTACAGCAGCATACAGTACAGGTGTGGAAAGATTACTATTCTTATACAACAAATTCTTTGTTTACATCTTTTTATGCTGCTAATCTGAATAGTATTTTTTGTTGTAATTGTAACTAGAATAATTCAGAAACATGGCTTTTCCTATCACTGCTATCCTCACACACATCTCTACTTTTCATTCCAGCCAGATGATCAACCAGTAGCTGCTCCCATCTCAGCCTGCTTGATGGAAATGTCCGACTTTCACCTGGATGAAGGTTCAACTCCACCTTGCCAAGACAGAAGTGCTCGTGGTTTCAGCCACCCATCCTTTGTGTTATAATTGATCAGTTAAACTTCACAGACTACAGTGCTGGAACTGCCCGATCTTGCATATTTGCCCAGTACAACATTGGGAAGATCAAGCCATTCTGTATGCTACACAACAGAACAACAACTGGCTCTCCAAGCCTGTACCTAAACTCTCTGCTTCAGACTTATTATACGCCCTCCAGAAGATTGCTTTCTGGAAGTGAACAGCATCTTGTGGTGCCATCCCAAAGGGGCACAAACTCACTTTAACTGACCTTTACCTGGACTGTTCCATGCTGGTGGAAAAACCTGACTAACTCAAACCATTTTCAAGAGACTGATAAGAGAGAATGCATCTTTTTTGTGAACAATTGACTGGTTAATACTATCTTTCTGTTTAACTGAAAAAAAAAAAAAAATTAATAATTTCTATGCATACTGTGCTAGACTAACTGGAAATTGTCATTGTACTTATTGTTGCTTCCATTGTACTCCTTGTAGTCACATATATGTAAGAGTCATCATATATGCATAAAATAACAGCAATATTACAGTACAGAAGTATACAGTAATTCTCTTTTAATGTAGATGTTCTATATACTACGCTTGTATTGCCTATAATTTAAGTAAGTTGACATACAATGTCTTATATACAATGACTAATACTGTATGTACATGCTTTGATTAAATGTATTCTGTACTATATTTTGTTAATTTAACAGAAATTGGTTGTAAAGGTTGCTATTATGCATTTCTAAGTAATTAATTCATAGATTGAAGTTGTGAGTGGTTAATAAAGATTAATACTGTAAATTGCAAACATTTGTTTTGAATTTATGTGCTAATTACATTTTTATAAATAATTTCTTAGTTATTTTACATGGAAAATCTATATTTTAAAAGTAAATAACTAGATGGACAGAGCAGCTTGATAAAATAACTCATAAAAACCTTCGATTTGCAGAGATTAACCTGAAAATTAGTTGTTTTCTATGTAATCTGACATAATTTATCAGTTTTTTCATGGTTTAATAAACGATTATCAACAGTAAAATACTGTAATTTTATGAATTTTGACTGTAAAGTCTGTTCTGTATTTTTACAGTTTTTGCATGTAATTTTGTGAAATGGTTATTTGCTGTAATTTTATGGGATTTCTCTGGAAACTCTGCTGCCAGACTTTTTACCGTTTTTTTACAGGATTTTTTTTTACAGTGTACGTTGTGGTTTCTTAATGCCTTTGCAAAACATATCCACCATCCACAAGCACACCAGCAAAACCAGTGGACCTCAACCACACTTTGTGATTTTTTTATTTCACAGTTCCAAAATTAGTGTAAGAGGACAGCATGTCATCAGTACTGAGTCTGTGGGTAAATATTTGTATATTTCACTTAGAAAGCTTAGAAGCATTTTCATATTTTCTAATGTTGTTAGTGACTCAGTCTAAATAAAAACTATAACTTTGGGGTTACATTGAACATTTCCTTTAATGATGATCAGCAGCTAATACTCTGTCTGGTTAGGACTTGGATGGAAGACCCCTTTTTTTAAAACTATTGTGATGTTAGTGGTTATAGGGAATGGGTTAAGAGGTATTTCTTGATCATCAAAACTCTGATTTCAGTTAAGAGCAGAACCTCATTAACATTTTAACTGCTAATCAGTCTGCATGGAACAAATCCCAACTTCAAAGTGTAGCTAAACTATAAGATCACCAAGATTCAGTAGAAATTATTGGGTGCATACCACTGTGTTTTACCTTATGTCATTTGTTTACTCCATTTTAATGTTTTGCTTCATTAAAAGTTACTGTATTTTTGCAATATACAAGTGAATGTGATGTGCTTAGAGAAACAGCCAATAAAAACAAAACATAAGTAACATCAATATTTCAGTCTAATTAAACAATATTTACTTCCTCTTTCCTGGAAAATTCAGCTCATAGTGCCTTAAATCAAAGCTTTTCTTCAAGATGGTTTAGGAGGTGCTTCAGAGAAATCACAATAAAAAGAGAAAAGGGAAAGGAAGCTGGAGAAATGAAACTAAAAAAAAAAAAAAAAACAGAACAAAAACTGAGGGGAAACCCCTGATCCTAGAGTATTTAAATGAGCTCTGAAGGCCTTTCAGTCATAATCTCACTGACACAGACAAGCACAGTTCATCAAGAACAAGAAGACAATGAAGACTATTGCAGCTTTTGTTCTTCTTGCCTGCCTGATCGCTGTAGGAGTGAAAGGTGAGATTTATTTAGTTATAGATCAAGATCATTCAGCATATGTTGTATCTTTTGTTATGGTTATGTTCTGCAGCTAACAGACTATAATGAAATATCTTTTCCAGGGCAGGGAATGTCTTCGAAGGGCAGGTGCTTCTGTGCAGACAAAGGTGCAAACGTGGTTTTAGTGAAGAACATTGAGAAGGTTGAAATCATCCCTCCAAGTCCATCTTGTCGCAAACATGAGATTATGTAAGTATAGCCTACATTTGTATGCATTAATTTATTTAAATATTCATCAACTCTACAAACTATCCTGAGTAAGTTTTAACTCACTGATTTTGTTGTTTCACAGTGTCACTCTGAAGAATGGTGCAGGAAGGAAATGCATGAATCCAGAGTCAAAATTCACTCAAAATATCATAAAGGCTCTTGAGAAGAGGTGAGAATATCTGTTTAAATGTATTTATTCATCCTTCACTTTTTAAATACAAGGACACAAACTCCTCTGGCAAACAGAGACACATGACAATTAACTAAATGAACTAATACAATTATATTCAATTAAATTTTTCTGATTTTACAGGAGCCAGCAGTCTGTGCACCACAGTACAACTGTCACTGCGCCACAGAAGAACATCCTGACATCAACATCATCAGCACCAACATCCTTCAAATGACTTCATAGTTGGAGTTCAATGAAAAATAAACAACTAAAAATATTTAAAACATTTCCTAATGCATATGATGATTAAATTATTATTATTGTTATTATTATTATTCTTGTAAAATAGTCTTTTTTTCCACAAACATATTTTCATAAGAGCACTGAACAATGTGTCATATGTACAGTCTTTTTATAATTTGATGTATGATTTTATTTTCATTGTCTACAAAGAAGTGTCAAATAAAGCTTTGTTTATGAATTACATCTTCTGACCTCTTTCAGAGTAGTTCTTGCATTCTGAGATTCTGAGTAAAAATGCACATCACACTACATGAAAGGGAGATTGAAGATGTATTAACTGTTAATTTTCGATTTCTTTGTTATTTAACACCAACAAAATGAGTTGTTCAGCAGTAAACTGTACTAACTGACCTACAGGATCTGATGGATCACTGAACTTTTTGTCTGTAACATTAAATGTGGGCGTTATAAGCTAATTAATAAATGTTATTAGTTAAGATAACACACCTAATGTTAACCATGTCGGGAAAAAGCAGGTGATTGTTATCTGGCAGTTACTTATTATTTTTATGGGTATAAAATAATAATTAGCAGGACAAAACTAATGATAGCTTACTCTAATTACAGCAGTCGATCTCCTATAACGTTAGTTGAACTTGATTTAAAATGGCAAGACCGTTTCTGCTGATTTAGAGTTGTTTCTAGTGGCATATTATATTAATTTTATCTACTGAATTTGCTTTCTCAAAAATATTATTGCTCTAGAAACAGAATAGCCTATTACTTTATAGGTAGAATTTTAAATTGTGTATAATATTTATAGTCTATTTAAATACATGAATGATGATGCAGTCGTCTGGGCGGAAGTTTGATACAGCGGCTCCGCCTCCGGTTCCACGGACGATACCTTCTGCGCATGCCCAGGTTGCAAACCTTTTTTTTTTTATGACGTTTTTGCGTAACATGTCAGCGCCCATCGTCAGCCATTTTGGCCTCAGTTCATTACAATGGAAGGAAGCGGCGTCGCGTCGTCCATCTTTTTTTACAGTCTGTGGTTCTAGATCATTAATTTGATGTTTTGTTTTTAATTGATTCCAATTCAAATACATAGCTTCCTTTTAAAAATAGTTGCCATAGTAACATTCCATGACAGATAAATTCAGTTAACGCAAAGCCCTCCTTTGTCATTTCACTCGGCGGCCATCTTTGAAACGCCTCTCGGGCATCCTGGGCATCATGCAGCTCCAAAGCTGTTTGCCAAGCTTTCGATTAAATTTCATATTTGAAAACACCAATGAAATCTGACAACAACTGTATCATAATTTTTTTTCCCAAACGCTCGAATCATGACAAAAAACTGTATTTTTATGCTGGATCAAGCTAATGCGCATGCGCAGACCTAAATGCGCGTCTCTTGTGCCTCATTTCGGAGGCGCATGTCTGACTGTTTCTATAGAAACCGGTGCTTCTAACGGCCGCTGCAGTGACGCGATGACTTTACCAGTCGGCGATTGGCTCTTATTTAGAAGGCGGGACTTATGCATGATGCATTAAATCTCCCTGCACCCAAGTTCATGGCATTCTCCAGTTGACCAGAGTTTCTGTAAGGCCGTGTGTCCACCAGAGCGTTTTTTCCAGCTGCTAGCATACTTTTTCAATTGTTTTCAATGGGAGCGTCTTTTTCACGCTCAAGCCCTGGGAGCTCAGCGTTTTTTACTGGTCACCTCGAGTTGAAGAATGTTGAACTTTGAGTAAAATGCTGCGCTCATCACTGTCACTTTTTAGCCAGCCGTCCAATCAGAGTGGAGGAGGGGCGGGACAAATACAACACCGACCAACTGTCACAACATTCTTGCTGTACAACGACATCAACGAGCAGAGAACGGAACAAAATGGACGAGAAATTAATATTGCTGCTCTCCGAAAATACATAGCAAAGTAATTTCACATTGTGTCAACATTTTAAGTCTGAAACAAATTACCTGCAAAATCAGTTATAAGTAACCTCTATGTAAGTAACAGTGCCGCGGATATTCCGTATCATAGCAACAAAGCGTCTCAACGGAAAAAAACGCTGCGCTGCAGATAGGCGTTTTCAGCTGGCTAAAAACGCTCTGTGCAGCGTTTCCCAAAAGCATCGCAAGCTTAAGTTGATCGTAGCTCCATTGAAACCAATGGAGCTACGATCAACTTAGGCTTACGATGCTTTTGGGAAACGCTGCCCTGGTGGACACACGGCCTTTATTCCGCCATATTGCGCGTTACACTTTCTCCCATTCAAAACAATATGAGTGACACGTCTTGTGTTATTCTATAGTCTTTGGTTAAAGTTAGTACAACACAGAAGGAACTGGATAAAGCCATTCATTTTGTGATCCTCTGTAGAAAGCATTGTCTGTAAGTTTTGTGATTAATTTGTATTCAATTTGTTAAATTTATTATTTATAAAGCTGTGTAATTTCAGCCATTTTAAGAACTACAATGAATGCATATTCACGAGTACACACTTACAAATAATCAGATAGAAAATAGTATGCGTAGTAGTATGCGTATTTGGCGTGCTGTCCGAGGAGAGGGCTCCGAGCTCGGTATTTTGGCCCGAACCCAGATTACCCCCCCCCCCCCCCCATCCTGGTTAGTATCTGGAAAGTAACCAGTGCAGGTGTGAGGAAATGGGGTGGTGGAGGGATGCTGTCAAACTGTCGAGGAATATGGGTGAGTCGACCGTGTCTAATATATATGCTTTCACTCACGCTGATTGGGTAGATATGTTGATTACTGATTGCTGACAGCTGGCCGAGATGACGTGATGATTAGTCAGATTATTTGAACGTTGCTCCTCCCGAATTTTGTTAATAAAACATCATTTCACGAGTTCACACTTACAAATAATCAGATAGAAAATAGTATGCGTAATAGTATGCGTATTTGGCGCGCTGTCCGAGGAGAGGGCTCCGAGCTCGGTATTTTGGCCCGAACCCAGATTACTCCCCCCAAAAATTGCAAACCAATGCAGGACAGCAGCCGGAACATTACTGATGACCCCTAAAATTGCCTTGCTTAGGCTGAATGTGCTGCTAGGAGGGTTAGTAAAGGACCGGTAGAGTTATCGTCATATGGATGAAGACATTGGACAGCGTTGAGCTCCTGCGGGAGCCGAGGCGACATCACTGCTGCGGCAGTGGAGGAAATAGCCAGAAGAACTGAGCTCCTGCGGGAGCTGAGGTGACGACACTGCTGCGGCAGTGGAGAAATTGGCTTGAAGAACTGAGCTCCTGCGGGAGCCGAGGCGACATCACTGCTGCGACAGTGGAGAAATTGGCTTGAAGAACTGAGCTCCTGCGGGAGTCGAGGCGACATCACTGCTGCGGCAGTGGAGGAATTAGCCAGAACTGAGCTCATGCGGGAGCCGAGGCGACATCACTGCTGCGGCAGTGGAGAAATAGCCAGAAGACCTGAGCTCCTGCGGGAGCGGAGGTGACAACACTGCTGCGGCAGTGGAGGAATTAGCCAGAACTGAGCTCCTGCGGGAGCCGAGGCGACATCACTGCTGCGGCAGTGGAGAAATTGGCCTGAAGAACTGAGCTCCTGCGGGAGCAGAGGTGACGACACTGCTGCGGCAGTGGAGAAATTGGCTTGAAGAACTGAGCTCCTGCGGGAGCCGAGGCGACATCACTGCTGTGGCAGTGGAGAAATTAGCTTGAAGAACTGAGCTCCTGCGGGAGCCGAGGCGACATCACTGCTGCGGCAGTGGAGGAATTAGTCAGAACTGAGCTCATGCGGGAGCCGAGACGACATCACTGCTGCGGCAGTGGAGAAATAGCCAGAAGACCTGAGCTCCTGCGGGAGCGGAGGTGACAACACTGCTGCGGCAGTGGAGGAATTAGCCAGAACTGAGCTCCTGCGGGAGCCGAGGCGACATCACTGCTGCGGCAGTGGAGAAATAGCCAGAAGACCTGAGCTCCTGCGGGAGCGGAGGTGACAACACTGCTGCGGCAGTGGAGGAATTAGCCAGAACTGAGCTCCTGCGGGAGCGGAGGTGACAACACAGCTGCGGCAGTGGAGAAATAGCCAGAAGACCTGAGCTCCTGTGGGAGCGGAGGTGACATCACTGCTGCGGCAGTGGAGAAATAGCCAGAAGACCTGAGCTCCTGCGGGAGCGGAGGTGACAACACTGCTGCGGCAGTGGAGGAATTAGCCAGAACTGAGCTCCTGCGGGAGCCGAGGCGACATCACTGCTGCGGCAGTGGAGAAATAGCCAGAAGAACTGAGCTCCTGCGGGAGCCGAGGCGACATCACTGCTGCGGCAGTGGAGAAATAGCTAGAAGACCTGAGCTCCTGCGGGAGCTGAGGCGACATTACTGCTGCGGCAGTGGAGGAATTGGCTTGAAGAACTGAGCTCCTGCGGGAGCCGAGGTGACATCACTGCTGCGGCAGTGGGGGAAATAGCCAGAGGACCTGAGCTCCAGCGGGAGCCGAGGCGACATCACTGCTGCGGCAGTGGAGAAATTGGCCTGAAGAACTGAGCTCCTGCGGGAGCAGAGGTGACGACACTGCTGCGGCAGTGGAGAAATTGGCTTGAAGAACTGAGCTCCTGCGGGAGCCGAGGCGACATCACTGCTGCGGCAGTGGAGAAATTGGCCTGAAGAACTGAGCTCCTGCGGGAGCAGAGGTGACGACACTGCTGCGGCAGTGGAGAAATTGGCTTGAAGAACTGAGCTCCTGCGGGAGCCGAGGCGACATCACTGCTGCGGCAGTGGAGAAATTAGCTTGAAGAACTGAGCTCCTGCGTGAGCCGAGGCGACATCACTGCTGCGGCAGTGGAGAAATTGGCTTGAAGAACTGAGCTCCTGCGGGAGCAGAGGTGACGACACTGCTGCGGCAGTGGAGAAATTGGCTTGAAGAACTGAGCTCCTGCGGGAGCCGAGGCGACATCACTGCTGCGGCAGTGGAGAAATTGGCCTGAAGAACTGAGCTCCTGCGGGAGCAGAGGTGGCGACACTGCTGCGGCAGTGGAGAAATTGGCTTGAAGAACTGAGCTCCTGCGGGAGCCGAGGCGACATCACTGCTGCGGCAGTGGAGAAATTAGCTTGAAGAACTGAGCTCCTGCGGGAGCCGAGGCGACATCACTGCTGCGGCAGTGGAGAAATTGGCCTGAAGAACTGAGCTCCTGCGGGAGCAGAGGTGACGACATCACTGCTGCGGCAGTGGAGAAATTGGCTTGAAGAACTGAGCTCCTGCGGGAGCCGAGGCGACATCACTGCTGCGGCAGTGGAGAAATTGGCCTGAAGAACTGAGCTCCTGCGGGAGCAGAGGTGACGACACTGCTGCGGCAGTGGAGAAATTGGCTTGAAGAACTGAGCTCCTGCGGGAGCCGAGGCGACATCACTGCTGCGACAGTGGAAAAATTAGCCAGAACTGAGCCTCTGTTGGAGTCGAGGTGACATCACTGCTGTGGCAGTGGAGAAATCGGCTTGAAGAACTGAGCTCCTGCGGGAGCCGAGGCGACATCACTGCTGCGGCAGTGGAGAGAACAGCCAGAGGAACGGAACTCCTGCGGGAGCCGAGGCGACATCACTGCAGCGGCAGTGGAGAGAACAGCCAGAGGAACGGAGCTCCTGCGGGAGCCAAGGCGACATCACTGCAGCGGCAGTGGAGAGAAAAGCCAGAATAACTGAGCTCCTGCGGGAGCCAAGGCGACATCACTGCAGCGGCAGTGGAGAGAACAGCCAGAGGAACGGAGCTCCTGCGGGAGCTGAGGCGACATCACTACTGCGGCAGTGGAGGAAATAGCCAGAAAAACTGAGCTCCTGCGGGAGCCGAGGCGACATCACTGCTGCGGCAGTGGAGAAGTTGGCCTGAAGAACTGAGCTCCTGCGGGAGCCGAGGTGACAACACTACTGCGGCAGTGGAGGAATTAGCCAGAACTGAGCTCCTGCGGGAGCCGAGGTGACATCACTGCTGCGGCAGTGGAGAAGTTGGCCTGAAGAACGGAGCTCCTGCGGGAGCCGAGGTGACAACACTGCTGCGGCAGTGGAGGAATTAGCCAGAACTGAGCTCCTGCGGGAGCCGAGGCGACATCACTGCTGCGGCAATGATAGAAATTTTCCGTTGTATTGGAATGATGGTATTAGTTGAGTTGGATATGGCGGCTTGCAGGTATGTGTGAGAGAACGAGCTGGAGCTGAAACTAACCGATAGGTGTTCGTTGGGCTTTTTTAATATGGAAGCGATTAGATCGGATGTAGTTCTTAAGCTTCCAGTGACCAATTGTTTGTATCTGATGCTGGGAGTGGCCTTTTTGGGTGGCTGTAGTTGCTGCTCCTATGCAGAATGAATTGTAGGGTTCTAGGGGAGGCAGCTTGAAGAATGAAGTTGAGAGAGGTGTCAAGGAGAGTTTTTTACGGGTGGTTTATGGAAATATCAGCTCAGAATAAGGTACCGGGGTTGAGAATGGGTCCACCTCTGGTGACAACAGCTTGAATTTCTAATAGGATCTGATGTTGTTGGCAACATGGTTAGGTTCCAGGGCTGTACCATTTGGTGGGATGGGCATCAGTGTAGTAGACAGGGTGAACTGCGTTTGCTTGTGAGACAGAGCAAGGAGGAAGAAAGGCCGGGACCGAGGCCGTTAGCGGAGGCAGCCTCACGCTCGGTCGGCCCCTGGAGCCAGGGGAGGGATGAGGAGGTTAGAAAAGAGGGAAACTGAGAAAGGGAGCAGGGAGAACAGGGAGCTATTCTGCCTAAAATCTTACCCTGTCTTACCTTATCAGTAAAGACTGTCAATCTGTTCCACATTAGACAAACGCGTTTAGTTTTTAAGTCTTTAAAGTCAACATGAAACATAAGTTGTGATAGTCTTTTCTTCCCAGTTTGCATGTTAACCCTTACAAAAAAGAAGTATATTTCAAGTTCTTTTTAATAAGTATACTTAAGTAAAGTTCAAGTATATTTTAAGTATACTAGTACGTATACTAATATCAGTGTACTAGTAGTATATATGAAAATACGACTTGAGACTAAATTGTCCCACATTTTAAAAGTATACTATTAAGTATACTTTAAATGTAACCATAGTAAACTTTGAGTACACAGCTACATTTTTCTTTTATACTCCAATTGAACTTATAGGAACTTATAGTTAAGCTGTCAGCCAGTGCCAGGATTTTTGATTATTTTCACAAAACTTTCATGGTCTCCAGAATATTTTATTGTATGAATATCTGTCACAAATCACATGCACTCACTCCACCAATCACCTGTTGCCACATACAGCCATGCACACTCCACACTAATCACCACACCCAGCTGATGCGCATTACCTGGACTATAAAGGACTCATACACACACCACCTCACCGCGAAGTCTTGATTCCTAGTGACAATTCTGAACGTTCCTTGTATCCTGTCTGCTTGTGTTTGATCTTGCCTGTTCCTGTTTCTTGACCCGTTGCTGCCTGTCCTGACCCTTGCTTGTTATACTGTTCTGTGAATGATATCCGCCTGTCCTGACCATTGCCTGCACCCTGATTACGATCCTGCCTGTCCCTTGCTGTTCTCGTCTGCTCCTGATTGACCCTGCCTGTACGACATTCTTAATAAAGCTTGCATTTGGATCTTACCATGACTCCCGCTTTGTTACAATATCTGAACATGCAATATATTAAAATAAAGAACAGAGCCTCTGCTGTAAAAAACAAACAAACAAAAAAAACAACTCTAGCTTCATGCATTCTTTTTTATCAACACTTGAATATGGAAGAGGATTAGGGCCAAGCAGTAATAAAAAAATAAAACCATCTCGAGAAAAATGTCAAAATAAAATGTTGAGAATAAACTCATTAATGTCACGTTCGAATCATGGAGACAACAGACAGATCCAAGTGCAGTAGAGTTTAATGGGTAATCCAAAGTCGTATTCAGAAACAGGCAGGGGTCAAAATCCACAAAGCAGTCAAAAACAGAAAACCAGAAAACAAACAAAGAAACGGGTGACCAGAACTGAAAACTCCATGACAAAAGCAGAAACAAACAGGGTAGAAATAGACAGACACTGATGAGAGAACTCAAAACAGCTGGGTGCAATGACATGGTGATAATGAGTCCGGGGAGTGCGTTATGGGTAATGTAGTGAATGCAATGGATGGAAATGAGAGTCCAGAATGGAGTGCCCTCTAGTGGCTGATAGGGCACTCTCACTGGTGATCGTGACAATTAAATTATGAGAAAAAAGTCGTTAAATTACGAGAACAAATTCGTTAAATTACGACTTTTTTCTTGTAATTTAATGACTTTATTCTCATAATTTAATGAGTTTATTCTCAACATTTTATCTCGACTTTTTTTCTCGTAATTTAACGACTTTTTTCTCATAATTTAATGAGTTTATTCTCAACATTTTATCTCGACTTTTTTCTCGTAATTTAATGACTTTTTTCTCTTAATTTAATGAGTTTATTCTCAACATTTTATCTCGACTTTTTTCTCGTAATTTAATGACTTTTTTCTCTTAATTTAATGAGTTTATTCTCAACATTTTATCTCGACTTTTTTCTCGTAATTTAATGACTTTTTTCTCTTAATTTAATGAGTTTATTCTCAACATTTTATCTAGATTTTTTTCTCGAAATTTAACGACATTTTTCTCATAATTTAACGAATTTGTTCTCGTAATTTAACGACTTTTTTCTCATAATTTAATGACTTTATTCTCAACATTTTATCTCAACATTTTTCTCGAAATTTAACGAGTTTTTTCTCGAAATTTAACAACTTTAAACTTGAGATGGTTTTACTTTTTTTATTATTGCTTGGCCCTAATCCTCTTCCGTACTTGAATGTGGGTAAGTTTCATTAAGAAAAAGCAACATTTTGAACAAAAAGCTGAGAAAATTGTGTTTATGTCAACTGAAAGTATACTTTCTTATTTTTAGTTTATAATACGTATACTAAAAGCACACTTGAATAAACTTCTTTTTTTTAAGGGAAGTCATGATGTAAGGAATACAGTTTCCGAGTCCAAGCCTCTAATTTTTTCCATTGAGAATATTATCTTAACATATCACAGATTTAAAAAAGCTTTAAAAACTCATGGTGTACAACTGTAGTCTCCAGGCTCAAGGTATCCCAGGCATCACTATTTTAACAATTTATAAAAAATGAATAACTGTCTGGCCATCTGAGATTTCAGTATGAAGATAAACATTAGGATCATGATCTTTCAGTAGTATTACATCACATATTTGCACCGTTTATTGTTTGCTTTTGGCATCTGATAGAGTTTTTTGGACCCTGGAAACGGTGACATGTGACATCAGACTTAATAAGGAGATTGTGACGTATATATCCGAATGAAACAGCTTCTTGAACAAGGGAAAAAAAGGCAGGTCAGGACTTGATTTTGTCCATGGGGAATTGGTTGGATGGTTGTTGTTTGCTTTTGCTGTGATCTCATGTGAGTGACAGGTTGATCCCGCCCTCATGCCAGTAAACACGTCATCAGAGAAGAGAAGATGCTGCAAGAAGTAGGGAAGTTATTTTGGTAACACTTCAGAATACTGATCCTTCATTAATGAATAACTACACAGGAACAAATGAGTCATGCATTATTAACACTCTAGTAACTACTATTAACTAACAATAAACTCTGATCAATGAATTAATAAGTAATAGTGCTCAGTTGTAGGTGGTAGTTCACTATTAATTAATCAGTAACTACTGTTTTTTCATTCCTCCCAGAGAACTACTAAGAACTACTATATACAGGTTCATAATTAACATGAATAATGCATAATGTATAATTAATTATAAAGTAAAGATCATGGTAACCCACTAGTAATGACTAAAGTATTACCAAATCCTTCAGAATCCTTTAAGGTTTTGTATAGTTTTGTACAGTAATTCCTTCTGATGTATTTGGTAACACTTAAGTAATTACTAGTGGGTTACCATGATCTTCACTTTAGAATACTGATCCGAATAATTAGTAGTTCCTTTAGAATGATATAATAACTCTTGAGTAATTACTATCCAATACTTTATAAAAACCTGTATGACTCCAGTAGTTACTAGAGAGTTATCATGTTTTTCACTTTAGAATACTGATCCAAATAATTTAATAATTCCTTCTGAAGGATTTGGTAATACTTCAGTCATTACTGGTGGGTTACCATGACCTACACTTTAGAATTAATTATGCATTATTCACAATAATTATTAACCTGTATATAGTAGTTCTTAGTAGTTCTCTGGGAGGTATGAAAAAAAAATAGTAGTTACTGAATAGCTAATAGTGAACAACAACCTTCAACTGAGCACTATTACTTACTAATTTCATAAATCAGAGTTTCTTGTTAGTTAATAGTAGTTACTAGAGTGTTAATAATGCATGACTCATTTGTTCCTGTGTAGTTATTCATTAATGAAGGATCAGTATTCTGAAGTGTTACCGTTATTTTGATTAAAGATTATGAAAATAATATAAAATAAAAAAATAATGACAGATAAATGAATAAATCATTATTAAAAACAGAAATTGTCGACTTCAAGTGTCAATTTTAAGCCAACATATGTGTGTGTGAGTCTTCTGTCAAATATTGTTTTCTGAAGAGTCAATATCTCCACAATTCCAACTGTAAAAGACGAAAACAAGTGTTAATCTTTTGAGTTTGAGGAGAACTAACTCCATATAAATTCAAAATATGGATCACACCTGGTTACTTAAAATCATGGTTTAATTGATAAACAACTGCATACAGTTCATTGACTGTATGGTGCAAACAGTAACTCTTATAATGAAACAAATGCCTCTATAATAAAAAGTAACTGTATATTATATTTTGCATGCATAATCATTCTATTTTCCCATAGATAAGTAGTTGACGTGGCATTTCCAGATTTCACAAGACTTTCAGTTTGTCCTTCGTTTTCATCAGCATGATTTTGACATTCATCAGCATGACTTCATCACAATGTCTGTCTAAGATACTATATAAAGAAAAAGGTAGTGAAAACACTTGATGATGTTCCAGTGAAATGAAAAGTTTTGTCTAATTCCTGATTTTGTTTGTCTCAAACTATTTAGTATTTCTACATACAATCACTGAATTTTATCATTAGAAAATTTTTATAATTCAAATATTTAAAAATCATATTTTGCTGTATATTTAAACTGTATGTGGCATAGCCTAGATATTTCTTTTACTAAAGTAAATCCTAAAGCTTTGGTTTAAGTTATCCTGAAACATTTGGCTCACCAAGTAAGTCTCATTTGAAGAACACGACCCATGAATTGCTTATAGAATAAATAAATAACATTTACTGTTTTACCTGGACACATTTTCACTGATGTTTCCTGGGGTCATAGGGTGCCTCTGTGGCCGACTTAATGCCTTTTTGTCTGCTGGCCCATTTGATGCCTAGCATGTTATAGGCCCTGCGGAGAGACTGGGCTGCAAACCCTCTGCATCCCACCTCAGTAGGCTCACATCTTACTTGCCAGCTGTAACTTTGGCACTCTTGCACCAGACAAACAACTCTTACACATTTATGTCAGCATCTTCAACTTTTCACCTTCATGTGTGACAAATATAGTTTAGAGTGACGACTTCTCTGAAAGAGGTTGTGAAATTGTTTTGTCCATCTTCCACAGAAAACACGTTTTGTCCAACATCCTACTTTGTGGTTTCTTAATGCCTTTGCAAAACATATCCACCATCCACAAGCACACCAGCAAAACCAGTGGACCTCAACCACACTTTGTGATTATTATTTTTTTTTATTTCACAGTCCCAAAATTAGTGTAAGAGGACAGCACTGTCATCAGTACTGAGTCTGTGGGTAAATATTTGTATATATCACTTAGAAAGCTTAGAAGCATTTTCATATTTTCTAATGTTGTTAGTGACTCAGTCTAAATAAAAACTAACTTTGGGGTTACATTGAACATTTCCTTTAATGATGATCAGCAGCTAATACTCTGTCTGGTTAGGACTTGGATGGAAGACCCCTTTTTTTAAAAACTATTGTTGTGATGTTAGTGGTTATAGGGAATGGGTTAAGAGGTATTTCTTGATCATCAAAACTCTGATTTCAGTTAAGAGCAGGACCTCATTAACATTTTAACTGCTAATCAGTCTGCATGGAACAAATCCCAACTTCAAAGTGTAGCTAAACTATAAGATCACCAAGATTCAGTAGAAATTATTGGGTGCCTACCACTGTGTGTTTTACCTTATGTCATTTGTTTACTCCATTTTAATGTTTTGCTTCATTAAAAGTTACTGTATTTTTGCAATATACAAGTGAATGTGATGTGCTTAGAGAAACAGCCAATAAAAACAAAACATAAGTAACATCAATATTTCAGTCTAATTAAACAATATTTACTTCCTCTTTCCTGGAAAATTCAGCTCATAGTGCCTTAAATCAAAGCTTTTCTTCAAGATGGTTTAGGAGATGCTTCAGAGAAATCACAATAAAAAGAGAAAAGGGAAAGGAAGCTGGAGAAATGAAACCAAAAAACAAAAAAAAACAAAAAACAAAAAAAACAGAACAAAAACTGAGGGGAAACCCCTGATCCTAGAGTATTTAAATGAGCTCTGAAGGCCTTTCAGTCATAATCTCACTGACACAGACAAGCACAGTTCATCAAGAACAAGAAGACAATGAAGACTATTGCAGCTTTTGTTCTTCTTGCCTGCCTGATCGCTGTAGGAGTGAAAGGTGAGATTTATTTAGTTCTAGATCAAGATCATTCAGCATGTTGTATCTTTTGTTATGGTTATGTTCTGCAGCTAACAGACTATAATGAAATATCTTTTCCAGGGCAGGGAATGTCTTCGAAGGGCAGGTGCTTCTGTGCAGACAAAGGTGCAAACGTGGTTTTAGTGAAGAACATTGAGAAGGTTGAAATCATCCCTCCAAGTCCATCTTGTCGCAAACATGAGATTATGTAAGTATAGCCTACATTTGTATGCATTAATTTATTTAAATATTCATCAACTCTACAAACTATCCTGAGTAAGTTTTAACTCACTGATTTTGTTGTTTCACAGTGTCACTCTGAAGAATGGTGCAGGAAGGAAATGCATGAATCCAGAGTCAAAATTCACTCAAAATATCATAAAGGCTCTTGAGAAGAGGTGAGAATATCTGTTTAAATGTATTTATTCATCCTTCACATTTTAAATACAAGGACACAAACTCCTCTGGCAAACAGAGACACATGACAATTAACTAAATGAACTAATACAATTATATTCAATGAACTTTTTCTGATTTTAAAGGAGCCAGCAGTCTGTGCACCACAGTACAACTGTCACTGCGCCACAGAAGAACATCCTGACATCAACATCATCAGCACCAACATCCTTCAAATGACTTCATAGTTGGAGTTCAATGAAAAATAAACAACTAAAAATATTTAAAACATTTGCTAATGCATATGATGATTAAATTATTGTTATTATTATTAACACTGAGTTGTAAAATAGTCTTTTTTTCCACAAACATATTTTCATAAGAGCACTGAACAATGTGTCATATGTACAGTCTTTTTATAATTTGATGTATGATTTTATTTTCATTGTCTACAAAGAAGTGTCAAATAAAGCTTTGTTTATGAATTACATCTTCTGACCTCTTTCAGAGTAGTTCTTGCATTCTGAGATTCTGAGTAAAAATGCACATCACACTACATTTATGATAAGCAATAGTGCCACTGGCATCACTAAAACATCACAAAACTCAATAAAGCTTCAAGATTATTATGACTGTAAACAGTGCTTCACAAATACATTTTAAGTTGAATAGTTTAGACTAAATTGACTGGACAAAATGTTCCTGTCTCAGTTATAAGCTGCTTTATGTCTGATCTGGCTGGTAGAAAGACTTTCATCAGTACAAACTAATGTAGATTTATTCAGTCATGTTAAATAATATTTGACATGAATAAATAAATTTAGATAATTCTACATGAAGGGGAGATTGAAGATGTATTAACTGTTAATTTTCGATTTCTTTGTTATTTAACACCAACAAAATGAGTTGTTCAGCAGTAAACTGTACTAACTGACCTACAGGATCTGATGGATCACTGAACTTTTTTTCTGTAACATTAAATGTGGGCGTTATAAGCTAATTAATAAATGTTATTAGTTAAGATAACACACCTAATGTTAACCATGTCGGGAAAAAGCAGGTGATTGTTATCTGGCAGTTACTTATTATTTTTATGGGTATAAAATAATAATTAGCAGGACAAAACTAATGATAGCTTACTCTAATTACAGCAGTCGATCTCCTATAACGTTAGTTGAACTTGATTTAAAATGGCAAGACCGTTTCTGATGATTTAGAGTTGTTTCTAGTGGCATATTATATTAATTTTATCTACTGAATTTGCTTTCTCAAAAATATTATTGCTCTAGAAACAGAATAGCCTATTACTTTATAGGTAGAATTTTAAATTGTGTATAATATTTATAGTCTATTTAAATACATGAATGATGATGCAGTCGTCTGGGCGGAAGTTTGATACAGCGGCTCCGCCTCCGGTTCCACGGACGATACCTTCTGCGCATGCCCAGGTTGCAAACCTTTTTTTTTTATGACGTTTTTGCGTAACATGTCAGCGCCCATCGTCAGCCATTTTGGCCTCAGTTCATTACAATGGAAGGAAGCGGCGTCACGTCGTCCATCTTTTTTTACAGTCTGTGGTTCTAGATCATTAATTTGATGTTTTGTTTTTAATTGATTCCAATTCAAATACATAGCTTCCTTTTAAAAATAGTTGCCATAGTAACATTCCATGACAGATAAATTCAGTTAACGCAAAGCCCTCCTTTGTCATTTCACTCGGCGGCCATCTTTGAAACGCCTCTCGGGCATCCTGGGCATCATGCAGCTCCAAAGCTGTTTGCCAAGCTTTCGATTAAATTTCATATTTGAAAACACCAATGAAATCTGACAAAAACTGTATCATAATTTTTTTCCCAAACGCTCGAATCATGACAAAAAACTGTATTTTTATGCTGGATCAAGCTAATGCGCATGCGCAGACCTAAATGCGCGTCTCTTGTGCCTCATTTCGGAGGCGCATGTCTGACTGTTTCTATAGAAGCCGGTGCTTCTAACGGCCGCTGCAGTGATGCGATGACTTTACCAGTCGGCGATTGGCTCTTATTTAGAAGGCGGGACTTATGCATGATGCATTAAATCTCCCTGCACCCAAGTTCATGGCATTCTCCAGTTGACCAGAGTTTCTGTAAGGCCGTGTGTCCACCAGAGCGTTTTTTCCAGCTGCTAGCATACTTTTTCAATTGTTTTCAATGGGAGCGTCTTTTTCACGCTCAAGCCCTGGGAGCTCAGCGTTTTTTACTGGTCGCCTCGAGTTGAAGAATGTTGAACTTTGAGTAAAATGCTGCGCTCATCACTGTCACTTTTTAGCCAGCCGTCCAATCAGAGTGGAGGAGGGGCGGGACAAATACAACACCGACCAACTGTCACAACATTCTTGCTGTACAACGACATCAACGAGCAGAGAACGGAACAAAATGGACGAGAAATTAATATTGCTGCTCTCCGAAAATACATAGCAAAGTAATTTCACATTGTGTCAACATTTTAAGTCTGAAACAAATTACCTGCAAAATCAGTTATAAGTAACCTCTATGTAAGTAACAGTGCCGCGGATATTCCGTATCATAGCAACAAAGCGTCTCAACGGAAAAAACCGCTGCGCTGCAGATAGGCGTTTTCAGCTGGCTAAAAACGCTCTGTGCAGCGTTTCCCAAAAGCATCGCAAGCTTAAGTTGATCGTAGCTCCATTGAAACCAATGGAGCTACGATCAACTTAGGCTTACGATGCTTTTGGGAAACGCTGCCCTGGTGGACACACGGCCTTTATTCCGCCATATTGCGCGTTACACTTTCTCCCATTCAAAACAATATGAGTGACACGTCTTGTGTTATTCTATAGTCTTTGGTTAAAGTTAGTACAACACAGAAGGAACTAGATAAAGCCATTCATTTTGTGATCCTCTGTAGAAAGCATTGTCTGTAAGTTTTGTGATTAATTTGTATTCAATTTGTTAAATTTATTATTTATAAAGCTGTGTAATTTCAGCCATTTTAAGAACTACAATGAATTCATATTCACGAGTACACACTTACAAATAATCAGATAGAAAATAGAATGCGTAGTAGTATGCGTATTTGGCGTGCTGTCCGAGGAGAGGGCTCCGAGCTCGGTATTTTGGCCCGAACCCAGATTACTCCCCCCCCCATCCTGGTTAGTATCTGGAAAGTAACCAGTGCAGGTGTGAGGAGACGGGGTGGTGGAGGGATGCTGTCAAACTGTCGAGGAATATGGGTGAGTCGACCGTGTCTAATATATATGCTTTCACTCACGCTGATTGGGTAGATATGTTGATTACTGATTGCTGACAGCTGGCCGAGATGACGTGATGATTAGTCAGATTGTTTGAACGTTGCTCCTCCCGAATTTTGTTAATAAAACATCATTTCACGAGTTCACACTTACAAATAATCAGATAGAAAATAGTATGCGTAGTAGTATGCGTATTTGGCGTGCTGTCCGAGGAGAGGGTTCCGAGCTCGGTATTTTGGCCCGAACCCAGATTACTCCCCCCCCATCCTGGTTAGTATCTGGAAAGTAACCAGTGCAGGTGTGAGGAGATGGGGTGGTGGAGGGATGCTGTCAAACTGTCGAGGAATATGAGTGAGTCGACCGTGTCTAATATATATGCTTTCACTCACGCTGATTGGGTAGATATGTTGATTACTGATTGCTGAAAGCTGGCCGAGATGACGTGATGATTAGTCAGATTATTTGAACGTTGCTCCTCCCGAATTTTGTTAATAAAACATCATTTCACGAGTTCACACTTACAAATAATCAGATAGAAAATAGTATGCGTAATAGTATGCGTATTTGGCGCGCTGTCCGAGGAGAGGGCTCCGAGCTCGGTATTTTGGCCCGAATCCAGATTACTCCCCCCAAAAATTGCAAACCAATGCAGGACAGCAGCCAGAACATTACTGATGACCCCTAAAATTGCCTTGCTTAGGCTGAATGTGCTGCTAGGAGGGTTAGTAAAGGACCGGTAGAGTTATCGTCATATGGATGAAGACATTGGACAGCGTTGAGCTCCTGCGGGAGCCGAGGCGACATCACTGCTGCGGCAGTGGAGGAAATAGCCAGAAGAACTGAGCTCCTGCGGGAGCTGAGGTGACGACACTGCTGCGGCAGTGGAGAAATTGGCTTGAAGAACTGAGCTCCTGCGGGAGCCGAGGCGACATCACTGCTGCGACAGTGGAGAAATTGGCTTGAAGAACTGAGCTCCTGCGGGAGTCGAGGCGACATCACTGCTGCGGCAGTGGAGGAATTAGCCAGAACTGAGCTCATGCGGGAGCCGAGGCGACATCACTGCTGCGGCAGTGGAGAAATAGCCAGAAGACCTGAGCTCCTGCGGGAGCGGAGGTGACAACACTGCTGCGGCAGTGGAGGAATTAGCCAGAACTGAGCTCCTGCGGGAGCCGAGGCGACATCACTGCTGCGGCAGTGGAGAAATTGGCCTGAAGAACTGAGCTCCTGCGGGAGCAGAGGTGACGACACTGCTGCGGCAGTGGAGAAATTTGCTTGAAGAACTGAGCTCCTGCGGGAGCCGAGGCGACATTACTGCTGCGGCAGTGGAGAAATTAGCTTGAAGAACTGAGCTCCTGCGGGAGCCGAGGCGACATCACTGCTGCGGCAGTGGAGAGAACAGCCAGAGGAACGGAGCTCCTGCGGGAGCTGAGGCGACATCACTGCTGCAGCAGTGGAGGAAATAGCCAGAAAAACTGAGCTCCTGCGGGAGCCGAGGCGACATCACTGCTGCGGCAGTGGAGAAGTTGGCCTGAAGAACTGAGCTCCTGCGGGAGCAGAGGTGACATCACTGCTGTGGCAGTGGAGAAGTTGGCCTGAAGAACGGAGCTCCTGTGGGAGCCGAGGTGACAACACTGCTGCGGCAGTGGAGGAATTAGCCAGAACTGAGTTCCTGCGGGAGCCGAGGCGACATCACTGCTGCGGCAATGATAGAAATTTTCCGTTGTATTGGAATGATGGTATTAGTTGAGTTGGATATGGCGGCTTGCAGGTATGTGTGAGAGAACGAGCTGGAGCTGAAACTAACCGATAGGTGTTCGTTGGGCTTTTTTAATATGGAAGCGATTAGATCGGATGTAGTTCTTAAGCTTCCAGTGACCAATTGTTTGTATCTGATGCTGGGAGTGGCCTTTTTGGGTGGCTGTAGTTGCTGCTCCTATGCAGAATGAATTGTAGGGTTCTAGGGGAGGCAGCTTGAAGAATGAAGTTGAGAGAGGTGTCAAGGAGAGTTTTTTGCGGGTGGTTTATGGAAATATCAGCTCAGAATAAGGTACCGGGGTTGAGAATGGGTCCACCTCTGGTGACAACGCTCGGTCGGCCCCTGGAGCCAGGGGAGGGATGAGGAGGTTAGAAAAGAGGGAAACTGAGAAAGGGAGCAGGGAGAACAGGGAGCTATTCTGCCTAAAATCTTACCCTGTCTTACCTTATCAGTAAAGACTGTCGATCTGTTCCACATTAGACAAACGCGTTTAGTTTTTAAGTCTTTAAAGTCAACATGAAACATAAGTTGTGATAGTCTTTTCTTCCCAGTTTGCATGTTAACCCTTACAAAAAAGA
Source organism: Chanodichthys erythropterus (assembly GCF_024489055.1). NCBI lineage: Eukaryota > Metazoa > Chordata > Actinopteri > Cypriniformes > Xenocyprididae > Chanodichthys > Chanodichthys erythropterus. Next base: position 41,842,539 of record NC_090233.1, on the reverse strand, counting down.
AGTATATTTCAAGTTCATTTCCCATCATCCCCCCTGTCAATCACATGCACTCACTCCACCAATCACCTGTTGCCACATACAGCCATGCACACTCCACACTAATCACCACACCCAGCTGATGCGCATTACCTGGACTATAAAGGACTCATACACACACCACCTCACCGCGAAGTCTTGATTCCTAGTGACAATTCTGAACGTTCCTTGTATCCTGTCTGCTTGTGTTTGATCTTGCCTGTTCCTGTTTCTTGACCCGTTGTCAAGAAATTAAACGGGTCAAGAAACATTAAAAATTAAACAAAAAACAAACAAACAAAAAAAACAGAACAAAAACTGAGGGGAAACCCCTGATCCTAGAGTATTTAAATGAGCTCTGAAGGCCTTTCAGTCATAATCTCACTGACACAGACAAGCACAGTTCATCAAGAACAAGAAGACAATGAAGACTATTGCAGCTTTTGTTCTTCTTGCCTGCCTGATCGCTGTAGGAGTGAAAGGTGAGATTTATTTAGTTCTAGATCAAGATCATTCAGCATGTTGTATCTTTTGTTATGGTTATGTTCTGCAGCTAACAGACTATAATGAAATATCTTTTCCAGGGCAGGGAATGTCTTCGAAGGGCAGGTGCTTCTGTGCAGACAAAGGTGCAAACGTGGTTTTAGTGAAGAACATTGAGAAGGTTGAAATCATCCCTCCAAGTCCATCTTGTCGCAAACATGAGATTATGTAAGTATAGCTTTGTATGCATTTATTTAAATATTCATCAACTCTACAAACTATCCTGAGTAAGTTTTAACTCACTGATTTTGTTGTTTCACAGTGTCACTCTGAAGAATGGTGCAGGAAGGAAATGCATGAATCCAGAGTCAAAATTCACTCAAAATATCATAAAGGCTCTTGAGAAGAGGTGAGAATATCTGTTTAAATGTATTTATTCATCCTTCACATTTTAAATACAAAGACACAAACTCCTCTGGCAAACAGAGACACATGACAATTAACTGTATGAATTAATACAATTATATTCAATGAACTTTTTCTGATTTTAAAGGAGCCAGCAGTCTGTGCACCACAGTACAACTGTCACTGCGCCACAGAAGAACATCCTGACATCAACATCATCAGCACCAACATCCTTCAAATGACTTCATAGTTGGAGTTCAATGAAAAATAAACAACTAAAAATATTTAAAACATTTCCTAATGCATATGATGATTAAATTATTATTATTGTTATTATTATTATTCTTGTAAAATAGTCTTTTTTTCCACAAACATATTTTCATAAGAGCACTGAACAATGTGTCATATGTACAGTCTTTTTATAATTTGATGTATGATTTTATTTTCATTGTCTACAAAGAAGTGTCAAATAAAGCTTTGTTTATGAATTACATCTTCTGACCTCTTTCAGAGTAGTTCTTGCATTCTGAGATTCTGAGTAAAAATGCACATCACACTACATTTATGATAAGCAATAGTGCCACTGGCATCACTAAAACATCACAAAACTCAATAAAGCTTCAAGATTATTATGACTGTAAACAGTGCTTCACAAATACATTTTAAGTTGAACAGTTTAGACTAAATTGACTGGACAAAATGTTCCTGTCTCAGTTATAAGCTGCTTTATGTGTGATCTGGCTGGTAGAAAGACTTTTATCAGCGCAAACTAATTAAATAATAGTTTGACATGAATAAATTTAATAATTTAGATAATAAGTCAGGCAGACAGGGGAAATCAAAACTCAATGACAATAAAACAGAACTATATTTTAGCTGTGATATAAGAAGAAGAAGCTGTAAAAACTCTCTTAAACGTGGGAACTTCCAGTCTGGCTGTTTTTAGTTGCCTTTGCCAAATCCTAATCACTAAGAAAATGTTTGAACCAATGAGTCTTTCTTGAAAAAGGGAGAGTGGAGGATGTCTCTCATTCTCTTCTCTATCCTGCAAACAGATCATCATTAGTGATTTAATAGCCTATCTTATATCTGATGATGGTTCACATTTCATCATGTGGAATATGATGAAAAAGGGTGAAAAAAAGAGACTGTACAAATAAACAAAGCAGGTGTTTATTGTTATTTTCATTCATTGTATCATTACAGCGGGCATCGTAGGGCTACTGTAAATTTGCACTTACAGACACTTTGAATAATCTTGTTTTCCATTTGCATTAAGATTATTTTTATTACCACACTGGCAGATATTGATCATTTTACTTAAGTAAAATGCACTTAATTTAGATCCCCCCAGGAAACAAGACTAAATATCTTATATCATTTTCTTATATAGAAAATCCATCTTGATTTAAGAATTTTTAGATATTTGTACTTGAAATAGGACCAAAAAATACTCGGTAAGAAAAGCATTTTTTGCAGCGTGAATAAATGAATGAAAATTTTTTTGAAAATAGGCTCAACTCCCAACTCCCCTAGAGTTAAACAGTTGAGTTTTACCGTTTTTGAATCCATTTAGCCGATCTCCGGGTCTGGCGGTACCACTTTTAGCATAGCTTAGCATAGTTCATTGAATCTGATGAGACCGTTAGCATCTCGCTCAAGTTTAAATGTTCATTTTCTGCCTTTTTGCCATTTAAATATGTGGGGGGAAACAGAATTCGACAGCAAATGTACCCCCACCCACCCCCAAGGAGGAGAATAAAATACATTTCTATTTATATTAAAACATTTACATTTATATTAAAAAATAAATAAATAAAAAGGAAAGAGGACAATTATACACATTTGAATGAAACAGAAAAATAAACAAATGTCTCCATAGAATAACTAAAAATATATATTACAAATCAACAAAGACAAGTGGTGTATTTTTGACAAAATTAAGTAGAGGACCCCAGTTTTTATAAATTTTTTTCAGTGGAATGTCTTAACGCAAACTATTTCAATATATAGAAAAGACAGCAAATCTTCTAACCATGAAAAAGGAGGAGGAAATTTAGAAGACTTCCAGTGAAGGAAAATTTGTCTGCGAGCTATCAATGAGGCAAAGGCAAGAACATTAGCATACTTTTTTGTGTTTTTATTCAAAACCGATGGGACCCCAAAGATAGCGATCAGAGGGCATGGTTCAAGGGAAATATTCAAAACTTTAGAAAAAGTATCAAAAAAGCAATACCAAAAATCTTCCAGCTTTGAACAAGAAAAAAAGATATGGGTATGATCAACAGCAGCCAGAGAACACCTATTGCAAGTGGCATCCACACCCGGAAATAGCTTAATTTGAGGTTTGTAAAATGGATTCTATATGGAAAACCTTAAATTGAATCAGACTTAGTCTGGCGCAGGATGAAGAAGAGTTAACCCTGCCAGCAGCTAATTCCCACCATTCCAAATCCAAACTACGTCCGAGTTCTTCTTCCCACTGATGTTTAAAATGAGAGGATGATGGCAAAACATAAGGAAGAATTAAATTGCATAAAACAGATATAGACCTCTGTTTCTGTATTAAACACTTCTCATATAAAGAAGGTTCAGGCAAGTTTGGAAAAGAGGGACAATGGGAATTAACAAAGTTGCGTGCTTGAAAAAAACTAAACAAATTAGACCGTGGTATGCTGAATCTTTCTGCAAGATCAGGAAAACTCCATTGATAAATAAATCAGAAAAATATATGAGGCCTTTGTTTTTCCATGAAACATAAGCAGAATCTAAGGTTGAAGGAAGAAATAAATGATTCTTGCAGATAGGGCCATAAAGAGAGGAAGCAACAAGTTTAAAATGTTGTCTGAATTGTTTTGAGAAGTACTACTGCATTTGTAGTGAACTTTGAGGGGCGACTGGATAAAGGAGCACATACCAAGGCAGAGAGTGAAGATGAAGAACAGGACTGTGCTTCTAACTTACACCAATCTAAATGGGGAGAATTATACCAGCAGTGAACTTTGCTAATATTTGCTGCCCAGTAATCATAAAATTAGGCAGCGAAAGACCCCCATCTTTTTTATGTCTCTGGAGATATGCCTTGCTTAACCTAGGAGGTCTGCCCTGCCATATATAAATAGAAATAGCCCCATCTAACAATTTAAAGAAGAAAAAAACTGTGAGGGTCTGAAAAAAGAACAAAAACCTGGGTAAAATATTCATTTTAATTGATTTAATTCTACCAAATAGAGTAAGTGGTAGCTTATCCCATCGTTGCAAGTCTAATTTAACTTGCTTGAGCAATTTAGAAAAATGATACTGATATAATGGATCTGGGGAATGTGAAATATTTACTCCCAGGTAACGAAACTTTGTAGAGGATAACTGAAATGGGAACACCCCAGCTGGAATTTGTTTAGCCAAACTATTTACTGGGAAACATTCACTTTTATTTATATCCAGATAAGGATCCAAAGGTGTTAGAAATATGCAACAAATCAGAGACTGAACCGACAGGGTTTGAAACATATAGCAAAATATAGAGTTTTTCAAAGCTATGGAAAAAGAGGTTCTATCGCTAGAGCGAATAATAGTAGAGGACACCCTTGACAAGTACATCTTGTGAGAGGAAAATATTGTGAACTCAAAAAGTTAGTTCTTACACTGGCTACAGGAGCAGTGTACAAAAGACGTGTCCATGATGTAAAAAAAAGGGCCAAAACCAAATCTATCTATAGCAAACAAATACCTACATTCGACCCGGTCAAAAGCCTTTTCTGCATCCAGTGAAATAATCATCTCACTGGATGTAGAGATGGATGGAGAGAAAATTATATTCAGTCGTCGAATATTTGAAGATATTGTCGCCCTCTAATGAAACCGGTCTGGTCTTCAGAGATTATTTTAGGAAGACAGGGATCCAGATGGCAAGCCAGTACCTTAGCTAATAATTTAACATCTGAATTTAACAAACTTATGGGCCTCCAACTACTACATTCATCTGGGTTCTTATCACGCTTAAGTATAAGCGAAATAGAAGCCTGAGTGAGTGTTAAGGGAAGAGAGCCATTGACTAACCAATCATTGTACATGTCTAACAATAAAGGTGCCAGTTGTTTGGCAAACCTTTTGTAGAAATCACTGGGAAAGCCGTCTGGACCTGCTGCCTTACCACTTTGCATAAGCTGAAGACTTTTCAAAATCTCATTTAACTCTAGAGGCCTATCAAGATCATCAGCTACAGCTGAGACCGTCTAAAAAATTACCCATGATGGAGTCATCCCCAGGAGGTTCTGATTTGTAAAGATTTGAATAATAAGAGAAAAAAACATCATTGATACCAGACAGATTTTTAGTTAATGAACCAGAATAATCATAGATCTGAGTAATTAGACGAGAGGCAAGTAGCCCCTTAAGCTGGGATGCCAGTAACCGACCAGCTTTGTCTCCATACTCAAAATAAGTAGCCTTAGTTCTTCGCAGCATAAATTCAGCATTCTTTGTACTGAGCAAATCAAATTCAGTTTTTAACTCCACCTTCTTAGCATGCAGCTCAGGAGTAGGATTATTAAGAAGCTGCCTGTCAACTTCAATGATGGAATTAACCAGGTCTTGTAATTTTTGTTTTCTTTGCTTGTACTTATATGAAATAATATGACCTTGGATAACCACTTTGAATGTTACCCATAATAAAGAAGGAGAAACAGACTCTGACTTATTAGTCTCAATAAATAAATCAATATTAATACTAATGTACTCACATAATTGTTCATCTGATAATAATCCTGAATCAAACCTCCACTGGTTTGTCCTCCATTTAATATGGGTAAAATTCAAGTTTGTGGATGTGGGGCATGATCAGAAATAACTATAGCTGAATATTACGAAAAAATAATCAATACGTGAGTAAGATTGGTGAACACTAGAAAAAAAAAAAGAAAATTCCTTTTTTGATGGGTTAAGATGGCACCATGGATCAACACAACCAATCTGATCCATGAATGCTGACACTGCCTTGGTCATAGCTGTTGAAATTAAATATGTTGACAGGAAGCAAAATTGGTGAGAGAAGACTGACAGGATCTGGAAAATTCCAGAGCCTGGACTCGAACATAGGATTCTTTGTACGCATCTGCACCAGAGGTCAGCGTACTGTGCACAAAGGCATCAGGAAGTGCGAGACTAAGCCAGTTTGATAAATATCAGATACGCATTGGAGGGGGGAACAGAATTCAACGGCGAATATACAGCTGTCGAAATCCGACCGCTGGTCATCCGTTGATGACGCAAGACACACAAGCCAAAGTAGCACGTCTGACTCAAAAAGAATCGAATGAGCCGGTTCAACCAGCTGTCGAAGTTTGCCGAAGATTACAGAGGAGTCTGATGGCACGTGCTAGAAATATGCTTATTAAATACTGCTGTTATTACATAAGATTTTATTAAAACCTGCAAAAACCTTTTTGTCGAGAGATGTTTTTTTTCTACATGCAGATTATATTTTAAGTTGTTAAGCGAAATCAATGAGTTCTATACTTTAGACAAGTAGAACACATCCATGTTTGTGCATCAAACGTTTGTTGTAGTTTCGTATGTAGGCTACTCAATATTTATCAGTCATATAAGATAAAGGATCCGTGAATGAAACTGCGACCACAAACTCCATTAATTTAAGTGAATGAAAGGCAATAATCAGCAATATGCATTCACACAAATAACTTTTTATTTTAATATTTCAATATGCGTTGACACAAATGACTTTATTTGAACCGTTTCATTGAGCCGTACTGTCCGAAAAGAACCGTTTCACGGAAATGAATCGGACTTTGCAACCCCTCACACTGCGAGGATCTGTTTGATTTCCTGAAGCACCACAGAGGCATCCTCAGTGAGGGCATAGCACGACGTAGTCGGCGATCTGACAGAACATGCGAGCACTGGACATAAACAATGTATGAAAATGACACAGAAGAGAAGATATTGTTGAATGAAATCATTATTTTTGTTTGGTTTTTGCACACAAAAAGTATTCTCGTCGCTTCATAACATTAAGTTTGAACTACTGCAGTCACAACGACAGTTTTAAAGATGTCTTTAGTACCTTTCTGGACCTTGAAAGTGGTGGTTAAATTGTTGTCTATGGAGTCATATTTCATCAAAAATATCTTAATTTGTTTTCTGAAGATGAACAAAGGTCTTTCGGGTGTGGAATGACATGAGGGTGAGTAATTATCATTTTTGGGTGAACTAACCTTTTAAGCTCTGAACTGGCAGACAAATCATTCTGACATTCTCCTGCATCAAGCCTTATGAAAAAAAAGAATTACATTTTAGCATACTTTTAAAAAGAGTATCCTACTCATTACCAGAATAATATACTTCAAAAGAATAGTGTGAACTGAATGTAACTCTTAATTGCATCTTATTTACAATTAAATGAAAATGTGTAATAGTTTAAATGTATATTAAACACAATTAGTTGAATTTAGGAGTGCTTTTTGATCCACTTACATAAGACTTAAGTACATCTTTATAAGTAATTTCATAATTAAATATTTAAAGTGTATGTCAATTACACCCGGAGGCAATTGGGAGCCAAGAGCTGATCTTGACCGCAAGCTGAAGTTCCCACAGCAGATCACCATAACCTCCTTTCAGCCAGACATCGTCTGAATTGACTGTGCCACTATGGGAAGACGGCCTGGAGTCTGCTTATGAGAAGAAGGAGAAGTATGCAGACCTTTCAACCGTGTAAACAGAGGCAAGGTGGAATGCTTTCACTTATCCAGTGGAAGTCAGCTGTCGAGGCTTCACTGGAACCTCTACTCAACGAATCCCGAAATCTCTCGGTGTTAGAGGTGCCAGGTTGTCAAAAGCTTTAAAAGATGTGGCAGAGCAAGTGAGCTTCAGGCTCTGGCTCCAGAGAAAAGGGCAAGGTGTGGAAGAGAGAAGGATCCTAAAGGCTGGTTGCAGGGAGCGGTACGGAGACGCCGCTGCCTCTGCTCCACCACCCGGAGCAAAGGAGCAAAACATAAAGGGAGATCAAAGGAGCAAAACATTAACAATGGGTGGCTCCCAGCTGACGACTCTGCAGCCAGCCCAAATGACACTGTCAGGAGTGCGTCAGGCAGAAATACCTGGTTCCTGTCTGTGCAAACAATTTCATAGTTAAATACTTAATGTGTAATGTATTATGTATTTATGGTAAACTACAACAGTGGTAAACGAAAATAGCTGCTGAGCACATTAATTATTCCTCATCTAAGCAAACAAATTGTTTTCATTGCATTAATTATAGTGTAATATTGACACAAGAAATTATGAAATTCCTTCCTCATTCTTGGAAAGGTCAACTTTTTCAGATTTGCTGAGAGAAAGTGTTTCTGAGAAATGAGAGCAGTTCAGATGCTGGACTATAGAAACAAAAACTGAAAAAAAAATCTCAAGGAGGGAAAAACCCTTTTAAGAGGATAAAAACACAACAGCTGAACTCTATCATCCATAACTTCATCAATAAGCCATTTTGGAGGTGAAGACAGAAGATCGATACAATGAAAACTTTTACAGCTGTGGTTGTTCTAGGCTGCCTGCTTGCTGTAGAGGTGACAAGTGAGTTTTATCTTTGAACTTTGATTGAAGAAATATATCCACGTTTTTAATATTGTGCATTTATATTGTGAAACTATCTTTGCATGGCATGGTAGCTAATGGTAAACTGCATTGATTTTTCTCTTTCAGGCCAGGCTAGAGCTCCAAGGGGCAGGTGTTTCTGTGCTGACAAAGGTGTAAACATGGTTCCTCCTAAACTGATTGAGAAGGTTGAAATCATACCACCAAGCCCCTCTTGTGAAAACCAGGAGATTGTGTAAGAACATTTTAATAATTACAAATCCGATTCATTGTTATACATTTCGGTTTAATGTTGACTGACGTAATTATGCAGCAAATTGTCTTGTGTTTTTGCAGTGTTATTCTGAAAAATGGTACAGAGCAGAAATGCTTGAATCCAGAATCTAAATTCACACAAAAATACATCATGAGGGCTCTTAAAAAGAGGTTATAACCATTTAATACTTTTTCAATATCATATTTTGTTTCTACAAACCTATAAAAGACAAAAACACCTCAAACTTGCAGAGTGAGAAATACAGTAAATACTCCTCATTTTACACAACAAGAGAAGACTTACTATCGATTGTTTCTGATTATTTTCAGGAGCCTGCAGAAGGAACCTTGAAATATAAATGGAAGTGAAGTGAAGAACACATGATATTAACACCATGCAATCAGTAACCAACATCCTTATGGCAAGAATTGAACTGAATTTTTATATTACTTTTTCCATATTATTTTTATGCTATATTTTAAAATTCCTAATACAGTTTAATGTTTCCTAATGTAAATCTTTAGCTGATTACCATGATCATTAATCACTGCTGTGTGCATTTTAAAATAGTAATGCAAAAACATGATTACAGTGTCATATTTTGCTGAATAAAGCTTGTGACATTTCAGTATGTTTGTGATCATTCTAGAGCATAAAATGTGAAATAAAGAAAATAAACAGGTATTAAACAATCATTTTACATAATTAGCCTGTTTTTAAGAAATATATTAAACATTACATTTGGAACCTATAATTTCAAGTCTACATTTAGAACTCAGTATTTAGTTCTAAATGGAAACAATGGAAAGCAAAGATGAACAATGCAACTACCAACTGAACAAACAAGGCTATAAAAAAATACAGCTATATTATACATTGTTTATTTTATTTTATTTTGTTTTTACCAGAGTAATAAAACAATGATTTTTTAGGGGAATGGTAAAAAGGTTTTGGAACATTCTCTCTTTCCAGACAACAATAGAGCCCATGCCTCTCCTCTGATATTAATGTTATGAGACTATGACTCATTAGACTCATAATGGCATAGCAATAGAGGACAACATCCTGGCTGGTTTCTCTCATGCTGGGAAATATTAGAACCTGATATTATGTCCCCATCTCCTTGTTATTGTAATGGTTAATCCAACAAACATCCATAACAATAAATGGATGCACTGCAGCTTTCAGCCTAATTTCATTTTATCCAGTGTTGACAAGTATGCACATGTGATGTTTGAAAAATATATGAACCACTAAAACCACACAATCATGATTTAGATTCCTCAGCCTCGTCATGTTAATAATTTTTTCATAAACAAGATATTTAATGTGCCAAAACTAGATTCACGTATTTGCATGTTCACATAATCCTTGAGTACGATGAAGGTAAACAGCTTTGCTATTAAAAAAGTGCATATTACTGAAACTGCCCTCATCAGAGTCCTCAATGACATCTTAATAATGGACATTATCAAATCATGGCTTTCCAAATATTTTTTTTAAACACAGATAAAACAGAAGTTATTGCCTTCAGCCCTTCTGACTCCAGAACACAAAATCAAATTGATCTTGAGTCTTTAAATCCTTTTCAAATCTAGGTGTGATAATTGACATCTGCTTGAAATTTGACAACAAATCATAAACTGCTGGGTTAAATATGGACAAAACCAGGGATTGGGTTGTTTTCACCCAGCCATTTTTTTCAACCAATTTTGGATTTATTTTTTTAGGCAGCAATATAGTAATATAGTAAAAGGCGTGTTTTTGCTCACCCTCAAATAGGGGCAAATTTGGGGGGTATTTTAAGCTGAAACTTGACCAGACCAGAGACTTATTACATCATGTGAAAGAGGGCATAATACACTCTAAAAAATGCTGGGTTAAAACAACCCAAGTTGGGTTGAAAATGGACAAACCCAGCAATTGGGTTGTTTTAACCCAGTGGTTGGGTTAAATGTTTGCCCAACGTGCTGTGTAGTTTTATTTAACTCAACTCAACTTGTTGTATAAAAATTACTGTATTGCTTAATTAAAATGAACCCAAAATATGCTGGAAATTAACATTTATTAATATGTTTTATAAATGAGCATTTATTAATAAGATAATGAATAATAAACAATAAACATTAATTAAATTGCTTAAATGTACACCTTTTGATTATTATTGTTGCCTCTAGTAATTATGAGTCTGATTTTTAATTTCTCACCTATTTTGGATTCATTTTAAGCCAGACATATAGTCATTTTTAATCAGTAGTTGGATTAAATAAAACAACCCAGCAGGTTGGGCAAACATTTAACCCAACCACTGGGTTAAAACAACCCAATTGCTGGGTTTGTCCATTTTCAACCCAACTTGGGTTGTTTTTAACCAAACATTTTTTAGAGTGTAGGTGCCTTTTAACCCAACCTGCTGGGTTTGTCCATATTTTACCCAATTTTTTAGAGTGCTGTTGTAGGTTTGAGTTTTTTCTATCTTTGTTCTCTCTCTAAAATCAAATCTTTCCTTTCAGAGGGCTCTTTAGGGGTTGCAATCCATGCCTTCATTACATCTCGGCTGGACTATTGGAACTCCTTCTATTACGGCATCTCAAAGACCCAAATTTCTCGACTACAAGTAGTTTTCTGAAGGGACGTAAAAAATTTGATCACATTACGCCCCTCCTGAGATCCCTACATTGGTTACCTACCCATTACAGAATTGAGTAAAAAATCTTACTATTTGTGTATAAATCTTTAAATAATCTAGCACCTTCTCTGACAAAACTATTTCACCCCTACACTCCTGTGACAGGACTAAGATTGGACGGCAAATTCCTCCTTAAGATCCCTAGAACCCGCCTTAAGAAAGAAGTAATAGAGCTTTTGATGTGGCTGGCCCCACACTTTGGAGTTCAAATCTTGCCTTAAAACTCATCTTTTCTCTTTGGCTTTTAGTATGTCATTTTGTCCTTTTTTCAGTTAATTTTTTTCTTTTTTAATAAAACGTATATAAATTCGTCTCCCCACATATTTTCTGCCAAGTGTGTTCACATAGAGGCCAGTGTGAATAAATCTTGATTTAAATTCAAAGGGACAAGATAGTCTATGCACGACCTGTCAGCACTCATAAAGATAATAAATGATATTCGCCTTAACACAGATTCAGGTAAATTATCAGTGCTGGTTCTACTCGACCTCAGTGCTGCGTTTGACACTGTCGATCACAACATTCTTCTTGACAGGCTGGAAAACTGGGTTGGGCTTTCTGGGATGGTCCTTAAATGGTTCAGGTCATACTTAGAAGGGAGAGGTTATTATGTGAGTATCGGTGACCATAAGTCTGAGTGGACATCCATGACATGTGTAGTCCCTCAAGGTTCAATACTTGCACCCCTCCTGTTCAACCTATATATGCTGCCACTGAGCCAAATAATGAGAAAGAACCAAATTGCATATCACAGCTATGCAGATGACACCCAGATTTACCTAGCCCTATCACCTAACGACTACAGCCCCATTGACTCCCTGTGCCAGTGCATTGATGAAATTAAAAATAGGATGTGCCGAAACTTCCTTCAGTTAAACAAAGACAAAACTGAAGTCATTGCGTTTGGAAACAAAGATGAAGTTCTCAAAGTGAACATGTACCTTCACTCTAGGGGTCAAACAACTAAAAATCAAGTCAGGAATCTGAATCAGGAGTCAGACCAGAGTTTCAGTAGCCATGTAAAGATCAGCATATTATCATCTCAAAAATATTGCAAGAATTAGATGCTTTGTCTCCAGTCAAGACTTAGAGAAACTTGTTCATGCTTTCATCACCAGCCGGGTGGATTATTGTAATTGGCTCCTCACTGGTCTTCCCAAAAAGACCATAAGACAGCTGCAGCTCGTAGAGAACACTGCTGCCAGGAATCTGAGCAGAACCCGAAAACATGAACACATCACACCAGTCCTCAGGTCCTTGCACTGGCTTCCAGTTGCATTTAGAATTGATTTTAAAGTACTGTTACTTGTTTATAAATCACTCAATGGTCTAGGACCTCAATACTTTGAAGATATGCTCATAGAATATAAACAGATCACTCAGATCATCAGGATCAAGTCATTTAGAAATACCAAAGGTTCACTCAAAGCAAGGAGAGTCTGCTTTTAGCTGTTATACCAGCCGCTGCTGGAACCAGCTTCCAGAAGAGATCAGGTGTGCTCCAACAGTAGCCACATTCAAATCCAGACTCAAAACACATCTTTTTACCTATGCATTTGCTGATTGAGCACTGTGCTATGTCCCAACTGTTTGCACTTTATTTTATAAGTATTATCTTTTTATTTTTTTAATTCCTTTTCCTGTTTTTATTTCATTTTTAATGTATTTTATATCTTTTATGTATCATCTTGTTATTCTAACTTTTAATGCATTTTAAATATTGCTGTCTGGTTGAAAGAGCTGGGAGAATTAGGAAGAAAGTGATTAGGTTAAAATTTGGATAAGGGGACAAATCATGGGGAAATTTAAGCTGTAGTGCATGGTTAAGATATCTCTGGATAACAGTCAGGACACTTTCCAAAGGGGTAAATTTCCAAAGGGAAAATTTGAACTGCGTTGCATATATACCTATAGGTAAGATCTCCGGAAGGGGGATTAGGGCTGTGTGGTGCAGTTTGAGGTGTCTTGGCAAAAGGGGAGATTGAAACTGTGTTTATCAGTTTGAAGTGCCTTAACAGGTAGCAGTCCTGTCATGTGAGGAAGATCCATTCTGATCCGCTCTGATGGATAGATCCGTTTAGATCCAACTCTGATGGACGATGACAACAACAACATCAACAACAACAAACTCCCTGAGACTTCCTAGCTCTTCCATCCAGATAGCAAAATCTGTTTTTACTGTTATTTCTATTCCTTATGTTCTATTTTTATTATTCTTTTTTATGTAAAGCACTTTGAATTACCATTGTGTATGACATGTGCTATACAAATAAAATTGCTATGCCTTGCCTTGCCTTGCCTTATTCTTAACTAAAATGAGGCGATCTAAACATTATGGAGTGCTCACTCTCATGTAATATATGTTTCATTCATACTGAACGCAGGAGGGCGCTCTCTCTCTCTGTAGAAGCAGCAGCTGAATGAAACCAAATAGTGTAAACAAGCGAAACTCTTATCCTTTTTGGGTAACAGCCACTAGATGGCGCTCCGGTAGCGCGGCCGTCATTATGGGGTGAAAATCATAGACTGTAAAAGGTGAAAATACTAACTGGACCACAGAATCCTTCACATTACGCACCCGAAATCGGCGAATTTCACTGCCAGATCAGTGTATTCGGCAGTGTATTTGATTTTTTATTTAAAGCAAAATGATTTCAAATTAAAAAAAAAAAAATCTATCATTTAGACAAAGGTCAGATAAAAACTGGTATTAAACCCTACATTTCTGTCCCCCTCACGCCCCTGGTGTGGAAAGTGAGGATGTCACACGCCTAACTCTGATTTATGGGAAGATAAGAAATCTGCATCTATGAGCATAACGCCAAGAAAACATCAGCTGTAACAAACAGGCCAAATAAGAAAATGTAAACAATTTCATATTTATATAAGATGCTGAAGGACAAAGTGGTACACTTTGAATTCTATAAATGATATAAAATATGTCAAAGCTCAAACTCTTTAATACTCATAAATAAATATTGGGAAAAAAAGTGCAGAAAGGCCTTGATGTTTCTGAGGTTAGGCTCATTTAAAATGTTGTGGCGCCCTCTACTGGACGGTTGAAGAACAACCCAGATTTACTGTGGATCGTAGTACTGTCGTCACATCTCTGGAAGGGCGGTGACTGACTGCTGGTGCATGCAAGCAAAAATCTTAATATGGTGTATACAAGACTACACTGAGTGCCTTCATATCTGACTGTTTTATCGCACTTTTCCGTCATCCTCGCAAAAAAGAAGCAACTTTACATTCTGAACAGCTTTTTAAAGGCGACGGGCAGTAAAAATATGGGGAATTGCCACACTGTAGGACCAAACGAAGCCTTGGTGGTATCAGGTAACCTATTAACTGCCTTCTGTTTTTCTCAAAGCCATCCGCCACACTTTCTGATAATTTGACTGTATTGTGTTCATCTGGATTGTATCTAATGTAGATTGTGTTTGATGATCGTAAATGTATGATCAGAAAATTTAACGCGTGTTTCAGTCGAGTAGCATAAAGATATTCGTGTTTGCCTGTTGCATTGTAGTTTGTGTTGTATGATAACAAAGACAATCCATCACATTCTCGACATGTGAGTCTCACTCGTGCTTTATTCGGTTTGATTTCGACACGTTTGAGCAGTGAAACACATTGTTCTCTTGAAATCCTCTTGACCTTATATATCGATTGATTGTATAGACGTTTAGATTAAACACACACGAATTGTGCTTTTTGGCTGTGTGCTTTTTATTTCCATTTTATTTGATACTGCCACCGCGTCGATAGCCTAAATGAGTGTTATTTTATCTTAATTTGTATGATGAAGATGAAGACACGTATTATAAACACGCTGTGAGTGGCCATGTTTGACAGAAATAGTATCAATCAAAACAGTCAAGTCATTTAAACTAATAAACTTATATTGCGAACAAGTGCTGCTTACTGTACATTATCCATTAGCCTATTCATGTTAATAATTGGGGGGAAATCAGACCGTAATGGGGTTGTGTGCACAAAAATAATAAAAAAATAATAATAATGTTCATTGGTTTGAAATTATCTGCCAACTACAGTTTTTTTCTAACTGGCCAGTTTCCTGAAGAGTAATTTCCTCTTCCCTTAACTTGCCTGAACATTATGTCGCATTGGTCATGTTTTATGAAAGAAAGTCACATGGCAAAGACTTCAGTTGTGCAATGATTCCAGCAACAGCTGAGGATTGCGCACTTATAGCTGATGGAATGTGCTGAAGTAGTTTCCAGTCCAGGGAACAGACCTACTACATACATAGATTTGTGAGGAATTTCCTCGCATGTCTAGTGGTTACAGGCCCCCACTGTCTATACATGTCACATGCTGAACACTACATCAGGAGCCCAGACTGATGCTTAAACTTAAGGCCGCACGATTGGTTGCATTGACAGCTGAACATAATTGATCCTAGATTATCTTTTTCCTGGGTCTAAAGCGGTCTTCAGTGGTTGCGGTCGAACATTGTCATCCACACACACAATACAAAGGACACTACCCATGTGAACTGTGAGTCCGGTACTGACAATAATCCAAAAGAAATGCAAAGAAACAGTTTGTAATATTAGCTAATCCTATTTAGTAATGAAATTAATAACTCACTGTCAGGACTGATCAAAAAATAAAAGTGCTTAGAACTATTTTATATTTAAAACTCTAAGCTACTCTAAGAGTGACTGATTTGAAAAGCTAGTAATAAAATGAACGACAAAGAAACATTACATAGAAAAAGTCAGGTCTGGTTTTTTGCATTTACACTCGAAGACTTAATGCGCAGATCGTTTGACATACAGTATCGGATTGTCCATTGCTGGTTATCACTGTCAGTCGGATTCAGTTATGCATTTTATGCTGCCTTCACATGCTGACGGAATTATCGTAAATATGAGTTTTCTATAGGTAAAAATTTCACATGAACGCCCTCCTATTTCGAAAATTGAATGCGATGAGTTCATAATCAAGACTTCAGAAGTGGGAATTATCACATTTCTGACAGCACGTGAAAGTAGCATTAAATATGTCTGTCAATCCAAAAACTTTGCAATGTGTAGTTAGAAGCATGAAAGATCTGTTACATTATATACAGAAAACAAGCAACATTCACAGCTGTTATAATTACTGAAGCTGTCAATTTCAACATGATGTACACAAAGCTAAATACTGAATAGACTATAGAACAATTATTTGTAAAACAACATCAAAATGTAACATCTAATGTTAAAATGTATGTTTTTAAAGGTGCTCTAAATTATGTCACGTGTTTTAGGCCAAACATTTTTTTGTCACATACAGCAAACATCTCCTCACTATCCGCTAGCTGCCTGTCCCCTGAACACACTGTAAAAAATGTGGTCTCTGTAGTCGTCACAAGCTCCAAAAACGACAATAAAAACAAACTGGTGCAGCCTGGACCACGAAACATAATAAACACGCTCCAGCCAATAACCGACAAGAATGATTTTAAATGCGCATTCATGACTGTTTCCGGAAGCACAGAGGGGAGGAGGAGGAGGAGGGAGGGTCTAGCTAGCCTCTGTTTTGTTTGACAACACTTTGAACGTCAACAGGAAGTTACTCAACCCAGGATCGCTTGGAGCACCTTTAAAGGGATAGTTCACCCAAAAATGAAAATTTGATGTTTATCTGCTTACCCCCAGTGCATCCAAGATGTAGGTGACTTTGTTTCTTCAGTCGAACGCAAATGATGATTTTTAACTGCAACCGCTGCCGTCTGTTAGTCAAATAATAGCAGTAGATGGGAACTTCAACTATAACAGTATGTAAAACTTGCTTAGACAAATCCAAATTAAACCCTGCGGCTCGTGACGACACTTTAATGTCCTAAGACACGAAACGATCGGTTTGTGCGAGAAACCGAACATTATTTATATCATTTTTACCTCTAATACACCACTATGTCCAACTTCGTTCAGCTTCCTGTTAGTGAGGTCAAAAAACGCGTTCTGGTGACGGAAGTGATGTCTCGCCCATATACTTCAATGAGCGCGAGACATCACTTCCGTTGTCAGAGCGCGATCAGACCTCACTAGCCGGAAGCTGAACGCAGTTGGAAATAGTGGTGTATTAGAGGTAAAAAAATATATAAATACTGTTCGGTTTCTCGCACAAACCGATCGTTTCGTTTCTTAGGACATCAATGTGTCATCACGAGCCGCAGGGTTTAATTTGGATTTGTCTATGGAAGATTTTTCGACTCTTATTGTTCAAGTTCCCAATCACTGCTATTGTTTGACTGACAGACGGCAGCGGTTGCAGTTGCATGGGATTTATAAAGTAACTACTAATAAGTAATGCAATACATTTTAGAGAGAGTAATTAGTACATTAATCTAAATACACTGTTGTAATTAGTAGCTATTAATTATTTACTTTTTTAGAGTAACTTACTCAATAATGTTTAGCAGACATAGTTTGTTAGCCAAATCACAACATGAGCAACAGGCCGAATTTTGCATAATGAAAATTAAAGGCAAATAGCATGTGGATGTTCATGTGGTCAGAAGTACATATGATTTTTTTTCTCCCCCATATATGGTTTCATCCAGTAAAAGTATGATACTTGTTTGAGTGAAGAGTATTTTGTTTGTTTGTCTTGTAAACAATAACAGACCTTTTGAATGAGATAAAGCGGTATTGATATTTATTGACAGTACGTCTTAATTGAAAACAATAGAAAAATGTTCAATATAACTCTCAATATAGTTTCACTTAAATGCGTTAAAATGTAAACAGACATGAAGTTCGGTTGCATGAACAACTTTCAGGCTCGGTTCGTCCCAAACAGACGCACAATGAGTAAAGGCAAACAAGTTGCTGTGGACTTAAATGGTTAGTTCACCCAAAAATGAAAATTCTGTAATTTATTACTCACCCTCATGCCGTTCTACATCCGTAAGACCTTCGTTGATCTTCGGAACACAAATTAAAGGTACAATTTGTGATATTTTTTTCCGCTAGAGGTCGCTAGAAGCCTATTCAAAACAAAGGCGTAGTTTGATGACGCCAAGTATTAGAGCGGAAACTTGGGACATGTGGTCTCCATCTCAATGGACGGTGCAAAAGAATAGGGATTGGAGTCTGGAAGAACTCATGTACGTGGATGTGATTATTAACGTTACTGTAGTATGAAGCAGAGCAGGACCGAGTGTTGCGGGAGCTGAACGAGGAGCTGGAGCAATTGATCAACACACGCCTCACGAGCAGCGGGACTTTTATTATGACACAGCCGCCGGCGCCGCTTCCGCTTTTCCGGTCATGAGTTTACGGGAGCTGTCCTTGTCGACAGAACCAGCGGCAGATGGTAAACAGTAATTATGTTCCATAAATAAGTAACACAATCCACCATAAAACGTGCAAGAAGTAAATAAGGAACTGCTTGAAGCAAGCTAGTGGTTTGCTGGACGCTAGACACTACTTCCGCATTTGTCCACGGCACTGTTGTCATGTGGTTTCTACGTCAGTAAAGGCGGTAACAAAGGTAACTGACGTTATTGACAGGCGACTGCACTGCCCCGTGTCACTGTTTAGAATGGGAATTTTCTCATTATTTACAAGTAGTTGAAAACATTAAAGATATTGTTAGTAATCAGCTGGACAAAATATATAACACTAGCCTAGTGGTTTTTGGATATTTTACTGCAAAAATTTTACATATTGTACCTTTAAGATATTTTAGTTGAAATCCAATGGCTCCGTGAGGCCTTCATAGGGAGCAATGACATTTCCTCTCTCAAGATCCATGAAGGTACTAAAAACATATTTAAATGAGTTCATGTGAGTACAGTGGTTCAATATTATTATTATTATAAAGCGACGAGAATATTTTTGGAGCGCCAAAAAAACTTGTGTAGTGATGGCCGATTTCAAAACACTGCTTGCTTCGGAGCATTATGAATCAGCGTGTCGAATCATGATTCGGATCGCTCGTCAAACTGCTGAAATCATGTGATTTTGGTGCTCCGAACCGCTGATTCGACACAAAAGATTCATAATGCTCCGACATTCACTTGTGCATAAGCTGTTCTGTTTGGTACAGCAAGTCTAGCTGATAATTGACTTGAGCTGATTTCTGTAAACATTTAACCACCATAGTGGTTTGGTTAGATTGTAACTGTGAGTTGGGGCTTTCCAGAGATACTCATTTTGTGGTTTTAATGAAATTGTTGTTCAGTTTGTAAACCAGTTTGGTGAGACTTGTATTGGATTTTAACATTTGTAGGTGGTGAAAGTGGTGATTGACTGACAGCTTGTATAGATTTAAGGTTGAAATATTTCGTTTTGATTTTAATATAATTTCAAATGAAAGTATTTCCTTTCGTGTTAGATCGCTATGCAAGAGTGCCACAAATGACTGCATCAAACACATGCGTTTGAAAGTGTGATAATTGTGGAATTTGTATTAAATATGCCTGTTTATTTTCTCAGGTGGCTGCTGTGGCTCTGATGACAAGACATATACAGTGGGCGGCTGGGCCTGGGCATGGTGGCTTCTCACCGACATACAAAAGTAAGAATGTCCATTCATCACATTCACTCCTTCTGTTGTGTTTATCAGCTCACAATATAAACAATCATTCTACCGCTGACTGAATGACACTATTCTCCATTCATGTACCTTTTCAGTTCCCTTTTAGTGGGAATAAGGATCAGTTTAAGGGACACGTCACAGCATGCTCACGTTTCTCTGGATAGATTATTATAATCTCTTGTGAATATAATATTTCCACTTTAAAGAAACTCAGGAGTGTGCACACATCTGTGCGTGTTATACAGTATAAATCATTGATATTACCTAAAATAACTAGTTTCCTAGCCAGAAAGGAAATAATCTGTTCTCACTTCATTGTAAAATAACAAGAATGAATGAACATTGTCTGTAATGTGATATCAAGTCCTGTTAACCAGGTTTTGAGCACTCTTCCTTTTAAATGTGTGTTCAGTGATATAGTCATCAACCTAGACAGCATACAAACGTTACACACATTGTCTAATATATCAGAACTCAACCCCCTCCATCCACATGAACACACTTCATTAAGTCCTCAGTATCCAGGGCCAGTGTTTGGAAAAATAAACAGAGTTAACAATACTAGAGCGTAGAGTGAAGTTCAGCTTCAATGGTTACGAATAGATGATCATTAGTGGTGCAGCCTCTGCTGATAAATACATAGCACTGCAGTCTTTTTTTAAAATCTGTAGAACTACAGTTGTGCAAAAACATATAGGGTTTTTTTTTTACACTTATTAACATTGTCAACCCCAGGTTATAGCAAACCTGGGTTATCAATTTTTATGTTTCATGCGATTTATTCTTTGCCCTAGATTAGGAATTAATCCTGGTCATTCAGGTTTCCGAGGGTTTAACCCTGGGTTAGCTTTCTTATTTGCATATTTAGGGTGTCAATATCACTGATTGGATGAACTGTTTAAATAACAGCTTGTCCCACTCCTGCCCATCAGACTTGTTACCGAATATACTTCCACATTTTTAGATCAGAATAAAACATTTTTTTACTTTTTCTGTCACTGTTTGACATTTTGATTTTTCCCTAAAAGTTGTTTATAAAGATGATAACCCAGGGTTAAGCAGTGTGTCGTTCAGTATGAGCTTTGTTTATTGTGTAGTGTACACAGTGCTTGTAGCTATAAGAACATTAGCAAGAGGACAACACATATTTATAAAATGAGAAAACTATATTTCATCTGTGAACGTATGGTTTATTTCCATTTCTTGTTTTCTCCTTTAACCGTTATTGACTTTGAGATTATGCATGTGCAATCTGTAATAACCAGCCTGCCTATTCTCTGATTTTCCTCTCTTGTTCATTTCTTTTAAGTGTTTGCCAAGCTAACTTGCCTTTACACACCGGACTCACGCTCACGTGTCTGACCTGTTTCTCTTGTCTCACTGCTGGGGATCATAAGATTATTATGCTTTATCAACTCTGTGGAAATACAGTCAGAAGATTTTTATCACACCATGTCTGCACGGCAGATCATTAGTTTTGATTCTGAGAATCGCTTCGCTATTTACCACTTCGGTTTCTGTCGTACATTAAATTGAAATATGATATATACATGCCAAGATAAAGAAACCATTTTAATAACATTCACAACCCTTGACAGGAACACAGGCAGGAAATTGGTTATCTATAAAAGTAGGATGTGATGACACATAGACGTGTGGAGAACGTCTTTTGCGGAAATGCAGCTATAATTTTTAAATGTTACAGCTAAAGTGAAGATTTATATTTCATTGTTTTTATTATTAGAGTCAATAGTAATGAAACAATTGTCAAAAAGGTGAAATGTCTGAAAAAGGACTGTAAAAATGTGAATGTATAATGGGTTGCTGTGTTCAGCGGTTACAGCAGTTGTTCAGTTGAGTGCATAGCTTAGAAAAAAACAAGGCTTGGTGGGATATCTCTTGCCCTCCCCCTTTCCTGATAAAGAACATAGTAATCTAGTTTGCTGGCAGCTCTAAAAGCTACATTGATCTAATTTTAAATGATTGAGAGAGATGTAGCGCTTGCAGCATCATAAGGGCTGAAATTAAGATTCAGTTGAGGGATCCTGCTGCATATCCCTGTGCATGGTATCCCTTCAGACACACCCTGTTTCATTTGTCCAATTAAAGAGCTACACTTTTTCAAAGACACAAAAACAGACGATTAAATTTGTATACAGAAAAGGGCCATTGATGAGAGGTCCACACTCGCTGCACTTGAACACTGTGATCTATATTGGTATATTAACTTTGTTGAATCCTAGACTGGTCTCTTACACTGAGAACTGTCCCGTGTTATATGGTTTTGGCTATATTAGGGGGAGCTATATTAGCCCAACAATCCACTGGAATAGTATGTCACCTGGGACCCTCTTTCCACCCCAGTCAGTTAGCTTGTGCTGAATTGCAGGGCTTAGTTATGTGAAACATTGTGAACCTGCAGCTTCAGTGATTACAATTGGATCAATGTTGTGTTACGCACTTTGTGTATACATTGGCATTTAAACATTTTAATAGCAAAAGTTTTTTCATAATAATAGTAATTATTTTGCCCCGATTATATAGTCTGGAGGAGTCAGATCCAGTCTGCTGAATTTGGGCAGTCGAAGTTGACAGATTTAACAGAAGATTGTGTAGTTTATTATGGGAACAGCACTTCTTCTTTTTTTAGCTTCAGAAACATGTTTGATATTTTTGAGCCAGTTTTAGAACACATTTTTCTCTAAATTTCCTGTTCACACAGCAACTTACAGAAGCTTCTCGAATACGGTCGGTATTCACGTGCAACAGGAGTCAAGTCTGTAATCTCTTACCAGTAACCATAGCGACAATGACCAAAGTAATATCAAAGATGACGGCGTCAATAAAACTGAAAAGTATTATCACTTTTGACACAAGAAGATTCCAAAGTGTCAAATCAGTCACATTTTCATTAACTGATTATGTAAAATTATTAAAATGAATATATTATTATTAACATATTAAAACAATCTAACTTAAAATGTGAAAAAAAACATAGAATCTAGATGTAAACTGAAATCATGTTTCTTTGTTTTCCTCAGTAGTTACTGTGTGTGTGTGTATATATATATATATAGACAGAGCCGTAGTTCACTGATAAGCCACGCAATACCGCGTTCATTATCGAAGGCGATACATCTGCGATATGAACGTGATATTGCGTGGCTTATCAGTGATCTACGGCTCTGTCTATTAAATGCCGCTCCATTTGAAAGCAGGTGATGGCGATTTAGCGGTAATCAGGGAACCGGCTTTACTGACGAAATGCGCGTGACAAAAGCATTCGATATATCGCCCAGCCCTAATATACACACATATATACATACACACATATATAATGTTATATATAGGGACCTTTTGAATATTGTGTTGGACAATGGGGGTCTTAGAATCGAAAAGATGGAAAACCACAGTTGTTATCCTGTTATCATAGCCTATATAAAGAATATGAAATGAAGTTGATCTACACAAGTTTAGTTAAAATATTAAAATCAAAACCTATTTTAAAACAACAA
The DNA here is from genome assembly GCF_024489055.1 of Chanodichthys erythropterus. Lineage (NCBI taxonomy): Eukaryota > Metazoa > Chordata > Actinopteri > Cypriniformes > Xenocyprididae > Chanodichthys > Chanodichthys erythropterus. The sequence goes on along the minus strand of NC_090233.1, from coordinate 41,819,006 downwards.
AATTAATAATTGCGATTTATAATGTTGAGAATTTTTTTGCCGTTCATTTTATCATGCAGCCTTTTATCCAAATCCACTTTTAGAATGAACACCTTACAGAAATATAAATTGCTTTGGCATGGAAGTTTAAAGGAGTGGTCTAGGGACGTGTACAGGTCCCTAGACCACTCAGGTCCCTAGACCACAAAGGCTAATCCTAATGGATATACTGAATAAGGCATCCATTCAGAGTCAATGATGAGATTTCAAAGATAAATGACATGATACAGAAGATCTCTCCATCTGCAGCAGACAGTGGCTCCCTGATGGTCTGGATTCAACTGCAGTCAACACCAGGAATCATCCTCCCTAACCTTGAACCCTGACATCTGTCCCCCTCGTTTCACATATGTTAACACACTGATAATATTGTGCTGTGCTGTCCTGCCTCCCTTCCTCCTCCCCTCCCCTCCCCCCATCTTCCCACATAGACTCTCTCTGGAGATAATGACCATCCTCTGTCGCTGTGAGAATATCGAAACTTCGGAGGGTGTCCCCTTGGATGTGACAGGGGTCGCTCAGGTAATCACACTGAATGAAACAAGCCAACCAAATGAGACAATGAGAACAATTTTAGGCTCTCAGGGAGGGTATGAAGGGCAGTGGCCTGGTTCCATTTCCTGCGTTACACACATACACCTGCTCTCATGCTCTCTTCCACACTCCTTGTGTTGGTCTTCCTCTGCAGTGAAGGAGAGGCAGTCATGTCTCACTATCCTTGTCTGATGTTTGGCTACGCAGCGCGCTCATGGCTCATGTAACAAATGGCTCACGTCAGCGTGTTTTGGCTGTTGGATCTGTAATGGATAATGATGGATGGATCAGATGGGCCTTTTGGGAATATTGTGGGTTGGGAAATAATCTTTGAGGTTCTGGGAATGTGAATCCAGACAATTCCATTACAGCCCATGGTCAAAACACCTGATTTGTGCTGACCAAGTGGTTGTGTCTTCGTTTTTTCACCCTACAGATTCATTTTGTGTTGTTTACCTTCACGTCTTCCTTTAATCCCACCTTCTTCCTGTTTTCACGCCGCTTGACATTCTTCCCGTAGTTCATAGCCAACTTTTTTGTTTTGTTTCCCTTTTTTTGCGTTTTCCACAGGATAACCCTTGAGATTATGACCCTGCAACCCAAGTGTGAGGATGTAGAGACAGCGGAGGGGGTAGCTATTACTGTCACAGGTGTGGCACAGGTAAACCACCTTACCTCACCTAACCTCAGCTCCAAATGCCTCTTTCAGGTTTGCCAGACTGGTTTCAGAGCCAAGACCCCTTTATCATCATTTCCTTTCATTCCATTGCTGCCTTTTCTGGTCCCCCCTCCCCCCTCAGGGATGAATAGTGCCAATCTTAGTCAATCTCTCATCACACTGAAGGTCACTGATTTGTGCATGACATGACGAACTGTTGTTTGGTCAATCAAAAACCAAATAAGTGAATTCATTTTTTTATGTGAATTAATTGTATTAATTTTCGGTTTAGTAGAAAAATCAATGGCTCTGTTTCAAAACCCATAGAGATCTTTCTGTATGCTGCTTTCACATGCAGAATAAAGGTTGCTAAATGAAATGCAACTTCGTAAATGACTGATTTGAAGTGATCTACATAGGCAGAAGCTCATACAAATAGTGCCTCTACTTTAAAGTGCATGGGAATCTTGACTCGCAGTTGATTTCAATAGAGTTGGCATGTGATACTTGCTCATGACGTAATTACCATAATTATGGTTCTACTCTGCTTTTTTCACATTCTCTTTGATCTTTTATCATATAATAGGTCTTTATATCTTAGCTTAACATGTCCTCATTATAAACAAACCATTTATCAAACCAAGCTCCACAAATGGTTCACTTGGATATTGTAGGATCTGAGACGTCACATGGACAAATAAATTAGCATTTGATTGCCTCTAGAGCAAGACATCGACAAATACATTATCGCACCATAGGCCCTTCCCACTGGCATTCAATCACTTAAAAAAATGCATTGACATCACTTTCCCGCCAGAACACACCCCCTCAGCAGGACCGAGTTGCAAAAGAGCCTGCTGCATGACAAAAAATTCAACATATTTACATTTGATACAATGAAAACTGCAAATCCACGTTTCACTGCCTGGAGTCCAGTTGTTTCTGTGATCCATTTGCTTCTCTTTTCTGTAGCTTTCTGCAGTCTGTAAAAATATAATTTTACAGTTATGTTTTTTACAGTTATAAATAAAATTTTACATAATTGTCCAGTCAATCGTAAAGCTCTTTACCATTTCAAATGTTTTGTTTGTTTTTTGTGGCATTCGCGCTGAAAACCAATGCTGCCACCTATGTAGTAACCACAGTCACTGTGGCCGACGGCGGCGTCACGTGCATACCCTCTATAAGGGTCGCGAGCGTCAAAAGCAAACAGAACCCATTATAATCACTGGCACGGTCTACATTGGATAGTATACAGATGCCGTTCAATTTCCTGACGACAACAACAACAAAAAGGCTTTATTAACATTAGCTCAAGGAACATATTAAAATTAAGTTTTTAAAAATCCATATCTTGGCACCTTTTTTTTTCCTTTCACTTCTTACTTTACAAAAGATAAAGAATTTGGCCAAATAGGTGTTCTTCTTATATTTTGAAACCTTCATGTCAGGAACGCATCTGATTTCTTAAAATGCCATCTGCGCAGGCAGCCCACAAGGTTTTAGAACAGAGCCGGTATGTTGCCACATTCTGTGACCTTCATGTTTGGAATTGTTGTTTTTTTTAAAAGCATCTAAAAGCTTTTCTCAAACAGACAAAAGGAATGTTGATTTGTTTTGTTCTTTTATTTGTTTATTTTTTTTATTTGACTTTTTTTTTTTTTTCTCGGTTGTCAGTGTGCCAAAACTGAAGTCACATGTTTATCCTCATGAACATTTCTCTGTTCTTTTGAAAACCCAACTTCAGAGAGGAAATACTCATTTCCACTATGGTTACAACTGAGCATGTGGCAGTAACTGTACTGCAGAATCTTTAAATCAGTTTTCAAAGCCTAATTCTCTTTCTTCAGCTGTTATTTTCTCTCTGTGATTACTTAGTCTGGTGTTGCTGTGAACAATGAGAGCATTGTAACACAAAGAGGCAGTCTAGCCATTACAGAGCATTTATCTCTGGTAGTCACATGTGATTGGATGAGGAACTTAAACAAGACATTCCACAATTCAGTCTCCATAGAGATTTGAGCTCAATGATCTCTCCATAGAAAGACTTTATGATTACATTTTTCCATTGTAACACAACAGTGAAGGTTTTAAACTCTAGTTCTAAACTCTAATTTTAAACTTGTCTTGTAAATAGAGGCCTTGCAGCTTTTGAACTAATGGGCCCACTTATCTGTTGACCTCCCAGTCTTCTGCAATATCCATATCCTCCTGTCTGTTTCTACAGTAAATCAGTTCCCATACATGTTAACCATCAGGCATGGATAGACCCAGATAATGCTAGATCTGTGTTGTTGTTTTTTGTCTTTTTCTCAAATTCAAGATAACTTTGTTTCCTTAACAAGAAAAACACATCTGGAAAGAATAGAAAGTCTTCTTTAATCCAAGAACACATTTTCAGTCTTGCCCTACTTTCATTTTCACTGTGCTGCATGATTTCCTCCCTTTGAGTTTATGCTGTGGTTTCCCATGAGCACACCATGAGTTGTTCTGTTTGTTTTAGTGGTCATCAATGCACGCAGCCTACATTTGAATGCTTGTTACAGCACGGCTCCCCCTGTTGACTGCGAATGCTACAACTCTCCGTTGTTATTGACAGTTTTTATTTACATGTCTGTCCTGAATGGCTGCTGATTCTGAAATAACTCCACTTAGACTCCAATATTGTCTAAACTCCATAATATTGACCTTTTCCAGTGGCATATCAAAGCCTGTTCACACCAACACAAATGTTTGGCATGAAAATCCGGTTCGGTTTTTGCATGCAATTTGTCAATTTGCATTTAAAGGGGTCATGAATTGAGAAAACAAATTTTCCTTGATCTTTTGAAATACAAGAGGTCATTATACTATTAAAATGTCCTGTAAGTTTCAGAATTCAGAACGTCCTTGTTAGTCCAAAAACAGCTTTTATTGAAACCATGTTGCTGAAACGACTACTTTTAGATTTTGTCACATTGACTTAATAGTGCGACGAAAGACCGCCTCTGCTGAAGAAAATCAATGCCTACTTCTATTGTTGCCTCTTTAGCCCCACCCACACATTTGCGCATGTCATGTCATAGTAAATACAAAAGAGAGAGACAACCAGAAGATTACTCCAGCAACAAAACGATAGCGATGCCTCTGATTAATACAAGACATTTGAAAGTACCAAGTCTTTGCATTGCTTTCTTTGTGATCATAACATTAAGAAAGCATGAACTTTATTTTTAATAAAGTTCCAGATCGTGTCAGTAAGACCGATCGTTTGTTCGTTTCATTTTACTGCAGATTTTACCATGTGTCACTGTTACAAATCATTTGATATGTACTGAGCATTTATATATATCCAAATTATGTAGAGAACGCTGCTTTTGTTATTGTTTTGATCTAATCCATCTGTTGTAATCATGAATAAAATCTACTTCAGTAAGCGATATCTTCTGTTTTGTCATCAAGTAAGATGACAAATGACAATTTGACAATCTGTTTACACAAAATTATCTTATCCTGTCAACTATAACTGTGGTAACTCAGTACATAAACTTACAAGACTTATAAAGCACTTCTAATACGCATAAATGTTTCACACTGTTGGCAAAAGTTTCAATTATATAAGATATTTTTTATTTTTTCAAAACAATTACAGATGTGTAATGAAATTATTTTATTATGCAAAACTCTTACCCAATCATAGCAGTTGACATTTAGCAAATCATTAATGTTGCACGCCCATCAAAACAAAATGTTTAAAAGAGAGGGTCAAAAACAGAATAGAAAACGGCTTATTACTTCTAAATTAGGATGTTTTCTATTTTAAAATCTTGATAACGTTATAATTGGACATCAGAGAAAATTATAAAATTGAAAAAAAAAATAAAAAATAATTGCAGTTCATGACCCCATTAAAAAACAGCTGATGGGCTGAATGAATATGCATATTCACTCACTGTCAGTAGGTGACACTTATAGAAAAGCAGAAATACCCTGGTTACTCCAGGACACAAAGCACTACATAAGTTTTTGTTTGTGATACACTTGTAATAGAGAAGAAAGGAAGTTAAACATTATTTACATGTTTTCAAACCGCTGTTCAGATTTTTGTATTTGCTATGGTGTTAATTACCACCAAATACAATAATACAGAAACGAGAGACCATCCTGTTTTTTCCTCTGCTATTTACTGTTGCTCAGCAAAATCCTCTGTTCTTGAGCACCACCATGTCATGGTTTTATAAAAAAGCAGCATCTCTGTGTCTGAACATGTGACCAAAAGCACAAATCTAATTAGTTGGACTCTTTTCCTCGGAAGTACAATGGAATAAGACATTAGAACACCTGTTAAAAAATATATATATATATATATATATATATAAAATATACATATACTAGGGCAGTAATGATCTGGCAGGGGACAGAATTGGGCACAACACCGGATCACAGCATTTCAGTGGAACATTTATCTAGAACATCAGAGATACTAGACCATCCATTACCTGATGCCATTCTCAGGGCATTACTCCTGTAATATGGAGTCATTTGAGATTCAGTCTGTGAGTAATGTTTTCCCCCACCCATATTTGTGGTTGCATGCTGCCCTGTATTGCACTGCTTGTAATATACTTGTAAGATGACTGCTCGACTTTGGGGAGGATGCACAAACACCCTCCTGCCAGTGTTGGTTGAAGTTCACCTTTGACACTGCACTGAAATCAGCTTTCTTCATAATCATGTACTACTGCAATAACCAGGCCACATGCAGAATTTTTTTCAGCTCTGAAAAAAAGGTTTTAATGTTTACATGGGAAGCTGGTTGTAGTTCAGTACAGAGGGACGGCTTCTACCCGGAACATTAAACTCACAACAACTCCCCCTCTTTTTCTGCAGCATGAGTTAATTCTCCTTTTCTTTTCACAGCTGTGGAGAGAGCTTGTTTTAAAGTGTCTCTCCTAGACCTATAACTTACAATTTTAGGTTAAGGGGTGGCAAATCCAGGCCTTGTGTTTACACAATTTACTGGGCTGTATGAGTCTGCACAATGGTTGCATTGGAAATGTCTTGCAATAATTATTTTTATTTATTTATTTATTTATTTTGCATGCATACATGAACATTTTAGGGAATTTTTATTTTTTTTATACCATCAAGTTTGGTTTTACTACCCTGTACACTGGATATAAGTTCTATTAATTCACACTACGACTAGGCTATAATATATATATATATATATAGTACAGTCCAAAAGTTTGGAACCACTAAGATTTTTAATGTTTTTAATAGAAGTTTCATCTGCTCACCAAGGCTACATTTATTTAATTAAAAATACAGTAAAAACAGTAATATTGTGAAATATTATTACAATTTAAAATAACTATTTTCTATTTGAATATATTTCACAAAGTAATTTATTCCTGTGATGGCAAAGCTGAATTTTCAGCATCATTACTCCAGTCTTCAGTGTCACATGATACTTCAGAAATCATTCTAATATGCTGATTTGCTGCTCAAGAAACATTTAATGTGTACAATTGTACAAAATATTTGTGTACAATTTTTTTTTTTACAGGATTATTTGATGAATAGAAAGTTCAAAAGAACAGTGTTTGTCTGAAATCTAATCTTTTGTAACATTATAAATGTCTTTACTGCCACTTTTGATTGATTTAATGCATCCTTGCTGAATAAAAGTATTCATTTCTTTAATTTCTTTTAAAAAAAATAAAAATAAAAATTCTTACTGACCCCAAACTTTTGAACTGTAGTGTATAATGCTACAGAAGCTTTGTATTTCAGTTAAATGCTGTTCTTTTGAACTTTCTATTCATCAAGGAATCCTGAAGAAAAAAAAGTACACAACTGTTTTGAACACTGAAAATAATCATAAATGTTTCTTGAGCAGCAAATCATCATATTAGAATGATTTCTGAAGGATCATGTGACACTGAAGACTGGAGTAACGATGCTGAAAATTCAGCTTTGCATCACAGGAATAAATTACTTTGTCAAATATATTTAAATAGTACACAGTTATTTTAAATTGTAATAATATTTCACAATATTACTGTTTTTTTACTGTATTTTTAATTAAATAAATGTAGCCTTGGTGAGCAGACGAAACTTCTTTTAAAAACATTAAAAATCTTAGTGGTTCCAAACTTTTGGACTGTACTATATATATATATATATATATATATATATATATATATATGCCATAAGGTATAGTTTATTTTTTATTTTCATGCATATGCATTTATAGATCAGTGCATAATGATAAACAAAACTATCTACATATATTTTTTACTAAATTAAAAGTTAATTTACGTTTTGCAAGGAAGCATAGCAAAACATTTAATCACCCTCTCTTTAGAAAACTTAACTTAATGACCAAACAAAAAGTCATAGCAATAAGCACAATATTACTTTTATTCATTTTATATTTATGTAACTGATTAATTACAAACATATTATAAATGCTCAATATATTGTGTAGCCCTTCACGCTGCTTGAATGTAATGAGATATTTATACTCTTTAAGCATGTTATTTTATTTTTTATTAACAGTATGAACACATGATTCTTTTACATACTGGTTTACATGTGAATTCAGAGTGGCATGAATACTGATTGAAGCATGTCCCACGACTAACCACAACCTCACGTATACACTACTTTACAACATCCAGCAGATTTGGTTGTGCTTATTTCTTAATGTCTGTCCCTCATACATGGAAAACAGCCTTTTTAGAAATGTCAAACTGTTGATCAAATATAATATGACAATTTGTATGTTAAAATATTCTAGAATAGTCTGTCTCTAAAATACTAATATAGTAGCAGATCAGCTGACTGTTCTATGTCTTGTTATCCTGACACACATACATTGTATCAAGCTCTGGGTGTTAGTGGTATGCTGTGGTCCCGTGTATGTAAGTGTTGGACCATAACTGTATGTGTTCCGCTATCAGGTGAAGGTCATGACTGACAAAGAGCTGCTGGGTTATGCCTGTGAACAGTTCCTGGGCAAGACAGTGGCAGAGATAAAAAGTGTCATTCTGCAGACACTGGAAGGTCACCTGCGCTCTATTCTGGGTGAGTGACGCTGGACACTTGTGTCTATCTCCAATGGAGTGCACTCTTATCCTCATTGTTAAGAGTTCAGACAGCATACACCGTTGGTCGTAGATCCAAGTTCTTGCCAGATAAGCAGAATGAATCTTTCAACAAATCACTGGGACATTATGTAGTTGTAGTCTCAAAGCTTCCTCTTTCCTTGTGTCCTTGCAGTGCATTTTAGACAGTTGATGCATCCTTCATAATTGCAGCCTTTGATCAATTTTCCTGGAGGATGGGGCAGTAAGGAAACAAGGATGCATCACATCTTTAAAATTCTCACTGACCTTATTTGCGTGTGTTCACAGGGACTCTGACAGTGGAGCAGATCTACCAGGACAGGGATCAGTTTGCCAGGCTGGTGAGGGAGGTGGCGGCACCTGATGTGGGCAGGATGGGTATTGAGATCCTAAGCTTTACTATAAAGGTGCTCTTACATTACTATAAATAGAGTTTTTGTTTTACTTTGATTTTAAATTCTATGTGTTTTTTAACAATCAATCATTTCCTTTCAAACCCACTGCAGCTGTCTGTGTGATAATTTTCTGTTTTCTTCTATTAGGATGTCTATGATAAGGTGGACTATTTGAGCTCTTTGGGGAAATCCCAGACTGCTGCTGTTCAGAGAGATGCTGACATTGGTGTGGCTGAAGCAGAGAGAGATGCTGGAATCAGGGTGAGCTGAAGAGTCACTTTCCATGGCCAGAGTACAAAAAAGGGCCTGAAACTCTTAAGGGAAATGATCGGGGGAAAATATTGATACTCGGGATGTTAAAGTGTATATCTGTATGTATCATGGTTTCCACAAAAATATTAAGCATCAAAAAACTGTTTCCAACATTGGTAATAATAAGAAATGTTTCTGGAGCATCAGATCAGCATATTATAATGATTTTTGAAGGATCATGTGACACTGATCCTTCAGCTTTGCCATTTTTAAATAAATTAAAAATAAAAAAAAACATTTATTTTAAATATTATATAATGATTGTTTTTCTGTTAAATAATATTTTTTATGTGTTATATTTTTATGTGTGGTAAACATTCAAAAACTTCCAAATTATATGACAAAATTTAGAAAAACAAAAGTACTGCAGAATGGGTTGCAATTATAGCCAAATTTAAGATTTCAAAGAGTGGGGGCTGGCTGGTTTAAAACCAGATTATGGTTTGAAGTTAGCTATTGATGAATGAATACAGCAAATACAGCATTCTTATTTTTATTTATGTATTTATTTTATTTATAAATTAATAGATGGTTGACAATAGTTTTTTACTACAGTTGATAAAATATCAATTCAACAGATTGTCAAAAATTTTAATGGGGCATCAAATTGTGTCCTATTCTTAGATAGTGGCAGGACATAATATTTGTGTAAGTGGGAAATGTGAAAGAGTGAGTTGAATGCAATTTTTTGTTTTCTCACATCTCTTATTCTCTTGTACAGGAAGCAGAATGTAAGAAGGAGATGATGGATGTGAAATTCCAAGCAGATACAAGAATGGCTGACTCAAAGAGAGAACTGGAGATGCAGAAGGCAGCCTTCAATCAAGAGGTCAACACAAAGGTAGAAATGAGATATTTTTCTGGTAATTTTAAGATGTAAACTGCAGAGGCACTGGTCAATCAATTATGTGATGTACATTATATGGCCAAAAGTTTGTGGACACCCAAACTCAACACCCATTTATAATTAATATTTTTAGAAAGCTGAGGCACAATTGGCCTATGAGCTTCAGGCAGCCAAGGAGCAGCAAAAGATCCGACTGGAGGAGATTGAGATTGAGGTGGTTCAGAGGAAGAAGCAAATTTCCATTGAGGAAAAGGAGATTCTCAGGACAGATAAAGAGCTGATCGCCACCGTGAGGAGACCAGCTGAGGCTGAAGCCTACAAGATGGAGCAGCTCGCAGAGGCGCAGAAGTGAGTAAAACGAATGAGAGAGAATAAGTGAGTTGCAGGAAAAGAAAAAAAGACTGTTAAGGCTGATTTATACTTCTGCGTGGGCTGTGTTTAGCATATAACAGTACGTAGATTCTATGCAAGTTCTGTGATTGGTCTGCGAAAACCCCTCCCCCAGGTCAAAAACTGGCGTGGAGCAAGCAGAGAAGCTTGAGCGTTTTTAACTTCCATAAGAATGAAAAAACGCTCTGTTTCAGGGGTTATCTAACCGCAACAAAAGTAGTTGCCTATTTGCAGCCATCACTGCTCTGACAACATACATGACAAGGTGCTTCTTCTTCGGCTTTTCCCTTGATATACTGCAAGACACTGCCCATTAGCGGTCTGTATGCACTTCGACACGGACAACGAGGCAGAAGTATAAATGAAAACATAAGCATAGCCTACGGCACAGAGGCTCCGGCGTAGTCCGACGCAGAAGTATAAATCAGCCTTTAAAGGTGAGAAAGATGTGAACGTCCTCATTAAAAGATGGGGAAATTGATATATTTAGTGTAAAGGTTTTTGGACTCTCGCGGCAAAGTTCCTTTTCATTCTTTGCTTAGATGTAAAAAGAACTTTGAAATACCTGAACAGCGATATGTTAGCGAACATCCTGACGCCACCAACACTGCTGCGTATTCGTTTAGATGAATATGTAAATATGTGCTGTGCGCTTTCCTCTCATTTACAAAACAAACATATAACAATAATAGCAGCAGTGAGAAAAAAGCTGTTAAGAAAGAATCAAATAATAGCAATGTGCATATGTTTGTACAATCTGCAATTCAGCACTCCAAAAAGTCACAAGTTTATTTATACAGCACTTTATACAATAGATTTCTTTAAAGGATTAGTTCACTTCAGAATGAAAATTTCATGATAATTTGCTCACCCCCATGTCATCCAAGATGTTTGTCTTTCTTTCTTCAGTTGAAAAGAAATAAAGGTTTTTGAGGAAAACATTCCAGGGTTTCTCCACATAGTAGACAGTTACCAACGGGTTGAAGGACAAATTGCAGTTTCAGTTCAGTTTCAAGGGGCTTTACATGATCCCAGCTGAGGAATAAGGGTCCTATCTACCGAAACGATCTGTAATTTTCTAAAAAAAAAAAATAATAATATACAATTTAACCACAAATGCTCATCTTGCACTGCTCCGCGATGCGCCGTGCATGACATAATCACATTGGAAAGGTCACATGTGACATAGGTGGGAGTACGGAGCAAGTCTTTACGAAGCAACAAACAAAGACTGAGTCAAATGCCCTTTACAAAAATAGGGAAAATAACGATGTCAGACGATTTTAAAGTTGGAGGAGCAAAACGAGATGAAGTTTTTCTCCCTACCACAGTACTTCCATCTACGTAATGCGTGGAGCATCACAGAACCAGTGCAAGATGAGCATTTGTGGTTAAAATGTATATAATTTTTATTTTTTTAGAAAATGACCTATAGTTTTGCTGGATAAGACCTGTTTTCCTCAGCCTGGATCATGTAAAGCCCTTTGAAGCTGAACTGAAACTGTAATTTGGACCTTCAATCTGTTGGTAACTGTTGAAGTCCACTATATGGAGAAAAATCCTGGAATGTTTTCATCAAAAACCTTAAAGGTGCCCTAGAACTTTTTTTAAAAAAGATGTAAAATAAGTCTAAGGTGTCTCTTGAATGTGCCTGTGAAGTTTCAGCTCAAAATAGATTTTTTTTTTATTCATTTTTTTAACTGCCTATTTTGGGGCATAATTATAAATGGGCTGATTCAGGGCTACTGGCCCTTTAATTCTCGTGCTCCACGCCCATGGAGCTCGCACTTGCCTTGAACAGTGCATAAACAAAGTTTACACAGCTAATATAACCCTCAAACGGATCTTTACAAAGTGTTCGGCATGCATGCGTCGGATTATGTGAGTATTGTATACTGTTGTATTGTTTACATTTGATTCTGAATGAGTTTGAGGCTGTGCTCCGTGGCTAACCGCTAATGCTACACTGTTTGAGAGATTTATAAAGAATGAAGTTGTGTTTATGAATTATACAGACTGCAAGTGTTTAAAAATTAAAATAGTAACGGCTCTTGTCTCCGTGAATACAGTAAGAAACGATGGTAACTTTAACCACATTTAACAGTACATTAGCAACATGCTAACAAAACATTTAGAAAGACTAAATATCACTAAAAATATCTTATCATGAATCATGTCAATTATTATTATTCCATCTGCCATTTTTCGCTATTGTTCTTGCTTGCTTACCTAGTCTGATGATTCAGCTGTGCACAGATCCAGACGTTAATACTGGCTGCCCTTGTCTAATGCCTTTCATAATGTTGGGATCATGGGCTGGCATATGCAAATATTGGGGGTGTACATCACGACTGTTATGTAACAGTCAGTGTTATGTTGAGATTCGCCTGTTCTTCGGAGGTCTTTTAAACAAATGAGATTTATATAAGAAGGAGGAAACAATGGAGTTTGAGACTCACTGTATGTCATTTCCATGTACTGAACTCTTGTTATTTAACTATGCCAAGATAAATTCAATTTTTCATTCAAGGGCACCTTTAATTTCTTTTCAACTGAAGAAAGACAAACGTCTTGGATGACATTAGTGTGAGTAAATTATCATGAAACTTCAATTCTGAAGTAAACTAATCCTTTAAAGCAAGCAGCTCTACCATATTCATCATGGAAAAAAGTGTCGGTTTTTTTCATTTAGAATTGCAACTTAAATTTCTACTATAATAAAGCAGCTCTCCAGTGTATATAAGTTTTACCTCGAGTCTGATCTCGAAATTAACTGGAAAAGATTTCCAGACCCAAACCTACCTATTACGAAATCATGTGTTTACCAGCCGAAGCTAACTTTTCTGGAAAGTTCGCTTTGGCAGGCTGTTTCAAACTCCTGAAACTTTGTTTCGGCCTGATTTTGTTTGAAATGACGTCATACCAGTTCATGCTATGATTAGACTTTATGTATATCAGGGCCTTAAGGGAGTCTCCATCTATGTAAATCAGATAAGACAGGTAAGAACAGAGGCTTCAGGAACACAATCTGACTTCTGCTCCTTTCTGTCAGGATGAAGAAGGTGTTAACGGCACAGGCTGAAGCGGAGAAGATCAAACGTATTGGAGAAGCAGAGGCCGGCTCCATTGAGGTTGTGGGTAAAGCTGAAGCAGAGAGGATGAGGCTCAAAGCTGAGGCATATCAGCATTACGGGGAGGCTGCAAAGACCGCCCTCGTCCTGGAGGCTCTGCCAAAGGTGTGTGGAAGTCAGACTAAAGAAATATGTGGAATTAGATTACAGTAATTACAGATGCAATATTTTCCATCTTTTTATGCTTTCTTTTTCAGACATGTCTGATACTACGAATAGCTAAAATACTATTTTAAGTCTTTTTTTAAAAGATGTTGCTCTGAAGAATAAAGCTGACTGACTATGTTTTTGTTGTGTTAACATGTCCGTGGCTGATTTTGTTCCATCACAGATTGCTGCAAAGGTGGCAGCACCCTTGAGCCGTACCGGTGAGATTGTGATCCTCAGCGGTGACGGTGGCCGCGTCACTGGGGAAGTGAATCGTCTGTTGGCTGAACTACCTGTTTCTGTCAACGCCCTCACAGGGGTGGATCTGTCCAAGGTGAATACAAATATTTCATGTACACTCAGGGGCGATTCTAGGATTTTGATTTTAGGGGGGCTCAGCCCCCAATAAGGGTATGATTAAAAAAAATATTATTTGACTATTAGGGGGTGGTATGCTACTAACCTTACTGCAATCCACTATTCCATTGTATTCCCTGTATTTCATATATGGGAGTAGGAGTACTGACTGAGCCATATACAACACTGTAATAAAAAAATAATTATTGGATGTGACCACTAGAAAATAGGGAATGTTGATTTTTTTTTTTTTTTGTATTAATGTAATTGTCTATTGGCAATATGATTAATCTGTTCTATATTTATTTCTATTTATTAAAAATAACAACATGAATTATCAATTTGCCACTTCTATAAATCAAGTACAAATCTAGTATAAATAGTATAAATCAAGAAAATCAAAAATCCCTTTACTCTACGCTTACTCTAATTTATGTATCATGACACTCCTCCTGATTCATTATTACTTAATACAAAACTATATTTAATAATACAAAACAAAATAACTCCACATTCTCTCTCTGGGCCATCTAGTGCTTTCAGTCAATGATGTGTGTCATTTCTGTTAATGGCTGCATAATGTAATGTCAAAATACATTATAATATGTCTGTAATTGTAAAAAGTAAATTAAAATAATTCATGATCGTTTTCTGAATCTAAAGTAGGTTTTCATGTTAATCACTTCATTTTTGTAGGAATAAAAAACAACTATCACATAAGGGCTGAAGGTGAACGCATCGAAACGTATTGGTATTGGATGAGAAACCGAGCCGTCCCGTTTGCTCCCAAATGCTCCAGTAACATTACATTATGTAAACTGCAATGCATTTATGACAAAGAACTGCACCGATGCAGATGTAATATCATAGCATTAGCAATCTATCAATAAATGCACGCACACACCTCTCTCTGATGTTCGCTCTGCTCGGCGCCCTTGCAGATTGAAAAATGCGCTAAATCCAAGCAGACTCAGATAAGGGGAGGAGCCGAAACTTTACGCAGCTTGCCGCAGTTTCAAATGAGTTTTTTTAAAGGGGACTGAAGCGATCAAAAATGTATTAATCAAATATTTTTTAGGGGGGCTGGGCAGAAGCCCCCCTAAAAAGGGCCTAGTGACGCCCCTGTGTACACTACTGTTCAAAACTTTGGGAACATTAATGTTTTTAAATGAAATGTATTTTTTAATCAGAAATACAATATATTTGCTATTTGAAATGACTGTTTTCTGTTTTAATACATTTTTAAAAAATAAATTATTCTTGTGGTGGCGACGCTGAATTTTCAGCATCATTACTCCAGTCTTCGTGTCACATGATGCTTCAGAAATCATTCTAATATGCTGAATTGGAACTCAGAAAACATTTCTTATTATTATAAGCGTTGAAAACTGCTTAATATTATTGTAGAAACCATAATGCATTTTTACAGGATCATTGTTGAATAGAAAGATTAAAAGAACAGCATTTATTTGAAAAAGATTTTTTGTAACAATGTAAAAGTTTCTTTTACTCACCCCAAGCTTTTGAACATCATATTTTGCCTTGTATGTCTGTAGCTTGTGCAATAACTGCTAGGCCACGGATCAGGGGAAAAGATTTAAAAAGAGCTCAAGCCTGATTACTTTTTGAAGACACTCAATAAGTGCAAATCTATTAATAACTATCTAGTAACTATAAACTGATGGTTACTAGTAACTAGTAACTATCAATACTTGCAAAAATGTATCAAAAATATGAAGTGAAATATGATGACCGAAACGTTGGTAATAAAATACTTTTGATACATTTTTGCAAGTATTAATAGTGTGCGGTATGCTCTTTATTTTTGTTAGAATTTCAACTTTTTTTGGTCTTCTCTCCAGCGCACCTATCCATTACCAATAGGTGTGTGATGGTAATTGCTATTTGAAGACACTCGATTGACATTAGTATTTTTCAGAGATGAAACAGGATGAGAAAATGAATAAGTAAAATGTATTATGTTTTGTAAGTATAAATATAAATGTTTCTCTACAGATCCCATTGCTGCAGAAAATGGTCAACCCTCAAGCTTGAACACACTTCTTCCACTTTGCTGCCTTTCCGACACTCCCACATTGATTGCCTTGAAAAGAAACACTTGAAAGCTGTTTTCTTTTTGTGGAAATTAGGAATTGATTTTTTTTTTTGACCCCTGGTGCCTTACCTCTGCAGGACCAGATTCTCTGCATGTGTTCTTGTTTTATCACTTACATTTTCTTTTTTTTTCTTTTTTTAAACAATGTACCTCAAATATGATTATTTTGTTAATCACAGGACTATTTAGTAAAATTCACTAGTGGGCAGCTGTAGCTCTATGTGTAAGTAGTGATTTAGAAAGTAAGGATGTATTCCCATTTTGATGGGTGGCTAAGATTGTAATCGCAGTTACATTTATGTAGTGTATGAGGATATATAGAAGTATAGTGTAAAAGAGCCATTAGGTTTGTTACAGCATGTGTAGTGGATTGATCAACTGGGCCTTTGAAATTGTTTGTCATTGTGAAGACTTTGCTGTTCAGGTCAAATAGTGATTGAGAAGGTCTGACTTTTATTTTATCTAACTAACACATTAAGATGTACAATCCATTTGTAAACATCTTTTTGTACAGTTCAAACATGAAGCGCTCTGGTAATTTTAATATTTTTTATATTGTGACATGAACGATCGTTCTGTCGCTTTTTAAAATTTTGCTTTTAGGGTTGTCGGTTGTCAGATTACACATTCACCATGTAGTTCTTCATGTGGAACTACTCAATGTGATTCATAATCAGTTCTGTCTGTATGTTCTTTAAGAATGTTTTGCCTATTTTTGGATGTTAAAAAGTGGTCCAAGTGCATTTTTTTTACTAAGATGCCAAGCATAGGCCAAAACATGCTGAATCAGCAGGATTTAGGAAGGTATCTTTATTTTTTCATGGCAGAAAACCACAGAAAAGTTACCTCACCCAATGCTTATGCATATGATAAAGCTTTGGTCCTCTTCCATTAGCTGCAAGCAAGACTTTGTCTTCAGCCAAACTGACAATACAGAACTAGTGCACTCTTGTCTACTGTTAAATCTATACGTTTTGAGTACATCTACCAAAAGTTGAACATACCATCTCCATAATTCCTTTATTCTATGCCTTAGAGTTTTTTCTCCATATTGAATCCATCTTCAATTAAATGATGCAGCATGATTATGACAGGACTTTCTCTTTATTTAATTTTTTACCAAAATATTTCAGATTGTCATATGCAATTTTTTTCCTTAAGTACTAATTATCAACATCCAGATAATGTGAGACCTCTGTCAAATATATGTGAATTTAACTTTTTTTTTTCTATTAAGTATGTTTTAGTGTTTTGTTTTCTTCTGATTTTCAGCTTGCCATTCTGTCCTGAGAAAACAAATCATTTTGCCAAACATAAGTAGGTCAAACATTATATCAGCTTTTATTTTACATTGCTGCTGAATCATGATTGGGTATTTTTCTCATAGGTAATCAGATGCCAAATATAATGGTTTTTTTTTTTTTTTTTTTTTTTTTACAGTACACTGGCAATAGTATTTGTTGGGGGAAAAATTTTCTGTTTGTCAGAAACAACTTCATTAAAATTGATGTTCAATTTTCATTCTTCAAAATGAAGTGTTTGTTTATTTTGATGTCAATATCTGTTTTAACCGGGAAAAAGGGAATTGTGCTCTGAAAATGTAGCTGTTCTTTATAAAATGTTGCACACATTTAAACTCAACTTCAGGCTTAAACTTTTCTATGCTTAATCCAAAATAACGAAAGCTGTTGTTTCTGAGCTGAGTGTTTGTTCTAGAGTTTGTACACTAACAATCACATATTGAGAATGTGCTATATATATATATATATAATATACCGATGCATATAGTTAATGCCTATATATTGTTGACAAATGAATATGTAGTATACAATATGTATCTATTTAGAAATCTGTCTGATTACAGTCAATAAATTTGTCTTGATTTATTTATCTTTTTTGTGTGTGAATTTTTTGCCATTTTATAGGCTGAGAGTCTAGGGCTTTGCAAAAGGTAACTTTACAGTGCTAAGAAACGTTGTTTGTACTGACTTAAAAAGTGAAAACTTAATGCAGAACACAGTATTTAGGTTTAATGTAAAAAAAAGGCAACATAGAAGATCAGACAATGGAGACAGCAAAAGTGTGATTATGGATCTAGATTTCTTTCAACATCATTAATTTCAGTCCACACTTCATCTTTCTTTGTAATGTGCCATATTTCAAAATCAAACTGGATAATCAAATGGAAAAAAACTTTGATGGGAATTGTTTGGATTAAAGGGTGTGTTGCATACCAGATGGAGTGGGGCCGGATGCCAGTTTTGCTACTAGTTGGTGTTATTCAATAGCCTGTGCAGCCTAAATGATGTTAACGGAAAATCATTTCATTCAGATTAAAGATTACAGAGATGATAAAACAAATAATAAGAATATAATATACACCAGAAACATTGATTAAGAAAGTAAATAGAGAGTGAACTTTGGTTTCATGTTGACTTTAAATGGCTCGAGTAATTGAAAAACATAAATATGGACATCAGCTACAGCAAACAACCTCTTATTACACTGAAAATAATATTTACATTCTTCTGTTGGGAAGCCATCAGTGTTTCACATGTTTCGTAAACTAGTGATGCAGAGGGAAACAGATTGGAGCAGTGCAGTCTCTGCTGGACATGATCAACAAAATGAGGCATAATTAGATGATGACAGATAAACTTCATTTGCCAGTCTGCTGTTCACTATAGTATTCAGTTAGTGGTCTGGCACTGACATAGTCCATCTGGGATCTGTGTTCGGTCTGGCTGTTCAGCATGCTGTTCAATGTGAATTGTTGATCAATGTATTCCTGAACAGCTGGATAAATCTGCGGGAGCAGCTCTCGTTCTGACCCGCGGAGGTACTGCTCAGGGTGGGGGGGATTTTGCAGGCCCTTCCCTGATGGTCCAGAGGCTAACGGTCGAAAATGGATCCTGTTGAGGATGTTGGTGAGGGGTCTTGGATTAACATAGTCAGAGACTGGGGTCATCTCCAGGTTCCTCAGAGCACTTTCAGGAAGTTGCATCCGACTTAGTTTAGGAGGCAGAGGAAGGGGCAGCTCCACGTCAGGACATTGCCTTGAGGGATGGGGAGGGGTAAGAAAATAAGGCTGGAGCTGGATTATGGATCTGCCAGGAGTTTGAGAGGCTGGGCTGCTGTGGTGGTGGTGATGGTGCTGCTGAGGGTTTAGAGGGCTGCTGATCTGAGATGGCAGTCGGCTGAGGTTGGTGTCTGCTGTGGAGGACTGGACACAGGAACTCTGGGCCATGGGCAGAGATGCACAAAGATTATGGAGGCTGGAGGGTCTGGCTTCTCTGGGACTGGAAAAAAAGTTTTGACAGTTATTTTGACCGCCGACACATCTGCATGTAGTACTTGTCCAGAAAGGGGTAAATTAAAGGGGAATAATCACTGTTGTGCATTCAAAATAGCCTTTCTTCAAAATAAAAGCTGTATTTTGCCAATTAAGACATGTTTTGTTGATCTTGGAACAACATTCCTAATCCTATCCCTACCCCTAAACCAAACCCTACCCATGACATCCCTAAAATCAGAAGGGGCCAGTTGTTCAAAAGTAATCTTGAAAATGGGTTGTTCAAAAGGAAAAAGGGATTCTGAAATCAGATTAGATCACGGAATCCAATCCTAGTTTTAATCTGAATCAAACCTTCAGTTTGTGTTGTTCAAAACTTGTCAGTAGGATTTGGATAACTTTGATCCAAAAAAACAGGATTATCCTGATCCCAACAGGGGGTAGGATTTCAAGGTGTATTCCAGGAGGAAAATGTAGTAAAACTTTAAAACTGGTCAAAAAATACAACATTTATATCATGTAATATACAGTACATACACTTTTTTTTTTTTTTTTTTGCTCTTGATTAGTTTAACTGTTAAATAAATTAGAAGAACACATTAACCTACATATTTAGCCTTTCGGTAACCTACTGTAAAGTAAAAAAGAGATTTTTGTGCCATAAAACAATCCCCAAACAGCTGTAAATATCCAAAAAAATATATATATAATTCAAAACCCATATTCTTTCTATCAACATGTCCCTTTAGGGGCTCTGTAGAGCACTGGAAATCCAGATTTGGTAAAAGTGTGTTTCTAGATCACGGTGATCGAATCCAATTTTTCTTTGAAAAACCAGCACAAAAATAAGATGGATTACCTGATCCTGGATAGCGAAACATGGGATTTCCAAATCCAGATTATTCTGATCCAGAATAAACTTTTTGAACAACTGGCCCAAGGAAATTATAGGTGAATAACACTGATGTAGATGCACCTAACCCTGGTTGTGAGCCTAAGCTTGACATAAACTGTAAACTTGACCCTCAAATCTGATTGGTTGATTGGAGTGTCCCAGGATCAACAAAGATGTTGATCCAGAAACATTTTGTAACTACTTGATGAAATCATGTTCACCGGTTTAATGTTTGAAAACAAATCAATTAAGAATTTTACTTGTAATTTTACTCATGTTCTGTAAAATGAAATTATAATAATTATTGTTACTATTATTATTATTATTATTATTATTAGATATGATTGTTGTTTTACAGTACAATAGTATTATTACTATAGTAATATATTTCTTTATTGATTTGTGTACCTATTAGAATGTGTGAAAAAGTAATATTCAGGTAATAACTGTCAAAAACACTTGAAATTCAAGCTTTTTACAAGTCTGCATGTTCATTATTATTACTATTATTGTAAGCAGTAGTAGTATTGTATTGTCATATTGAATGGGTTTCATAAACTCAACAGTGTGGCCTGAGACAACCGAAGCATAAACTAAGTTTTAACCCTTTATCTCTATGCTAAAACTGACTGAAAATTCACATTTTACAGCTTAGCCAATATTTAGAAAATTTCTTCCCTAGGCGGTTTATATCTGTCCCCATTTTTACTTCTGAATTTCTAAGATAAAATGTAATAGCCAACATAAGTTTAGAGTAAGAATTAGTATTTTACAGTACAAATGCAACAAAATATTATAGTATGATTATAATGCGACATTCACTTCATCACACAAAGCCAGACTCACCTGTTCAGGTGTCTATTACTGAGGCTGAGAATGGTGTGGGTCTGCTGGGGTGAAGGTGCTCCAGCTGTGCTGAGGTTTATGAAGGCTGATATGAAAGGGTTTGGGGTGGCAGAGGAAGCCACTTCTGAAAAATGCTGGGTACTGCTGCTGTCAACAGAGCTGGACACGGTCACATCCTCGTCTTTCTGTGACCGTCCCACTGCTATTGGGACAAAAGAAAACCAGAAATAGTGAAACTAAATTTACACAGTTTATTTCAAAGAGTCCGTCCAAAATAAAATAGCTAATTAAGTAGTAAGTAAAATGTAGGGCACATGAATATGATCCTCATGATTGAGGTTAAGAATCCCCTCTGCTGCCACCTGCTGGGCACCAGGCCATCACAACAGAAACATCAAGCAACACAAATGCATATGATATAAATCAAGGAAGTCATACCATGTTCATTTGGTGTTAATTCTTGTTTGACGGGTCCATCTGAATCCTGGGTCTCTTGGGTCTCCTTGTCTCTAAACCTAATGAGAAGAAATTCTATAGGTTATATTGACTTAAAATATCTTATCAGAGTGAAGGTCAGGACTGGAACTAATATGTAAATTATATTAAATACACTATGTGTATTCCATTTGGAATGATGAAAATCTATCTCATTTACTTACATGGTTGAAAAGAATTATACTTAATCAGCCCTAAAGGAGACATTCGTAGGTGAATTTTCCTGAATTAAAGAAAGAAACGATGATAGCTCTCCATCCATTTTGTGGTGCCCTGACCTAGTAATGATCTCTAATTGACCTGACCTAATTAATCATCTCTACTCAATTGTCTCTCACCTTTTCCTGTTTAGTCCATTGTCACGAAAGCCTTTGGCAAAGGGATTGTTGTCAATCTTGAGTTTTGTAATCTGTGTTGAGAAAGAAAAATAAAGATTGCCATCAGCAAAACCCACAGACATGACAGTTAACACTTATAAATCATAGAAATACTAAAATAAATAATTAGAAATTTACGGAAGAGGATTAGGGCCAAGCAATAATAAAAACAATAAAACCATCTCCAGATTAAAGTTGTTAAATTTCGAGAAAAAAGTCGTTCAATTATGAGAATTCGTAATTTAACGAATTTGTTCTCGTAATTTAATGAGTATATTCTCAACATTTTATCTCGACTTTTTTTTCTCTAAATTTAACGAATTTTTTCTCATAATTTAATGAGTTTATTCTCAACATTTGATCTCGACTTTTTTTCTTGAAATTTAACAACATTTTTCTCATAATTTAACGAATTTGTTCTCTTAATTTAACAACTTTTTTCTCGTAATTTAATGACTTTTCTCAACATTTTATCTCGACCTTTTTTCTTGAAATTTAACAAGTTTTTTCTCGTAATTTGACGAGTTTACTCTCAACACTTTATCTTGAACTTTTTCTCGAAATGTAACGACTTTTTTCTCGAAATTTAACAACTTTAATCTCGAGATGGTTTTATTTTTTTTATTATTGCTTGGCCCTAATCCTCTTCTGTAGTAGGCTATGTAGAAAAACACTAATAGAAAATAATAGTAAATCATTGGAGAAAAATCTGAAACTTTGTGGTCAGGCACAATTGTTCAATTTTCAACTTCCACACATTGTTTTGCTTATATTTTGAGATAAAAATAGTTTTAAACTAGAAAAATGCAAGATAGAAGCATCACTTATACTTTTGAATACTAGATTCTATTACTGTATTAATTACATAGATATATTGGATCTTTAGTCGAGTTTATGTTCAACTCACGTATCATAGCCTACAAGAAGATATTGATAATAATTCTATTGTTATATTCAGCTATATACTAATGCATTAAAGAATTCAGATGATAGAATCGGAGTATAATTTATTGTTCCAGAAGTTAATATCAGAGTAGGGAGGAGGATCAATGAAGGACTGTCAGTATTTATGGGTGAAATGCTTGCATTATTGTTAGCATTACAGTGGATAGAGGATGCAAGAGCAATCATCTGTTCAGACTCGAGCTCATCAGTAACCAGTTTACAGTACAGTAATTCAAACAGCAGACCAGATATTTTAACAAAGATGAGAGAAACACTATACATATTTAAAATGATGGTGGTATTTTTGTGGATTTAAGTTAAAGGAAACAAAATGGCAGATAAAATAGCAAAGGGAGTTAGTAAAAGTAATCACATTGATTTTACAGTTAGCATCAGCAGGGCAGAAATCAAGAGTATTACTAAAAAGAAATTGAAGGAAATTGTTAATCTTCGGAACACAAATTAAGATATTTTAGTTGAAATCCGATGGCTTTGTGAGGCCTCCTTAGGAAGCAAGGACACTTCCTCTCTTAGGATCCATAAAGGTCATTTACTAAAAACATATTTAAATCGGTTCATGTGAGTTCAGTGGTTCAATATTAATATTATAAAGCGACGAGAATATTTTTGGAGCGCCAAAAATAAAAAAATAACGATATTTAGTGATGGCCGATTTCAAAATAAAGAGCACAGTGAATCAGTGTGTCGAATCTGCTGCTCGGAGCGCCAGAGTCACGTGATTTCAGCCGTTGGCAGATTGGCATGTGATCCGAATCATGATTCGACACACTGATTCACTATGCTCCGATGCTTCATGAAGCAGTGTTTTGAAGTCGGCCATCACTAAATAAGTTGTTATTTTGTTTTATTTTTTTGGCGCTCCAAAATATTCTTGTCGCTTTATAATATTAATATTGAACCACTGTACTCACATGAACCGATTTAAATATGTTTTTAGTAAATTACCTTTATGGATCCTAAGAGAGGAAGTGTCATTGCTCCTAACGGAGCCATCGGATTTCAACTAAAATATCTTAATTTGTGTTCCGAAGATTAACGAAGGTCTTATGGGTATGGAACGGCATGAGGGTAAGTAATAAATGACAGAATTTTCATTTTTGGGTGAACTAACTCTTTAACAGATATTCTGCAAAAAGAGTGAAAAGATATGTGTACATTCTGGTCCACACTCCAGAAATGCAGCAGTAAGTTGTTTGCCAACCGCCAATAAGCCCAAGAAGAAGAAGGATCTTTAGCTCTTGTCTTTAGCCTCATGAATTTGAGCCACTAGATGGCAGTAGAACTCCAAGAAAGAAAACAAAAACATCTTTGAAGGCCAGCTCTAAATTTCCTATTTTAAAATACAGTATTCATGACATGTGAAATGTCTGTCCTCACCTCCTGGTTCTGGTAGGCTGTGACGGCTATAAAAGCAGCTTCAGGGAAGGTGAAGCGCAGGTAACAGCCAGCGTTGTGAGCGTTACAGGGGTCTGGAGACTGGACTATGTGTAGACGAGGCTGGTATTTGTGCATGGAGTGGAGAACCACCTAATGAACGAGGAGAGAAACAGAAGTAGAAACGGAAAACAGAAAATATGAAATAAGCTTTCTTTTTAAATCTTTCAACCAATACATTTTCCCAATTTCTAAAAGCTCACCAGTCCGTTGGAGTTGAGCATGTTGTTGGTCAGTTTGAGCTTGTGGAAGGAGATTGGATATTGCATCCATTTCTCTCCAGGTGCAGGAGAGTCGGGATGGATGAAGAACCGATTGGGCAGGTGTGGATCGGTTGAACCATTCACTTCCCAACGATCCTTATTCCACTGTAACAATACAAGAGCATATGGATATTTATTAAGAACACAATTAACAACAACAATCATTAATCTATCAATTCATTCATACATTTATTTTTAGGTCTTGTTCATAACGTCCAAAAAAATTCAAACCTCAGGTTTGCAGCACTATAACATCCTATACTCATCTGAAGCTGAAAATGTCATATTGATCAGTTAAATATTATAAGGAATAGAACAGAGATAGAGATATAAAATAGTTTATTAGTAAACTTGTAGTCCAGTACTGTTCAAAATGTTTTTGAAAGTCTCTTATGCTCACCAAGGCTACACTTATTTGGCCAAAATACAGTAAAAAAAAAAAAAAAAAAAAAAAATTAATATTATTACAATTTAAAAGAACTGTTTTCTATTGCAATTTATTCCTGTGATGACAAAGCTGAATTTTCAGTATCACATGATCCTTCAGAAATCATTCTGATATGCTGATTTGTTGCTCAAGAATCATTTATTATTGTCAAGGTTGAAAACAGTTGTGCTGCTTAATATTTCTGTGGAAACTGATATACATGTTTTAAAAGAAATCTTTTATAAATAGAAAGTTCAAAAGAGCAATATTTATTTGAAATTAAGTATAAAAGTATTAATTCATTTTAAAACAAACTTACTGACCCTAAACTTTTGAATGGTAGTGTATGTGTGTTTGTGAGGGAGAATGTAGGGGGTTGAAATGAGTAAATGAGTGTATGTGCCATTAGGGAGGGGTGGATGGGAGGTACCTTGTACTTGCGGTTATCAAACGGCACCATGTCCATTATCACCACATACTTGACTTTAGGATTCAGTCCTGTCACTGTTACTTTGCAGCTGGGAAACATCCGCCTGAATTAAATGTACACCGGAAACACCATAACAATTAGTCATCACATTTTAGAAGACACTCTCCATAAAGTGCATTTTGATTGGCAATTCTTTTAGAATTTATGTGCTTAGGAACTATTCAAATATATGAATGGTTCACTGAATGCACTTAAAAACACCTCCTTTTCACTTTAAAATACAGTGAAAAATATTTTAAGATTTGTAAATCTCAACACAATTTCATTATACATTTGTTTACATATTATAATACATGATGACCCACAGAGAGGGTTTAGATTAGGATTAGGCCTTAGTTAAATTAGGACTATTAAATTAAAGGGATAGTTCACCCAAAAATGAAAATTTGATGTTTATCTGCTTACCCCCAGTGCATCCAAGATGTAGGTGACTTTTTTTCTTCAGTCGAACGCAAATTATGATTTTTAACTGCAACCGCTGCCGTCTGTCAGTCAAATAATAGCAGTGATTGGGAACTTGAACAATAAGAGTCGAAAAACTTCCATAGACAAATCAAAATTAAAACCTGCGGCTCGTGACAACACATTAATGTCCTAAGACACGAAACGATCGGTTTGTACACGAAACGATCGGTTTGTGCGAGAAACCAAACATTATTTATATAATTTTTACCTCTAATACACCACTATGTCCAACTTCGTTCAGCTTCCTGTTAGTGAGGTCAAAAAACGCGTTGTGATGACGGAAGTGATGTCTCCCCCATATACTTCAATGAGCACGAGACATCACTTCCGTTGTCAGAGCGCGATCAGACCTCACTAACCGGAAGTTGAACGGAGTTGGACATAGTGGCGTATTAGAGGTAAAAATGATATAAATAATGTTCGGTTTCTCGCACAAACCGATCGTTTCGTGTCTTAGGACATCAATGTGTCGTCACGAGCCGCAGGGTTTAATTTGGATTTGTCTATAGAAGTTTTTTCGACTCTTATTGTTCAAGTTCCCAATCACTGCTATTGTTTGACTGACAGACGGCAGCGGTTGCAGTTAAAAATCATAATTTGCGTTCGACTGAAGAAAAAAAGTCCTCTACATCTTGGATGCCCTGGGGGTAAGCAGATAAACATCAAATTTTCATTTTTGGGTGAACTATCCCTTTAAGTAGCTTTTATAAACATGCCTTAAAAGAAAACATTGGTGTGCATCTTGAGACAAAACAATAGCACCGATATATTTTAAGATATGTCAGTACAAGTTTCTTTAAGTTAAAACAGCTCAAACATGCATTTTATTCTGAGACGATTCAAGCCTGATCTGTGAAACCAGGCATAAAAGTACCAACACCGCATAAGCACATACCTGCCAGATTTAGTAATCAGCATCTCTGTGCCGATACTGCTGAATTTGTCCCAAAGCTCACGATCTTGCAGTGATACATGAACTGGCAGTGAGGTCAGTTCAGCTTCAGCACTGCTCATCCTGCCATTGGTGCTGTGCTGAGGTCGGCAGATGGGTTCCTTACAGTCTAATCAATAATATAAACATTTCACATTTTCATTCACCACAATGTAAAACCTATTTACAACATTAGTTCTCCAACATGACATTTGTTTGCTATTAGAACACTCCATTTAGTCGTTTTGAGGGTTCTACCTCTTTAAAGTCCTTTTGAAAAACTCATAATATGAACCTGAAATTCTCAAAATGTGAAGACAGTCTTACCTTGTGGATAATATCCATAGTTATTAGCCAAATGATTCATTTGGTAAGGCAAGTCCAGCACAGGCCGTTCCTCTGGGAGATACATGACCATGAGACCGGAGCAACAAACTAGAGACTTGTCCAGAGGTTTGTAGCTTCCAAAGCCAATGACCTGCTAGGACTTTCCTTAGTTTGCTACCTTTCCATTACTTCAAAGAGGACAGAGGTGTGTATGTGCACTTCTGTCAAAACATCAGTCTCGTCTTTGATCTGTCTCTTTGTCTCTCCCAGTTCCCAAGTTTGTGCTCCAGCCTGCCTACAAAGGTGTGTAGAAACAACATTCTCTGGATCTGGGAGAAAGGGGGGTGCATCTTACTTTGGAAGCCAAGGGTTCCCTAACACTTCCTTCAAAACACAGACTCACACATATTGGTGTTAATCACCCCAGCAGTTTGTCCCTTCATTACTGCAGGAAGTCTTTACTATTTATTGGCTCTTGGTAGAACTGTCAAAGTTCAGCATTTGGATAATATCCAATCTTGAATATTAAAATAATACATTAAATATTAAATGGTTTCAGGTCATTTGCTAAGGGCCTGAGGCCTGCCTGACAGAATAATCCTGGAGAGCAGTATGTATCTGTATGGCAACTTAAGTGCATTTTTATACCAGTTTTGAATGTGTTTAGGCAGTACTTGGTAAACACCTCTAAGTTTATTTTCAAGTATTAAAGGCCTTAAGACTATACTCTTAACATGTGGACACTAGCAAACTTTTGCAGGCAAAAATGTTAATTGAATACTCCTTGGCAAAAAAAAACAACAACATATATATATATATATATATATATATATATATATATATATATATATATATATATATATATATATATATATATATATATATATATATATATATATATATATATATAGTAATCATTCTAATATGATGATCGGCTGCTCAAGAAACATTTATTGTTTACAAGTGTACAAAATATTTGTGTACAATATTTTTTTCCAGGATTATTTGATGAATAGAAAGTTCAAAAGAACAGTGTTTATTTGAAATCTAATCTTTTGTTACATTATAAATGACTTTACTGTCACTTTTGATTGATTTAATGCATACTTGCTGAATATTAATTTCTTTAATTTCTTTTCAAAAGAATAAAAATAAAAATTCTTACTGACCCCAAACTTTTGAACGGTAGTGTATAATGCTACAGAAGCTTTGTATTTCAGATAAATGCTGTTCTTTTGAACTTTCTATTCATCAAGGAATCCTGAAAAAAAAAAAAGTACACAAAGTACACAACTGTTTTCAACATTGATAATAATAACAAATATTTCTTGAGGAACTAATCATCATTTTAGAATGATTTCTGAAGGGTCATGTGACACTGAAGACTGGAGTAATGATGCTGAAAATTCAGCTTTGCCAACACAATAATAAATTACTTTGTAAAATATATTAAAATAGAAAAGTTATTTTAAATTATAATAATTTTTCACAATATTACTGTTTTTACTGTAGTTTTAATTAAATAAATTAAGCCTTCGTGAGCAGACAAAACTTCTTTTAAAAACATTAAAAATCTTACCGATCCCAAACTTTTGAGCGGTAGTGTGTGTTTATATATATATATATATATATATATATATATATATATACACTCAAACCAAAATTTATTCAGACACCTTGAACATTTCATTCATTTATACAGTTTATTCTATATTAATGGTAATAATAAAATATGACAAGATCTCAGAGTTAAACTGTGTCAGAAAAAAATAATAATCTTAATTACTTAAGCAAAACATGGTCAGGTCAAAGTGTCTGAAAAATTTTTGGTCCCAAATTGTTTTTATCAATTTTACTGGTAGTCCACTGTATGAAGAATTTTTCGGTATGTCACAGTTTACTTTATTTTGCTATCCCCACTTACATAAATGAACTATAGTGTCCTGCATCCACTGGTAAAAATATATAAAAATGAATAATAATTGGTTTGACTATATATATATATATATATATAGTGGTATTTTAATGGTCTTAACCATTTTAATCACAGTCAGGAAATTAGCAAGAATTGCACAAATATGTAGATAAAGTAACTTGGCATGGAATCGCCTTCCCTTTTGTTTTCTTTAAATGTTTTAGCCATGGGTAAACTTGCAGACAGCTTTTCACAAGAAGAAGAGTCAGTGTTGTTCTCAATGTTGATGAAACAGTTCATAAGTAGTTGAAAATTGTCTCCCGGTTCATTTGAGACCAAATATTCACTTTATGGTTTAAATCTGGACTCTGACCAGGCCAAAACATAAGCCTGATGGAATTCTCAAGCCACTTCTTGGTGGTCTTTGCAATTTGGACAGGAGCATTGTCTGATCATTCCTCTTTAGATAACTTCTCAATTGTGGGAAACAAGTCATTCTGCAATATTCTCCTGTACTCCAAAGCATTAAATGACTTTTCACAGTGAAGTAGCTCACCAATACCAGCAGCTAAAAAGGCTCCCCACACAAAGACAGCTCTTCCTCCATGCTTCACTGTGGTAGAGACACATTTATTATTATATTTCTCAGCAGATTTTCAAAGATACCGCTCTGGAGCATCACCATGCAACTTTCATTGTGATTCATCACTCCATATACACAACTTCCCATATTCTGTCAAAAACTTAATTCTGTCTTTGATGTTTTTCTGAGACAGCAACTGCTTTTTAACTAGTGCATTTGCTTAAATTTTGCTCATTTTTCTGACCAATAATTTGTGGTTAAGACAATTAAAAGCTTAGTGTTTAGCCATTTTGGGCTTGGCCAATCTTTTTTGCCCAGGAGTGTATATTGTCATATGTATAAAGCATAACTCACATATAAGTCATTTTAAAAATTCAAAGTAGCTTTCTGTCGGTCAGTGCAGCAATTCCACATGACCAGCATGAAAACATTGCAAATCTTTAATCTTTTTTTATTCCATCAAAATTCCCAATTGCATGAATTCCTATTAAAATTAGGGGTCTTCAATAGTGGGTCCACTGTTTGAGCTCAAACCCATTTTGAAAAAATTAAAACAATAAAAAAAAAAGTTGAGTTAATTAAGCTAAAGTTTCATTGTTCCTCCTGTAATATTTGTTTGTTTAAATACAAGAACATTTTAATAAAATTAAATGTACACATAAACTGTATGTCTCTGTACATCAATATAAATGAAAAAAATATTTTAAAATTACAAATTATTTTATATTTTAAATCTAAATTGAAACTTTTAAAAGACGCTTTTCTGCTTAAAAGAAGTACAAAATCAATGTGTCAAAGAGCCAACAATATTCGTAATATACAATGCCAGGCTTATTAGACAACTAGATTAGGAAGCAAGCTAGAGAAGAGAATGCAGAGAAGAAAATGCTTTTATGGATTATTATTTATTTTAATGGATGAGCACTGCAAGCATTATGATGAAGTATGTAAACACATTAAACGGTATACATATATTATATGTCAGACTTGATGTGTAACACTAATTTTAATATATTATAACAGGGGTCCCACAGTCTGTCTATCCACCAACGAGCCCTTGGTTTGATATAGTATCTGCCCTAAACTGTCTATCATTTAGTGTTTTTCATTCAAGGTAGTTTACAGTAAACTACCTGAGGAGTAAGTCATTACTAATCATCTTGTTAAGTGTTTTGCTAAAAAAGATGCTGATATAGCAGGATTGTTCTCTCAGAATTGAATCTACACACATTATGCCAGCACTCAACAACCATTAAGTTTAAAAGATCCCAAATCAGCTAGATCAGGTGAATACTTTTGTTTCATAAAAGGCGGTTTCCAGCTCCCTTAATGTCTAACTGTGAAATCCAGTGAACTCATGGCAAATTAACAGAAATGTCCATTTATTTGAGTTGCAGATAAGCGTGCTACGTGCTGGTGCAACTCAGATAGGCCACAATCTTGTTTTTATCAGCTAACATGGCCCAAGCAGTCACAAACACCCCCCAACCCCACCCTAACCGGGAGTCTGTCTCCACAGTAACCGTGGGGGGCCACTCCCATGTTAGCCAATAGCCCTTTAACATCTAGATGCTGCAGGACAACTACAGATGCAGAATCAGGTTAATTTGTCACAGCTCACACATGGGTATGAGGACAGACACCCAGAGGTGATTTTTTTTTTTGGTAGTCAGTCAACAATTGGCCACTGTAATCCCTGAATATGGCATCTATTGCACTATTGTAACATCATGAAATCCATCTTAATGATTTAATCTTAGAGATAAATTGAATAAAACATTGTCGATTAGTAAAATGTTTTGGTAAACCCCTTATACAGTCTCAATATTGACTTTTTAAATATTTACATCTCAAGTGGTAACTATTTTTGCACAAATATAATATAAATATAAGATATTATAGGGGTTTTAATTTGTAGTTTTATTGCAACTTAATTTTTTTGTTGTAATATACACTTGTGTATTACAGCTTAAGAAACCAATATAATATTCATAAAATGTTTTTTTGGATATTGAATATATTTCAATGACTTTCTGGAGCCATTTCAAATTTATTCCAGGGGTGGGGGAGTTTGGGTGTGGGTTCACACACTTTGCGTGAGAGCGAGTCCTTGTACTAAGTAACTGTTCAGGGTCTGATATAGGGAATGAATCTGATTGGCCAGCAGAGTGAAGGGCAGAGACATGATAAGGATGGAACAGACTTTGTGTCATCATATGCAAATGAGCAGTAAGCATTAAAACTCAGGGGGCAGCGTTTATGATCGCTTAACAGCATGGAGACAACAGACTTGTGAAAAGACGGCTAAAGGTGACAGATGAAGGCAATTAAACCGTTTTTCAACACTTCCTGCTGGAGTACTGAGGACGCGGACCTAAAGGTGAGTGTGTCGACCGGTGACTATGAACTACAGGATGGCAGCTGCTCTTCCTTTCAGATGAATAGATCCATGTGGTGGATCTTCCACAGGTGTGACCATCTTTCAAGATTTGGAAAGAATTTCTGCAGGAGAATCTTTTGGAAACAAATAAATCTAACAATTTTGAACATCTGAAGTTGATAATGTAGATAAAGAAACATATGGAAAACATATGTATATATATATATACAGTTTTTGTAAATTGTTTTGGGATATGTAATTTTACTTCTCTAAAAATATGCTGACAAAACAGATAAACCAAACAATAGATCATAGAAAATGTCAGAAATAGTAGATGTGAATTGTGAATGTTTCAGTGGATTTCAGTGTTTCATCAGTCATGCCCTCTAGACAGGATATCATCGTATACTGTAAGTTCATTATTGAGACACTACAGTATAGATGATGTACTACCGAGGGGGGTCAATGAGCTTCCGAGAGTTTCCTGGACCAGCAAACACTTTGACAGAGAGTGGCGATAAAACCGTTACCATTACTGAGTTTAGTAATGGTAAGGGTTCTATTGCCTTCTCTCAAAAACCATCTGGATATGAGAGGACAAAGCACATGTCAAGTGAGGACGAGAATTTCAAAGCAATGGATGATGCAGTCAAAATCATACAAGTGAACAGATGGATAAAAAGACCAGAACAACAAACGTTAAATGGATTAAATCAACTAACAATGCAATTCTGATTTTTAATCTATACTTTATAGCCTATAATGTGTTACATGAGACTGTCATGTGTAATTTCAATAAATATCACTGAACAATGAATTAAATGTTCTGCTTGTTTTGTTTTATTAATGTCAATTGTGTTTAAAAAAAAACCTTCATAATCTACTTTTGGCTATCACTTTTACACAGATAGTCTGTAAAGGTGGCATATGTGGTTGGTAAAATGCTCACACTTTATAAAAATAAAAGTTTCTTTATTGGCATCTATGGTTCCATGAAGAACACCCATGGAAACTTTTCATTGCACTTTATACTGGAAAAGTTTCTCTAGATTAAAAAAAATCTTCTCAGACTAAGGTAAAAATGGTTATTTTAAGAACTATTCACTGAAAAGTTCTTTGTGAAACCCAAAATGGTTCTTCTATTGCATTGCTGAAAAGTAAATAAATAAAAAAAATACTGTTTGGGATCAGTAGGTTTTTTTATAATTCTATTCAGCGATGATGCAGTAAATTGATCAAAAGTGACAGTAAAGACATTTATAATGTTACAAAAGATTTCCATTTCAAATAAATGCTGTTTTTTTTTTACTTTCATCAAAGAATCCTACAAAAATGTATCGTTTCCACAAAAATATTAAACAGCACAACTGTTTTCAACATTAATTATAATAAGAAATGTTTCTTTAGTGTCAAATCAGCATATTAGAATGATTTCTGAAGGATTATGCGACACTGAAGACTGATGCTGAAAATTCAGCTTTGCCATCACAAGAAATTACATTTAAAATTATATTGAAATAGAAAACAGATATTTTAAATTGTAACAAGATTTCACAATAAATGTTTTACTGTATTTTGATGAAAGAAATGTCTTGATGAGCATAAAAGACTTCTTTCAAAAACATAAAAAAAAATGATAAAATCTTTGAATGGCAGTGTATCATCATAATAAATCAAATGAGATGTACTCAATTAAATGTGTTCAGTGAATGAGTGAGTTTATTCTGTCAATTCCTTATGTGTAGTTCATCAAATCTTAAGAGTATATGTGCATTGAATTTTGTCTGCCTATTCTTTATTACTCAAAACATTTACCACTGACTAAAATTGACGCATGAATTTACTCAACAGATGAAAAAGTTAATATTACATACATAGCTACAAACAATTTTGAAAGGTTCCACTCAGCTGAGCAGCCCCAGCTCCACCCTGAAAACCACCCCAATGGTCCAGCCACCTCTGACAGTCCTACAGTTGAGCGATTTCAGGTCAGTGTAATGGTATTACGCAAGACCTTCAGTTAAACAGCAAGTCTCCACCACAGATAACAGCCTGATCACACTGAAGACAATGAATAATAAAAAAATAAAAAAAACAAGGTCAGCCCTTGCTTCCAGTAAAAGAACAAAATCAGAATCCTCAAAGCAGAACTATGTGATTCTGTAGTTATACCATTTATGAATATATAGGCATTTTTCAATTTTCAAAAGCAGCAAGATATGCAACTGGCACAGGCAGCTGTGATACTACTATATTGCTTTTGAAATCAACCATAGCCTTGTAACTGAAATGATACAGAAAACCATGTGGCTCTGATCAACTTGAATTTCAGTTTACAGAAATGAGGAGGGTCTGTTGAGATCAACTTCATATTATAACCCAAAATACAGCGGTCAAGTCCATTTCTTCTCTCTTAAATAACTCTTTTCATGCTTTTGTATCCCTCTGTGTGCATCAGGCCCTGACCTTCGTCATCTGAACCGTGAACCTCACTTCCGCAGCTTTGCAGAGATTTTTAAACGCACATTACACAAGAAAATCTTCATTAGGTCATTTTCAGCTTCCTGGGTTATTCTGGATATCATCTGACCACCAGGACCAATAACCATTTTCTGCAAGAAAGATTAAAAGGTTTCACTTTATAGTGCAGTACAATAATGTTACCGTTTATTTAGCAAGTGAGAAACCGCTTTGTTTTAAAAACAATTCCACAAAATGTCTACCATAAGGTCCCATGATGGTAAAACAGCAGCATGGGACATTTTTTGTTTTTAGAAAACATAGGAGGAATCAGAGAGCTCACCATATGAGTGTCTTTCTTCACGTATAGTTTGATGGATATGTCAAGTACCCCATCCTCAGACTCCTTCCACATTTCA
This sequence comes from Chanodichthys erythropterus, assembly GCF_024489055.1. Classification (NCBI taxonomy): domain Eukaryota; kingdom Metazoa; phylum Chordata; class Actinopteri; order Cypriniformes; family Xenocyprididae; genus Chanodichthys; species Chanodichthys erythropterus. Next base: position 41,784,003 of record NC_090233.1, on the reverse strand, counting down.
ATTTGCTGTAAAAAGACCAAAATAAGGGGAAAAAAACTAATAATATTCCTGCAAACATGAATAATACAAAAAGTTCAATTCATATTTTGAGTATTGACAAACAAATATATGACAAGTTTTGTGAAGAAATTCCCAATTTATAAATAATGAGAATCATATTGGAAATAATCCAGATCCAGTTTCAATGATTTGGAATTTTCTCCTGAGTATTTGTGCTCTCAGAAGAGTGTTTTCTAATAGGAAAACAACAAATTAATGATGAAAAAATGTACCAGAACAAGAATTTTAAAATGTAATTTATTACTGTGATGGCAAAGCTGAATTTTCAGCATCATTACTCCAGTCTTCAGTGTCACATGATCCTTCAGAAATCATACTAATATAATGATTTGGTGCTCATTTCATATTACATTTTTTATTCTCATCAATGTATTGCCGTTTGTAATGCTGCTTAACATTTTTTCATAATTCTAAGATTAATACAAAATTCAAAAGAATTCCATTTATTTGAAATATAAATATTTTGTAACAACGTAAAAGTCTTTACTATTTAATGAAAAATAACTGAAAAAAATTACTGACTCTAAATGGTAGTGTATTTCAACTTACACATTTCACAATATTACTGTTTTTACTGTATTTTTGATTAAATAAATGCAGCCATGGTGAGCACAAGAGGCATGAACTCCAAACGACACCAAACTTTTGAAAGGCAGTGTATATACCACAAATCACCTGCGTCATAGTGTATGGCACCTCCTTAGGGAGGTACTGTAGTAGTTTCTCTCTGATCGTGTTGATGCACACCTCCTCCGGACCCTGATCGGTCAGTACTTCACTGTGGTACTGCCACTGGCGAGGCTTTGCACCTTCAAACAGGTACCTCTGTTGCACATATGTTCAAACACAGGCAAATTTAGACTGATAATCACAATGCTTGAGATTACAACATCAGTTTTTAGTTTTAAAGCAAATGTCATTTTCTTGAAGTCTCAAATGTGTTCTCTAACCTTTAATGTTTCCACATCTTCTCTGTCAAGAGAATTTAACATGAATACATCCTTAAAATTTGGCCAGCCCCTGCGGCTCCTCAGGGCCTTCAGTGCCTCTTGGCTCAGTCTGTCTTTGTTCTGACCCTCCTGAGACACCCTGTCTTCCTTGCTCTCAGAAAGTGTTTTTTCAGCATGTCTGCCTTGGGATGCAGCTGCTAATTTCTGACATTGTTTCACTGCGCCACGGATCTTAATCTTCTTTCCATTCACCACCCCCTCTGTCAGCTCTGCCGTGATGTCTAGCAGCAGTGTTTTGTTCTTCAGAAGGTCCACCTGTGCATTAAGAATCGATGCTTTGCTTTACGATCTCTTTTAAATCCCCTTTAAGTCTAACAGCTGTAAATCTTTTATTGAGTTTGATGGTGACATTCATTTTTGTGATAGCAATTGCAGCAATACAACCCCCCTCTCTCTGTCAGATGAGAGATGGGACATTCAGAGAAAAGAGAAGGTAGTTTCCTCCAAAAACTAATCCTATGGTCAAGACTGGAAGAGATCAATACTAAATGACACAGCTAGTACCTTATTGAGGACAAGGATGGCAGGGACTTCAGAATTCAGGGCCAGACACTTCAGCACCTCATAGTCCAGCTTACTGCGGGTCCATTTATCAGACACGTCAACTAACACCACCACTGCAAATATATAGGAAAAATGGAGAACAAAAAGATGCAGTACATGAGTCATAATCCACTGGTTTTCAAACATTTTTCCTCCAAGGACCCCCTTTGTCCAAGACTATATTTAAAGGCCCTCCTATCCAAGCTGAAATTTACCCTTTTTTTTTATTTTAACTAATATGTCAAAGGGCTAGTTCACCCAAAAATGAAAATTCAGTCAGTCACAATGTGAGTTATATTAAAAAATAATCTGACTCTTCCAAACAATATAATGGGAATAAATAGTAACTGTGATTTTGAAGCCCAAAATCCACAAAAGCCACATCCATCCATCATAAAAGTAATCAATCCTGCTCCAGGAGATTAATAAAGACCTTCTGAAGCAAAGCGATGCCTTTTTGTAAGAAAAATATCCATATTTATAATTTTATAAACAAGAATCACTGGCTTTTGTACACGAGTCGATTCCAGCAGAAGAATGAACTTTGACCTGACGCATGATGTATTGACAAATGCGGAAGTGCGGAGGATAGAGCAAAACAATACACCGGTGTCGAATTAGAAGTCTAAAATGAAAATTTTTTAAGAGAAATGTCGTCTACACTCACCTAAGCTAATATGCTACTCCTACATCTTACATGAGAACTCGACTGAACGCGGACATTACGGGAAGCTAGTGATTATAGTGTATAAAGTTATAAATATTATTAAGAAATTAGTTCACTTTAAAATGAATATTTTACTTTATAACTTGTTAAATATGTTTTTTTTTCTTACATAAAATGCATTGCTTCACTTCAGAAGGCCTTTATTAACGTCCCGGAGCCGTGTGAAGTACATTTATGACGGATGGATGCACCTTCTTGAGTTTCATACGCCTTGGTTCCATTCACTGCCATTATAAAGCTCAGATGCATCAGGATATTTATTAATATATCTCCGATTGTGTTCATCAGAAAGAATAAAGTCAAACACATAGGATGGTTTGAGAGTGAGTAAAGTTTGGAGTAATTTTCAATTCAAGGTGACCTAATCCTTTAAGCCCCTGGAGCCGTATGGATTACTTTTATGATGGATGGATTCACTTCCGGTATTAAGCTAGGAAGAGCTCTTTTTTTTTTTTTAACTCCGATTGTGTTTGACTGAAAGAAGAAAGTCATACACCTAGTATGGCTTGGGGATGAGTACATTTTGGGATTGTTTTCATTTTTGGGTGAACTAACCCATTAAAATGACAAAATTTTAAGATTTATTGGGCCCCCCAGGGGTTTACTGATGCCACCTAGTGGGCCCCATACCATTGATTGAGAATCACTGTCATAACAACATGACGCTACCATCACACAAAGATGGATAATGGCTTTGTATTCTCTTTTTTTTTTTTTAACAGACTAAAGGTTTTGCTACCTAGATCAGCTTCTTGTAGTGACTCCAAAGGATCCACTAGAAGCGATTTCTCCAGCTGGTGCCTGTTAAACATTTATAACAAGTAGATGTCTGCATATTAAACTGGGACGGGAGAGAGCATTTTGTGACATGCCAACAATTATACACTTCACCTAGAACCTACTCTATTACATACTCACCTTTTAGCCTTTATTGGTGTGGTGAGACCAGGGGTATCCAACAAAATCTGATAAAAAGAAGGATAGGATGATCAAACATAGGATAGTCCCTAAACAGACTAGACTTTTAGTTAGATATTTAGCCTGGGCTAGAAGAGGTACTTACGATTTGTGTGTCATCCTCTGTCAGGACACCAACAGCACGTGCTCTTGTTGTGTGCACCTTCTCAGAAACCGCAAACAACTGTAAGAAATTGTGTACTTACAGTTAAAGGGTTAGTTCACCCAAAAATGAAAATTGTGTCATTAATGACTCACCCTCATGTCGTTCCAAACCCGTAAGACCTCCGTTCATCTTCGGAACACAGTTTAAGATATTTTAGATTTAGTCCGAGAGCTTTCTGTCCCTCCATTGAAAATGTATGTACGGTATACTGTCCATGTCCAGAAAGGTAATAAAACATCATCAAAGTAGTCCATGTGACATCAGTGGGTCAGTTAGAAGTTTTTGAAGCATCGAAAATACATTTTGGTCCAAAAATAACAAAAACTATGACTTTATTCAACATTGTATTCTCTTCAGGGTCTGTTGTCAATCCGAGTTCATGACTCCGCAGCGACGCTGCTGACGTGTTATCCGGTGCGCCCGAGCTTCGTTTACAGTCTGAGGGAGACGCACGCTGTAAACAAAACAACCTTCGCAAACATGTCTAAGGATTTTGACACAGAGGAAGACTTGCATTTTTTTGCTCAGTCATATTTATTTGAACCCAAATACACAGACGAAGAACTAAGAGCTATGGAAGAAGCTCCTACACAGCAGCAACTGCTGTCACAAGCAGCGTCACTGCGGAGTCGTGAACGCGGATTGACAACAGACCCGGAAGAGAAGACAATGCTGAATAAAGTCGTAGTTTTTGTTATTTTTGGACCAAAATGTATTTTCGATGCTTCAGCAAATTCTAACTGACCCACTGATGTCACATGGACTACTTTGATGATGTTTTTATTACCTTTCTGGACATGGACAGTATACCGTACACATTTTCAATGGAGGGACAGAAAGCTCTCGGACTAAATCTAAAATATCTTAAACTGTGTTCCGAAGATGAACGGAGGTCTTACGGGTTTGGAACGACATGAGGGTGAGTCATTAATGACATAATTTTCATTTTTGGATGAACTAACCCTTTAAGGCTCAAAATATAAGCTCTTAAAGTGAAGAAATAAAATAAATATAATTTTGCCCTTATTGAATCATCCATTTGGAACAACATGTAGTACATAACAGAAATATGTGGGGGGAAAAAATCATATTTACACGTATTAATCCATATTCCAATTCCATATAATAGTATAATATCACCTTTCGACCCAGCAGCTGATTGGTCAGTGTGGATTTTCCTGCATTAGGTGAGCCCACTATTGCCACTTTAAGAGATTTGGCGTTTTCAGGTTGATCAGGTTCTTTTAGCAATAAGGAAAACTGATGACCTGAGAGAAGACACAAACTTAGTTTAACGACTAGGCTATAACGTCATAAATATCCATTAGGATAAGATTCAAAGAACTTTGTTTTCCAACGTTATCTCTAAAATAGCAGTCTTAAAGCTTCGAGGGACTGGAGATATTCCTACCGCTGTCTGATGGAACAGAGACAGGGTGATGAAAGAGACCCTCATCGGACACAACCGCGCTCCTCTTCTGCAATCTGTCCAAAAAAGCATCTGAAGACACCAAACTGGCCGGAGAACAGTGAAAGAGACATTTCCTTACTGTCTGTGGACGAAAAACTGAGCAACCTGTGAAGTGAAATAAGGACAAGCGACAGGTAAAATGAAAGCTATTAACATTAACGTTACATGGCTGACGTTGTTGTTGTTTTCCTGTGAGTTTGGCTTTATTTCTGGTGTCGAATAAACTAATAACAACCAGTTTGACATCTAGTATATTTTTCAAACATCAGCTCGAAGATACTAGATACAAGTACAGTAAACACGCTGTGTATAATCTATAAATCACCTGACATACGCAGATACAGTGGCGTTTGTTCTGGAGCTGCTGTCAATTTGCGGATCGTTGAAAATTGCAGATATCTGCGTAAAAACGTCTCGCAAAGCCGTAAGGTCATTGCTGAAATCCGTTTTCACTGCACAAGTGGATAATTTCAAAACGTTTTGTTTAAATTAACCCTTGCGCAAGGTTATTCTGCTCTCCATTTTTATTTACGCATGTGTTCAGGGCGCAGACATGTTGCTTCCATCGCGTGAACTGGACTGATAAATGTATTTATATTACACACTACTGCCATCTGCTGTTCAGGCGCCGAGACCAACGCGCGACTGCAAGTGTAGTCTCAATTAATTAATTAATTATTCATGTTTTAATATATAGACCGCCACAGCTTCTGTTAATAAAAAAGCAAAAACCGTTGTTATCATTTCAGCTAGTACTATAGCGAGCCTTTGAATATTTACTTTGACAGACAGCTTGGGAGTCACTGTTCTAGTATGAAACAGACAGGAAGTTTCTGTTGTCAGGTTTGTGATAAAAGGAGCCTATTAGGACCAGAGAGCTGAGAATATGATCCCTAATTAGAGCCGCTGATCTTGTTTTTATCTGCTCTCAGGTAAAATCAGAGAGAACAGATGTGTTTTTCCATCTCCCATCAAAAGCTAGTCCACAAGGAGTAGCGCAGAGCGGAAAATGCTTCCACTGGGGATAAGAAATGATATCAGGTGGTTCACAATCTGTCAGCATGTCAGCTCAGTGAAAACTTGCAAAACCCAACACATACGAGATGCAAGGAAAATGAGAATTTTGACTGAAGTAGACAAAAAACATGTTAAATCAATGAACAACAGACACAAATATATATCACATACAAACACATGCACCTCTGCTTAGACAGGGTTGGTCTGCTTTTATTTTACCCTGCACTCCAGAAGAAATGGCACATTTTCTCCTTAATGGATCATTTGTGAATATGGGCCTTATAAAGCCAGCCTACCTGTGAGCAGAATTTATGGTAGGCTATAGATAATTGCTAATCCTGTGATATTTTGCATTTATTCTGTGATATTTGTATTTTAAAGCACTAATTTGGTATCATTAATTACAAATGAATGTCATAGTGGCACATTTTGCAGGACTTTGGTGCCTACTACTATTATTTCTGTACGAGATACTAGCTACATCCCAATCTCACATGAAAATGTAACTCTTTTATGAGGTGGTGATTTCATTTAAGATTTGAAATGAAAGTCCATCCCTAACCCCATCCCTAAACAAAACCGTCACTGGGGCATAAGCATAGTGTACGAAATCGTACTGATTCTTATGGATTAGCCACCAAACACCAAAAGGTAAAATAGTTACAAATCGCTATGAGATAACTGGGAACCAACAGTGATTTAACTAGGAACACCTTTGTTTTTGAGCCACAACCATGAACGTTATAGCATAGAATAGTTGAACTTTCTTTCAAACTTTTCTTTTAGCACATGGAAACATATTGCAGTATTTCACTGTCTATTTTAACAAGATTTCCAGTCCTTTCTGAAGAAATGCAGTCCCCCCATCATACTTCACTGTAGGTTTTTTGAGATGTGGGGAGCGTTACATTCACAACACACACATCGTCTGTAATTTTGAGGTCTCAGGCAACCACAACATTTTTTTTCCACTTCACAACTAAGTCACTATTCGAACACTCTAGACCTGCTTCCACGTGGAGTAATAACTTCTTTATCACTCATTACAGCCTGCTGTTATGTATACCGTAACTATGGACACATGCACTACATAGTTTATATAATGTATATGGCCTCTTTGTTCTCTTCTCTCATAAATCTCCTTGTCTGCATGAGCTTTGTGAGATTACCTTTTCTGGCCAGTGTCTGTGGGATTTTATGTGTCTTTCTCTTCCTGGAAACTGAATCCTGGTAATTTACCCCTAAGTCTTCTTCATTTTCACTGCAGTCTTATGACCATCTGAATATTCATCCTTCACCTATATGGTTTTTATCCAGGAAAAAAAAACACATAGAGCCTCTGAGGAACAAGGGCTGAATATGTTAAACATAATGTCACATTAAAATAATTCATTTGAGTGTCATAATTAAAATGTCATTGTAAGATTTGTAAATTTTAATCTTGGATGGTTTTAAATGACGTGAAAGATTTTCAACATCCTGGATCATTTTAAATGGTTTTTCCAAATTAAACAAATAAGAGAAGCTGACTATAACAAAAATAGTTCTGTCAGTTCTTGTGCCAGTCTGTGTTCACATATAGGTTCTAATTTACAAAGGACAGGGTTAGAAGTAATCCCAGATCAGCATAAAATAACAGCCTCGTCCCAGTGTTGTTTATGCTGCTTGTGCCATTATTGTTTAAGAGCTGTGGGTGCTGAATAAATGCTGTCATGTCAAATATTTCAGTAGGTCTCTCCTCGTCTTTGCAGTGGAGACACACACACACACACAAAGATAAAAATGTCCTGCAGTTACAGCACAGCACTGCGACCTTTCTGCAGGCAAGGGGGAATAACAAAGCTGCAGAGATGTTGAGTATACGACGACAGGAGTATGACAGGAGCTGGCTGAGCCGTGCTGGGTAACTGCTACTCAGGCAGAGACGCAGCTCCGACTTGCTCAGCCATTACACGTGATTGCAGCACAGCACACAAAGCCACGCAGCTGGGCATCCTCTGTCACATCCTCATCAAAACGCTTTTGGGAGGATCATTTTAAAAAGCACCCAGAGGTCATATTTTCCAGCCCTGATTCTAAGTTTGCTCTATGATTGGAGCGTGAGAGAGAAAGACGGAGAAAGTAAGAGGAGGGAGAAAAGTCATACTCTATCAGGATTTCGCAATCAATACAACTTGTCTGTGAAGTGGATCAATAATGCATCTCCTTTGAAACAGTCAATCACGTCAGAGTTGGGCATAAAAAGCATAATTAGGACCACCGTTCTTTAAACATCCTGCCTTGACGTCTTTCAGGGCCAAAGAAAGACACCATTCTGTGTCATTAACGTTGTATTATTGTGTGATGAAGCACACTGCTGAGCACTTCCCCTCAGCTGCCTGAGGCTCCGTGGGTGCAAAATGACTTTCGTACTGGTCTAGGATCAGCCATCATAACCTTAATAATACCAGGGGGAAAAAATCTGAAACCGCACATTAAAAGCTTCAAGCTCAAGATTTCTATATTTCATTATTCCTGTGCACATGATGGCCTTTTCTTTTGAGAAAGCCTTGTGACCCTGATATGATTTCCAAACATGTTGAATGGCCTACTCTGAACCAGAGTTTTCTTAGTTTTGAATGGCAAAGTTGAGAGTAAATAGCCTTGATCACCACACAGTTCTGCCTACTGTGAATCACACAATGCCTAGGAAATGATGGCGAGTTTCTAAGAAGATGTGCATCAGGTTGAGACGAGTCACATACCAGTTTAAGCATAAATATATCATTATTCATTCTATCAAATGCTGTTTTAAAACTGAAATGGACTACAAATGTTGCCTGATGGTGTTGCGGCTGCTTGAAGAGTGTTCAAAATATATGACTTTCAGCAAGTGAAACCAGAAAAGTAGGGAAGAAGGGAAATTCAGTTCCTTCATGTTACAAACAATGTAACAAACAGTGTTGGGGGTAATGCATTACAAGTAACCTGAGTAATCAGATTACTTTTTTCAAGTAACACGTAAAGTAACGCATTAATTTTAAATTTACAACATAATATCTGAGTTACTTTTTCAAGTAACGCAAGTTACTTTGTTTTCCCATTTATTGACTGAAACATCTCCTGTCACCATGGTGAGAGAAATCGAGAGTAAGTGCAGAGGCATTGTGTGTAAACATGATGGTTATTGTAGTTCTAGACTAAATGTGAACATTTACTCATCTCGCTTGCACAAAAACAGATTCAGTATTCCTCAAAATGAATAAAAATAGTGAAACACAATCTCAGATTAAAACTGCAAGCAGCGATGAAAGGGCTGATTAAAGAAAGAAACTGAAAGAAAAACTGAAACTGAAAGAAACTGAATATTGCCATGTAGATGTCTTCAGACTTCACACTGTTATCAAATGTGTGAAGTTTATTTAAAGGTGCCCTAGAATTAAAAATTGAATTTATATTATATTGTATATTGTACTGTTACGTAACAGTCGGGGTATACGCCCCCAATATTTGCATAATGCCAGCCCATGATTGAGGTATAACACAAGGGCAGTTAGTATTACACAAGGGCAGAACGTCTGGATGTGCACTGCTGAATAATCAGACTAGGTAAGCAAGCAAGGAAAACAGCGAAAAATGGTAACATGATAACCATGATAACATGATACTTTTAGTGATATTTGTAAACTGTCTTTCTAAATGTTTGGTTAGCTGTATCGTTTCTTACTGTATTCACGGAGACAAGAGTCGTCGTTATTTTTATTATTAAACACTTGCAGTCTGTATAATGAATAAACACAACTTCATTCTTTATAAATCTCTCCAACAGTGTAGTGTTAGCCAGTTAGCCACAGAGCATAGCCTCAAACTCATTCAATATCAAATGTAAACACCCAGATAAATACAATACTCACACAATCCGACGCATGCATTCAGTATGCATGACGAACACTTTGTAAAGATCTATTTTGAGGGTTATATTAGCTGTTTGAACTTTGTTTATGCTGTGATAGAGTCGAGAGCTCGGGAGGGGGCGGAGACCGCGCGATTTAAAGGGGCAGCAACCTGAAATCGGCTCGTTTCTAAATATGCCTTAAAATAGGCAGTTAAAAAAATGAATTAAAAAAAAAATCTATGGGGTATTTTGAGCTGAAACTTCACAGACACATTCAGGGGACACCTTAGACTTATATTACATCTTTTTTTTAAAAGTGCTAGGGCACCTTTAAATGTGTTTCAGGGAGTGAATTACTATGCAAAGCATGCACTTCCTGTTGCCAGCAGGTGGCGCTATGACTAACTGAATATTGGCATATAGATGTCTTTAGGCCAGGATTTTTATCACACATGTGAAGTTTGGGGCAGATCGGACATTGTATTCCTGACTTACAACAGATTCTTCTTTCATGGCGAAACATCAGACTTTGTCAGGCTGCCACGGACACGCCCTTCAGCGAAAACTCAAGATCAATATATCTCACTTCCTGTTGGGTTTTCAGATTTTGGGGGACTATTTTGTAGGTATTGGGCTGTTACATCTGTCTACCGAATTTCATACTTGTACGTGAAACGTAGCGCGAAGGGTGCTTAATTGAAATTTTGTAGGTGGCGCTATCAAGCCATTTTGCCACACCTAATTCTGAAACCCACTGTGTGTCAAGCTCTGAGGAATTCTCTTGAGCCGAAATTCAAATAATTTCCGACACATGCTGTAAGCAGTCACAACAGACAGGGCCAACTGACCAATCAGAGCAGAGTAGGCTCTCGGAAAGGAGGGGTTTCAGAGAGTCCGAATCCTTTATCAAACTGTTTCAGACACTGTGAGAAAAGAGGTGATGTGCAATGTATATTATGAGAAAATTAAAGTGTTTTTTGACCTTGGATGCATGTAAACCTATTGTAGGAGACCTCCAAAACAAAATTAGAAACATTTAAAACAGCATAATAGCACTTAAAAAAAAAAAAAAAATTGGCTGATGACTGATATGATACATATATTGTGCATCCCTAAAAAAAACTTGGATGAACATGAAATAATATTACAGCTAATTCTAAAGACATTGGTGGAAACCTTAAAAGAAGTAAAGTGGGAAGCAATGAGTCTGTTCAGCTTCAAGGAAGGAATTACTGAAGATTGAGACTGAGTGTTTTAATTCAGTCTGAGGGATGACTTCCCGACAAGGAATAATATCATTGCTCCGATACTAAGCTGTTTTAGGTGTCAGCATACAGGACATGTAGCAGGAGTGTGCAGATGGAAAATGAGATGTGAAAAATATGATGGGGAGAGCATTATAAATGTCAAGTGACTGATGGGCTCCACTGTTGTAATTGAGCTGCTTTCCATAGTGCAGCGTGTATGGAGGATGTCAAGTACAATTGAAAGCATATAGGACTTACAAAAATATACGGCAAGCAGAAAGTTTGATGTGTGGAGGCATTGTGGGCATGCGGGAACAGAAATGATGGGAGAAATATTTTGACAGGGCTTGTGTGGGATGGAGTCAGAGGCTCCAGTGCCATCCATCTTCTGTAACAGGGCAATTGTTAGTGGTGAATACAGAACATTTCTTGGCCTTCTATTATCAATATGATAAATATAGCTGCAATGCTTCTGAGTAGATCCACTGAGATCAAAACTATTTTGGAAGCAGTTTCAGAGACTGTTCAAATTATTCATGATATGCACACACTCTAAATCTCACAAAGTTTTTCAGTATTCTCTAACCGTGTTAGCATGGAAATTACAGTATGTAGCTACACATCCCTCAGATGCTTCAATGGCATAAAAATGGCTTAGTGGACTGAAGCGTGCTCCTTAGGAACTGGGAATTTAGGGAGCTTAAGTATACAAAATGTACACTTCTACTCTATCTATCTATCTATCTATCTATCTATCTATCTATCTATCTATCTATCTATCTATCTATCTATCTATCTATCTATCTATCTATCTATCTATCTATCTATCTATCTATCTATCTATCTATCATTAGAACACTAAGAAATAGCATGAATTAATTATTATTAGCCAGTATGGTGCTGGGATATGAAGGGTTAATTCTTCACATTGGTGTGTATGAAAGTGGACACTTATGAAGAAAGAGTGGAATTTACTGCATTTTAATGGGGTAAGGTCAGGAATGTATGTGCTTAGGGGAGATGTGGGGAAAAGAGATTAGTGGGGATCAGGTTGCTGCGTTTCAAGTTTAGGCTTGTCTGTCAAAATACAGTTTTAAATGTCTTTTCTTGTCCTCTAACTTTGGTTATTTAAGACACAATTTGATATTTTCCACCTAATAGGTTGTATGTTTATACGGTTTATACTCAGATTGCATATTAGACCGGTAGGTGACGATATACACACTCTGCTCGCGTTTTACCAGAACTCAACAAAAGAAGAAGAAGGCTTCCGGCAAAATGGCGAACGGAGCGTGATTGTTTTGTTGACTTCTAGTAAATGTTCATTTTTATTTATTTCCCACAGCTATTTTATCATCTATGGAAAGTTTAAGCATTTAAACAGTAGATTCGTTTCCGTTCGACGCGATTGAAATTCAATGAAATATCGTGGGCTATTTGGTCATCATCATATTTGTCGAGTCCGGGTGTGATGAGGTTTCTAGTGCAACTGTCAAACTCGGATAGCGATGCCTCACAATATAAAAAACACATCGATATTTACTTATTGAATGACTACGCGTAGTCTCTGGATCGTTTGACTCAAACTACGCTTTGTAATTATTATGACATTATCGTGGTATTTTAAAAGCGTAATTAAATTTGCCAACATCTGGCTGGTTTACATCTGTCTGGCTGCACCACATTAGTTTATAAGGAGACTTTGGTCTGTTATAATTTAGGGTTGTTGTTTTTTTCTAATGGGGAAATTCAGTTTGTCCCACCATCTAAAAGCCTTACAAGTGTTGCTAAGAATGTTTGTGTGTGTGCATTAATCTTTTTTTTTTTTTTTTTTTAATTATTATTCTGTTAAACTATTTATTTTATAACCTGTGTATTGTTTTGCTATAATGTATATAGTCTGTATTTGTTACAGCGATTTTCTCTCTTTACATGTAGAAACATATTGGCAGTGGGCAGATTTTAATGTTACTATGTTTTCAGGATTATATAGGGCTAAACTTAGTGAATGAGAATGTGCAAGAATAAAGTGTTTGTGTTTTATGCTTCTAGCAAAGCATGAACTGAAATGAACCAGGAAATATCTTAACTTCCCTGACAGATCATTGATAACCATCGAGATGAGTCTTTTAGTTGAAATGTTTATCCTTATATTATTGCTGTCTTGTTGTTATTATTGTGTTTTTCAAGCTATTATTTCTGATAGAGCTAAAGATAACTTCATTGATAAACTACTACAATTCCTAAAATATAACTTGTCACTTTTCTGTCTCCAAGATTAAATTAAACAGAGGAGAATAATCTCACAAATGATATGCACCAAATTGCTATCATGGTTAGAGAATGATAAACCATGGTTATCTTTGCAGTCACAGCAACATGAAATGAGAAGAAAAAGGGCATTAGATAAGGTTGTGATAAATTTGCAAGACAACAACGTCTTTAAAAACTGCCTTTTGCAAAAAAAAAATCCCTGTATTTGGACTAACGCTGACTGAAGATATTCTGTAAACGCAATATGTACATTTGTGTGCCCCTGTGTTCGTTTAAATTGCAGTGAATTTCGTGCTTGTAAATAAAGAATGTTTGGACCACAGCCATTGTCTGTGACGCGAGCGCTGTGGCGCATGCGCCGGAAGTTGCTGCCGCAGACAGCAACACTGATTCGGCAACGCAGAGCAACAACACTAGAAAAAAAAAATCAAAACACAGAATCCAAATAATTTTAATCCAATACGATGTTCTGAACAATGCATAATGCTGTGATCCACGGAGAGTAAGTAGGCTATATCATTTGAATACTGTACTGGTTTTGTGCACGATTGCTTACTATCCATCTATTCCATCAAGCTTATGAAGCAACAAAGGAGTCGGCTCTCTATTTCATTTAGTGTGGAAGAGATGACTAATTAGCTCTTGGCCTTCTACTCTAGTAGGCCAAAACACGAGATTGACGTCAGTGCTTAAAAAACAATAGTTAAATACAACCAAAATCCGCTTATGTGAGTTGTTCTAACACAAGCAATGCATTTATTTCAATTTGCGGCTACTGTATGCTGAATTCCCATGAATGAATGGACATTTAGCTGCAGTTCTTGTAACTGTGATTGTATTTTGTTTTGTATTTCCCCACAAATTGCTCGCAGTGTTCTTGTTTTCTCAGCAAATATTCATTTCTAAAGCATAGGCTGCATTTTAGGGATAGTTGGTGTTGTTACAGGGGCTTTTAGAAGGCAGACTTCGCATTTGATCCTCTTGGAAAAAAAATATAAATTTATAGCCTTGACCTTTGCTGAATATCAAAGGCGTTGTCTCGAAATGTCACCGGGGATTTCTCCGCCGAGAAGCAGTGCGGTATTTGAAGCTGGGGGTTTTGACAGCCGACAGCAAGATTGGCTGGTGGGTGGAAAGTTATAAAGTCGCATATCATTAGAGGGTTTATTATGGTTCGTGGAGAATTGACTGCGATCCACATGCATGCACGATTTTTGCTTGGCCATTTGGATAGCAATGTACAGTTGCTCTGCCATAAATCTCAGCTGTAGTCTAGCCAGATGGAGTCGTCATAAAGCTTTTGCCTGTAAAGAAGTCACAAGAATGACATGGTTTCATGTAACAACACAGGCCACCCATGCAGCAAGTATAGTCTTTGCTTCATTAAAATTAAAATGCATATCCAAAATGTTTTTTTCTGAATGCACCTGCTTCATTATAATACTCGTTGTGTTTGCCTTGAACAGGGCTTTCTGTAAAATATCCCCCCCTGCAACAAGCTTCTTAAAGTGCACAGTCTGCACCAAGATATTTTTGTATTAATACGCTATGTTTTAGGCTCGTAGATAAGTGCTGTTTCAGATGAAAGGGGTCGGCAAGGTAACAAAGGGTTGACGTCATGCATCGCATCCGCCCGCATGACTTCCAACTCTAAGTCCCTCCCCTTTTGTTTCATGATTGGTCGAACGCTCTGCTAGACGCGTCCTAGTCTAACCGGGAGCCAATCGGAAGAAGGCTTCCGTGTTGATGTCAAAGAGTGGGCGGGGCTAGTTGGCGGAGAAACCAGTGCGAGAGACGCTACTGCTCAATCTGGTGTAGGTGTCTCCGCGGCTGCCCGTGTTGAATTGGACACTTTCTGTCGCGGTCCAGAGGATCTTTAACCATGCATTTCGGTCTTGTGGATTGGTGCTAAATGATTTCGACGAATGTCATCCGTAAATAACTGGACCCCGGGGTAAGACTTAAGCTTATGTGTTGCCGTATTTTATTCTTGACCATAGTGATCTCCGACCGTGTTGCGTGTTTTCATCAGAGGATTTAATGCAGTCAGCAGACTCTTGGCAGCACTGAGCTTTTCCCATCTGTGTAACTGGCAAACAAACAACCTGATTCACTGGCATTTCCTGCATTGCTCAGAAGATTGTTATTGTATATGCAAAAGTTAAGCTTCAACATATTTTGAGGATGACTGTTGTGAAACAATAAATTCAGGGTGAAGAGCATCACTGGTTGATCTAATTGTGAAACTGTTCAGTTGTATGTTCAATGTTTTTTGTGCCATGGACTCTTTCTAACCATTCTTAAAAGCGCAATTACCTAAGGCTAGAGAGTGTTTATTTGATTTACGGTATCTTGTGCTCACTCAGTTAAACCCAGAGCTTGACATTAGTTACCCACTGAGTGCAGTTTTAAATCATTGCGCTGTCTTCTGTCTGCCCTACATTTTCCAAAGGCTGGATAATTAAATTTCAGACTCATATTTCCAGAGAAACACGGTCTCCAATTCTCAGTACAATTATCGAGCGTGGTGAAGGATCATTTTGACATCTGGGTGTAACGTTTCTCTTCTTCTATCAGGAGCCATTATGTGATTTGGCTTTTTGAATAGATCACGGGGTGCTTTCAAATATGCATGCCTACTCACATATAAATATATTTTCACTCGTGCATTTGTCCTTTAGTCACAAAATCCACAACTTTTTATAAGAGTAACTAGTCTCCATTTGCTGGCTTTAAGTTTTAATTTTTAATTCAGTTATTCTGTATGCATATTATTGTTTGGTGTCCTGCGAACAAACGTGAAAAAGTCAGCAAACAGCAAAACTATAATCCTATAACAAGGGAACTGACAAACCCTTAACATTTTAGCCATATTGTTCAGTTCTTTTTTAGATATCTGTGTTTGATTACATTGGGGGATTCTGTTGGTCTAACATGGGATTTTATTTCTATTTTTATTTTATTCTTTATATTCATGACTTAAAGGGTTAGTTCACCCAAAAATTAAAATAATGTCATTTATTACTCGCCCTCATGCCGTTCCACACCTGTAAAACCATCGTTAATCTTCGGAACACAAATTAAGATATTTTTGTTGAAATCCAATGGCTCCGTGAGGCCTTAATAGGAAGCAATGACATTTCCTCTCTCAAGATCCATAAAGGTACTAAAAACATATTTAAATCAGTTCATGTGAGTACAGTGGTTCAATATTAATATTATAAAGCGACGAGAATATTTTTGGAGCGCCAAAAAAGACAAAATAATGACTTATATAGTGATGGGCGATTTCAAAACAATGCTTCAGGAAGCTTCGGAGCATTATGAATCAGCGTGTCGAATCATGATTTGGATCGCGTCAAACCGCCAAACGGCTGAAATCACGTGACTTTGGCGCTCCGAACCGCAGATTCGACACACTGATTCATTATGCTCCGAAGCTTCCTGAAGCAGTGTTTTGAAATTGGCCGTCACTATATAAATCGTTGGCGCTCCAAAAATATTCTCGTCACTTTATAATATTAATATTGAACCACTGTACTCACATGAACTGATTTAAATATGCTTTTAGTACCTTTATGGATCTTGAGAGAGCCATCACTGATCCATCGGATTTCAACTAAAATATCTTAATTTGTGTTCTGAAGATTAATGAAGGTCTTATGGGTGTGGAACGGCATGAGGGTGAGTAATAAATGACAGAATTTTCATTTTTGGGTGAACTAACCCTTTAAAAGGTCCTGTAAACTGGGAAAAATGTAGTTTATTTATTTATTTATTTTTTGGCAGTGAATTACAGCGCTCAAGTGATATTGCTTAAATGTCAATATCAACTGTGTAGTAAGTAACCTCTGCTAATGGAACTACAGTGTGGTCACGATGTTAAAATATCTCCAGGTGCTTAGTTTCGCAACTCATAGCAACCTGCTAATGCATTTGATAATTAACACATTCCTCTATGAGTGTACATGGAGAGCTTATGGCTGCATTCTTCTCTTTAAGTGGTTTATGTTTAATTGGCTTGCCTGTGCTAACCAAGAAGTAAATAGAGATTGTTTTTCTTTAATGTTTGCTATTTAATAGTAAGAAAGAATCGGTCATTATAGAGGAAATGCCAGACGTGGTAGCCTGTTTTTTATGAATGCCATAAATGTATCTCATTCCAGAAAGAGACATGCCTTGCTGCTTTTGTACAGTTGGAGAGGGATAATCAACGGTTTTGACCATGTAATTATCACTGATAATATGTTTTATTAAATAACTTTGTGGTGTACGTGATCAGTAAGTTTGTTGTATGTTACAAATTTAAGCAATGAGGAAAGTGCCAACAATTTGCAGTTGGTTCTTGTCCTTTGCCTGTGATGCTCAGTGTCATTTTGTAAATACTGATAGTAGTTGCTGAGAGAGACACAGACAATCTTGTGATTTTAAAGAGATTTCAGTTGAATGAGGTCCAAGTGGACAGATTTCTCAGCTGAAGGACAAGCTCTCACAGCTTGTGAGTCAACAGATGACAAATCACAGCGTAAGTGATGGAGAGGAACCCAAGTGCCGGTAGTGAAGATGGAGATGATGAGAATTTATGGGCTGTGTGCTCATCTCAATCTGAATGTGCTGATTTGTGAGTTCTTCTTAACACACTGGTGCTATTATTATGCGCATCTTATTACAGGAAATTTTCAAACCTGTAGAAAGTTTTCTCAGATTTAATCTCATCTTTTTTACCTTTTTTAATCTAAATGACTGCAAAAATAGTTTCAAGTTAAAAGCCAATTTAAATATGGCTCTTAAGCCTTGTTCTTAATGTTTCTCTGCCCATTTGGATTATAAAAAACATCTTTTATTTGACTTGCAAGAAAGCCTGAACAAGCTTTTCTCTCAAAGCTTGCACATCCAGCCTGCATGTGTTTGTGGTTTGCATTTGCACAGCTGTTTTCCACTGCACGTCACCTGGAGAAAAATGCATGTACGTAGGTCTGTCTCATCTCTTTCCCCACCTATTGAGAGTGAGAGTTAAACACCCAGCTGTTAATCCAGGCCACACACACACTCTTTTTCAGTTCTCAACATCTTTAGTTACACTCGGGCCATAAAGCCTCTCTGCCGTCTCTCTCCCATGCCTGCTCTTTATATCGCTTCAAACAGACCAGATCTCTCTTTTCCTGCACCCTAAAGCCAGTAGCTGTGGCCTGACTCATAAAATCCCTTTGTATGAGGGTAAACTGTAGGTCTGAAGAGATCAGCTGAGAAAGAGACTGAGATAAGCCTGTTAGATGAGTGAGGAGCCTGATGTCATTGAGGTCAACTGGACCAAATGCTTTTACTGGACAGGTCTGGGTGGTCTTACAGGGCTTCAGTGATTGGTACCGGTTTTCTGTTTTGTTTATGGTTGAACTCTATTTGTTGTAGGTAGATAAAGAATGGGAATGTGTGTGTGAAAGAGATTTGTACAGGGGTTTATTGAACTTTAATGGTATGTGTGCTAGGTTTTGTGTATCATGCCAAGCTAGCTGTACTATAAGTTAAAGTCAGAAACATTTTCATGAATCAGAGCAGAAGACGAGAGTCTGGAGAAGGAAATCACTTATTGTCTACTTCAAAAGACTAATAAATATGTGGGGGGGAAAGGCTCGTCTCTCAGTTCAGCACTAAAATGACTGCAGTCATGCCAGGAAATGGAACGACTGATGAAGTTTTACCCATGCTGGGACTCATGACATTTTATATGGTAACTATTATGGTGTCATGTATTTAAAGTCAGCATTAAGAGGAAGTTGCGATTAGTCTTTTCTTCCCTATTGTGATGTATATTCAGGTGAATATGCTTCTCAAACAAGAAAAAATGTAGGGTGGGACCTGAGTTTGTCCATGGGGAATTGATTGAATCATTGGATTGTTGTGGTTGACTTGGCTATTGCTGTGATCTCATGTGAGTGACAGGTTGCCCTGCCCTCGTGCAGAATCAGGACGATCAGATAACATCTGTTATCTGTTAAGGGCATGAGAAAGTCATGAGGTGTGACACTATTCAAACAAAAATGCAGGGCCGTAATGTTTTTGTCATTGGTGGATTAAAAACGTTGTCATGTGGTGGTAGGTAAAGTTTACTGCAGGCACGGTTGCTGATTTTAGGCGCTGAAACCTATAACTGAACACTCTAAAAAATCAAAAATATGTTAACGTTTTCCACTAGAATTTTTAACTTAAGCCAATTGGGAGAATTACATTAATTCAAAGCAATATTTTGAGTTGATCCAACATAATGTTTTAAGTAAGGTGAAGATGTTTTTTGGCCACAATAAAAAACACATTTCTAAGTAACATGAACTTAATAATTGTTAACATGAATGCAACTATTTAAGTTGATCCAACATAATGTTTTAAGAAAGGTGAAGACGTTTTTTTGCCACAATAAAAACACATTTCTAAGTAACATGAACTTAATAATTGTCAACATGAATGCAACTATTTAAGTTGATCCAACATAATGTTTTAAGTAAGGTGAAGACTTTAATTTTAGGAGTATTTGATGCCACACTGCATGATAAATTCTTCCATAATACATAAAAAATGTAAGAACTACACAAAAAGCAGTATTTGCATTTCATCAGTTATCAACTCAGTATTTTTACATTAATCCCATATTTAAGGGATTTTGCAACAATAGCTTATTCAAAAAGTATATTGCAGAAAAATTAGTCAAATCAGTCTGCAATTCAAAATTGTCTGACTTGACACTAACAAGCTATGAATTATTATCATCAGTCAAAAATGTTTAATGTAATTGATGTTTAAAGATTTTTTCAGTGGTGTTGTCACATAAAATAAGTAACTAGTAAACCAAAATATTAATACACATAATCAAAAGCTTCAATAGCAGACCAAGTAGATCAATATGAGTATGTGGTATTTTTCTTTTGCTTTCTACATTTTTATAGAATATATAATGTTACACTATGACAATGGGAAATTCTTAAATGCCAACCAATGAAATATTTAGACCTGTCATCTATATTGAGACACAACAAACAAAAAGCCTCTTTTAGTGTGGAAGCAGAGTTAGTATGGTACCTGTAAAAGGGAAGTGTGTACATGCATGTGCCTGAGTGATATGGCCAGTATAATGACTCTTATTCTACAGCAGGGATTAGATCTGTATTTTAGGAGGGTGTGTGTGTGTCTCATGCTGTAGAAGAGGAACATGTTTATCCCCTCTGTCTGTGCATCTGTCTGTAAGTTGAGTAGTAGGGCAGCAGTCATCTGCTCTTATCTGTTTACGGCTCTAGATAAGACCTCTGGAACGGGATATCTGACCCTCCCTTCTGTCTCTGCCCTGCTGCATAATGAGGGTTTGCTTGGCAAATTGCATATCTGTCCAGTGTAATCTGAAAAGATGCCATTAGCACGGTCTCATCTCTTGTTCGGGTGCCAGGGCGGCTTGCTGCGTGTTGGCACCTCTGAGGTCATGCGACACTGAGTTGTAGTCGTGAAGAGAAAACAGTAGGGCTGCACGATTAATCGCATGCGATTGTCATGCGTGTCTCGTCAGAAAAGCCGGTTCTGTGATTAGCCGTAAATGTCCATCACCTGCTTTCAAATGGAGCGGCACTTAATATACAGAGCCGTAGTTCGCGGACAAGCTACGCAATATCGCGTTCATAACCGCATGCGATTATGAACGCAATATTGCGTATTCAAGGTCCTCTGTCGCCTCACTATATGAACGCACAAATTAATCTCCAGAGCTGCTCTGAAAGTCTTTTCATCAGCATTTAACTGCTTCGTTTGAGAAAACTACCATCATATACTCAAAGCTCTAGGCAAACCATCAAAATAAAAGTTTGATTTAACTTGACAGAAACATATTACTGTTGTACAATAGAATTTAGATAAATTAATTTAATAATACATTATTAAAATATATTTTAAACAATAATCTCAGTGTTCCATGTTTTAATTTTAACAGTAAAGCTCTGTTGTGCAGCACATTGTTTGACAAAAAAGTTTAATTTCATGATTAAAAGATAAATTAAATGGTACGCCTTCATTTGATTGCCAGAAAAAAATAAATACACAACAGAACTTCTGAAGAGAAAAAAATCATAAAAATATATTTTTTAATTCATTAATATTGTTGTTTTTAAGAATTCAATTAATTAGACATGCTTTTTGATTATTAAAATGGAATTAAACCATTAAAATGGAATCCAGAAAACAGAATTTGGTAAAAAATAAAATTTGAGGGGAAAGAATAAAACGTAGGGCCCTAAAAAAACGTAGGGCCCTTTTATTAAATGGTTGGTAAATTGGACAAGATTCCTTATTTCAATAAATTAGACATGCTTTTTGATTGCTAAAATTTAATTTAACCATTAAAATGGAGTCAAAAAATAAATAAAATGGAAAAAAATGCAATCCAGAAAAATTAAAACGGAAAAAACGGAATTTGGGAAAAAATAAAACGGATTTTATTGGGCCCTACCAGTGTTAACAATCAATCCTGGGTATTCCCTGCCATTTCATACTGCACATTCCTAAACCCTGGGTTAACGTCATCCTTATTTGCATATTTGCAGTGTCAATGTCACTGACTGGACAAATGCTGCAGGCGATGTTTACATAAAGGCTCTAGCATTGCGCATCCTTTCAAGTTTTTTTTCTGAATCGACTTTATAGACTATAAAGTGAAGGATGAAACGATGGTCTCTTCTTCACTCCAGTTGTCACGTTTTCAGTCATTATCCGACAGTGTTCCCCTCAAACGCTGAAACTACTGTTTACAACATGCTGTGTTTCTGTGACTGTCCAAAGCATGTAAATATGAGGCAAGCTATTGTTTGACTGTTGCTAAGCATATAGTCCTAACATTCTATCACGCATATTTCAGTTTAAGCGCCATGTGAAAAGCCCTATTGAGCGATTACATGAGACATGATATAGATTTCGGTAAAGTTGTACTGTATCTTTTAACATTCTTTCTGATGTTCATTCATGTTTATTTCATGCTGTAACTGTAGTCAAGTGGAAGAGATTCAGTTCGATTCATCAATATGAGAATCAATTAAAATTGAGAAATCAATATTTTTAACCCAGCCCTTATTTTAATTCATTTGGTTGTATTTAATTAAAAAAAAAAAACTTGCTTGCATTGTTCACAAAGAGACAGATTTAGCTTCATCTTTTATAGAAAGTGTTGAATGCCACATTTTTCAAGTCCTATGGGTTTTCATAAATTTGAGGCATTTGAATGTTTTGTTGACAGTCATTTTGACATGCTTGCTCATCTTCATCCTTCATCCCGATCATGTTGATTTGCATGCACGCAGATAGCCACACTCCTTTAATGAGAGACAGACGGATTGACACAAATCTGGCATATTTTTGCTGTTGTTTTGGACCGGAGGTATAATTTATGTATTTTTTTCCCTCAGTTTTCCATTTTAATGTCTGAAGCTGTTTACAGATGCTATATGGACTTTTGTTTCATCTGTGTTCTGTTTTTTTTTTTTGTATTATGTATTGTGTTATTGAGACAGGAATAATAAATAATAAAAAGCTACATTGAGATGACAGGGTGCTGTGATAGTTGATTCCTTCTGGATCAGAGAACAATATGGCAAAACATCAAAAGGTTAATGTCAGGTTACATGGAGCAGGTTGAGTCAGCTGACAATCAGAGAGATACAGAGGCGGCCGGGGAGGGGGTGTGTTGTAGATATTTGGCATGTCTGTTAAATTTTATCATGCCAGCCTCTGCTCTGCTGCTCATAAAAGCTCTTTGATGAATGTTCTTTGCCACAGGCGAGCACTTACTGTCAGCCCTTGCTATTGGTTGCTTTTTATCAGAGGCCAGCCCTATTGGCTGTTAAAGATCTACAGCCCCCTCAGGTCAAACTCAAGGCTGTCACACCAGTCAAGCCAACTTCTTTTCACATAAATTATTTCAAAAGATTCAGGAGCTTATATATGTATATATATATATTCAAGAGCCTGTATATATGTGACCCTGGACCACAAAACCTTTTTTTTTTTTTTCCTGGAAGCCTAAAAGTTTTCCATTGATGTATTGCTTGTTAGGATAGGACAATATTTAGCTGAGGTATTAAGAAATGAGGTATTGGCAAAATATTGGCAAAATATTGAGAAAATTGCCTTTAAATTTGTCCAAATGAATTCCTTAGCAATGCATATCCACTCACAAAAATAATTTTTTGATATATTTACGATAGGAAATTTACAAAATATCTAAATGGAACATGATCTTTACTTAATATCCTAATGATTTTTGGCTTAAAAGAAAAATCGATAATTTTGACTCCTACAGTGTATTGTTTGGCTATTGCTACAAATATACCTGTGTGACTTATGACTGCTTTTGTGGTCCAGGGTCACATATATTTATAAAATAAAAATATTTTTTTGGATCTTTTTCCATTTCTTCATGATAAGAGAGGGAAGTGTAGACTCACTTGCCTAAGTTTTCTTGTGTTGGCCACTAGAGTTGCATGGTATACTGATATTTTTTGTTTACAATTTAGTACTGAAAGCAAGGTACCAGATACCAAAAGTTTATTATTGATCCAACCCTATTTGCCACACATCTGTTAGCGCTGAGCCTATTAAAAAGAGGATTAGTGCTGTTTGTGTCTCTCGGTTACTCTCCGCCTAGTTTTCTAGTCTGGTCAGCCAAACCTCTTCAGGCTAAATGCTTTCTCTCTAGCCATGTTTTGTGTGCGTGTGTTTATTTCACATTAAAAGGTGAATGTAAAAGTCAAAAGAGTACTGACCTGGATATCCTGTAAAAACCCTTTCATTGTGCAGAGGTACAAGAGTCCCACTATTATGTGAGTGTGTATGTGTGTAAGTGTTTGTTTAGCGTGTATGTGTGTGAAAATTTCAGAGCGTGTGTGTTATTTCAGTGCGAGGGATCCAGAGTGGAGAATAGGGGCCCTTTATGTGGCCTATGAATCAGTGCTCCTGTTAAGACCCATTGTTGAGAATGCTGAATACTGAATGAAAGTTGAATGCTATCTCTGCACAGGGCGAAATGGACAGATGACATTATTCCTGTGGTAGAAAGAGTCCAGCGGAAGGGATTGCTTTAACCACAATATTTATTTTTATATTTAATTAAAGTTCCAGCAAGAGCAGGGATGAATAACGGGGCTTGTATGTAATGCTAAGAGAGAAGGTGAAAGGTGAGCGTTGACCTTCACTGGGCCTGAGTGAAAGAAGTCATCCTGAATGGACGTTTGTGTTCAGAGCTAAAGCTAGCATGTGCTGCGTATTCATTTTGAGAGTGACTTCTGCCACGCTAGATTAACCTCAGCACCTTTGGACATTTGAGGCAAGTCCATCTCCCTTTCACGTGTTTGTGAGATAGGATTCAGTGTGAGAGAGGGGGGGGGGTTCAGCCTGACATATTACCGGTCTTTCTTGGTCTGTTCTGTCACGAGCAGATGTTGTTTAGTGTATGACTACTAAGGATATTTTGTGTGTTACAGTCAAATTTAAAATTTACAGTCATTACATTGAGCACAAACATCTCATCTGTAAGTCCTGAAAATGTACACAAAGAAGCATTAAAGTAATCTTATCAATAATGTAAAGGTACACACAGTGTGTGCGCTCTACATTCACTACTGTTCAAAAGTTTTGTGTCAGTAAGATTTAAAAAAAAAAAGCAATTAATACTTTTAAAAGTGACTGTTTTATAATATTGCAAAATTCTATTTTAAAAAATAAAATTAAAAAAATTGACAAAAATATTGTCAAGTCACCTTTATTTATATAGTGCTTTATACAATACAGATTGTTTCAAAGCAGCTTTACAGTGATAAACAGGAAAATAATGGGGGCAAAAAATCAGTTCTATAGTAAAGCAACTCTAGAAAGACAACAGTAAACAGTCATTATTCAGTTGAAATCAGTTCAGTGTTGATTCAGTTCAATAGCTGTGTAAAGTAGTCCATCAATTATGAAATTAGTTCAATTCAGCTATGAAGTAGCTCTGCAGAAAACAGTGATGTTAAGCAGCAATTGATTAATATTTCTTGAGCAGCAAATCAGCGTATTAGAATGATTTCTGAAGGATCATGTGACACTGAAGACTGGAGTAATGATGCTTTGCATCACAGGAATAAATTACATTTTACAATACGCAAGAGACTTTTTTTTCAAAAACATTAATAAATCTTACTGATCTCAAACTTTTG
The DNA here is from genome assembly GCF_024489055.1 of Chanodichthys erythropterus. NCBI lineage: Eukaryota > Metazoa > Chordata > Actinopteri > Cypriniformes > Xenocyprididae > Chanodichthys > Chanodichthys erythropterus. Next base: position 41,758,442 of record NC_090233.1, on the reverse strand, counting down.
AAGTTCACTTTTAATTACAAATCTATTAGTATTATTTTATATATATATATATATATATATATATATAATTTATTTTTAGGGATGGGCATTTTTCCAAAATACTGTATTTGAATATTCAAATTTTTGTTTATTTAAATGACGTTAAAAAAGAGGACATTATTTTTTTTAATTCCTCAAGATTTTGTTAACATTTCTGAACAAGCTTACGATTAGGCAATAAACACAACAAGCTTATGTTATATACATAAGCTTACGTTTCTTTTAGTTCAAAGCATTAAACAATATATGCAAACAAAAAAAAAAATCTAAAGAACAAAAGCATTGAAACTCAAGCAGCGCGAACGGGAAAAACACTGATAAAGCAGACAGCGCCAGTAATCGTACAAAAAGTACATAATACACTCGAGTCAGTATATGGTTATCATGTTCATATTGTTTCACATGTTCATTGTTTCACATGTTCAAAAACAATAATATCCACATGCTCGGGTGAGAAAACGAGCTGCGTTGACGAAACAAAGTTAACGATAATACATAATGGTATACTAAGCTAAGTAATGGTAATACGAAGTTTCTAACAGCGGCACTTTGTGTTTCTCTTCGTAAATATTTCTCCCTCGACGAAACTTAAAGGAAGCATATGTCTCAAAATCATTTTGCTATCAGATAAGTTATCTTCTCAGCTCACTCGGGGGTACAGCTGCGCTTACCTGTCGTGAATGCAGGGATGGACAGCTGTCTTTTCTCATTCGACTGGTGTTTTGATTTCATGTACTTTCTCATTATGGTGGTGATATTATGATAACTCGGTTTCATTCATTAATTTGATCAAAAGTAATTCCATTTTGTAAGATCATTATCATCCAAGTTATTCCAAAATTTGCGAGGCAGACAACAACATTATGTGATGATCAAATAAAATTAACTTGTTAAACGAGCTCCACAGAAACTACTCCACAAAAACTACTGTGTGCACCTTTAACAATTCATGGCACTTTGGATTTTAATAATCAAAAGTAGGCGAATGACTGGACTTTTATTTAATCCCCTTTAAAGCTAAAACAAAAAAGAAATTCACTAACCCACTGGTCTACCAACCTAACCCGTCCCATTTTGTGTCTCTGCCTTGAATTCAGATGGCCTGCATTTCCTTTAACAAGTTATTCATCCCAGAGGCACCTCTTTGGGTTCTCAGACCCACATAAATTTTCTTCAAAAAGATCAACCGTTGTGACAACTGTCAGGCCACATCAAGATCTGTTATCTAGAATGAGGGTTTATTAAATACAAGCTGCAGGCTAACTAACGTCTCTGTTTACTAGCCTGTCCACAGCACATGGTCTCACTTTCTCAGCTACCTAATCCAGGAATGTGTCTCCACGCTGGATGAACTCAGCTGAAGGGATCACATTGCCCTGTAATGACAGGTCAGAGTTGAGGAGCGTACAAGAGGACAGCCGGGTCAAGAATCAGGGTGGTGTAATGCAGGACTTGCTGCCTTTGGCTGAATCAAATGCTGGTGAGAGTTTGTTCAGGATCAGTGGTGATGTTTATCAGGGATGTTCTCTCAAACAAAACATATAGCCTGAGGGAAGGGCAGAATAAGTAGGGCTTACTGCTCCTCCTAATGTTGGTTCAAGTGTCAATAGAACGGTTTGTAAATTGAATTTACTCCACAAATAATGTTATTGCTACAGTTGAATCCTCCTGCAGCTTAATGGGCTACAAAAATGAACATTTACTGAATTAGACTGCAGATGTGTATTGGACAGTGCTTGTGTGGGTTTAAAGCTTAATGCTAGTGTTTTTAAGGATTAGCCTTAATTCACTTTGTGTAAATGCATTCGATTTTACCCTCCAATTACATTTTGTGATACATAATTATCAATCATACTAAACCGAATCCACTCAAATTGTAACTACATTTAAATTTCATGATGCATCACATTGTTGGCAAGCAATCATTGTAGAATCAAACTGTTGTCAGAGCAAATATTTACACCTATATTAGTTGCCAAAACCACATCAACATTCCCAGAAACGTGATAATGTCAGTCATGTTCTGTTTAGTTTTCAGTCACCATTTGCCTATAGTTTATTATTAGTTGTTCTGGTTTCTAATTAGTTCTTACCTGTTCCCTGATCAGTTAATGATTTTATTATTGAAGCTGTATAATCCAACAGACGATGCATGATGCAGAAAGAACTTTTCAGGAATAATTTCAATAATTATTCCTGAAAAGTTCTTTCTGCATCATGCATCGCCTATTGGATTATACAGCTCAACCGTTACAGATAGGGTATTTAAAGTGTCTGAGAATCTCATGGCTTGTTAAAAAGTTGTCTAGCAGCACATCCTTCACAAGGAAGTTCAGAGAAATGTTCACTTTAAGATGGACGTCAACACGGCAAGCCAATATATCTGGTGTGTTTTCTGAAGGTACATGACGCGAGACCTTCTGTAGCCTTTCGTACCTCCTGCTGATTTATCAGAGCAGCTCGGTGGTTATCAATATCATGCAAGATCCGGTGAAATTTTACAATTCTCAATTGATTTCAATTTTGATGCCAAAGCAAAAACTGCTGGCCTAAATAATATAAAGTTCAAATAAAATGATAATAATAGTACTTCAGGTAAGTTTTAACAGTATTCAGGTACAGAAATTGATTAATCAAATGTAAAATAACTCTGCATTGTCTTATAAATTAAATGCATTAATCATTATTAAAGCTACAAAAGTTGTTCAGTCAAGATCAGCGAGTGATTTATGTGAATACGTGCCAAGACAGCCATTTAGACATACTTTTGTTTGTGTATTTTTCTGTTCAAGTGCAAGAAGACACAAAAGAGAACTCAATTCAGTACTCGTGAGCATTTTTTTTTGTGCACGCTCACAAAATGCTGTCTGAGACTTGGCTCTCTGTGTGTTAGTCTTGCACGATATACCGGTACTAGAAAGGTATCGCGATACCTTGCTTTTAAAAACCTTGCTTCATTTTATTAGTAAAGTACCGGTACTTTAAGTGCCAGCTGTATTTCCTAATGTGCGACAGCAGGGGGCAGTGTGCGTGCAGCGCGCTGCTTCTAAGGCAAATTGAGTGCGTGTTTATTCCTCTCAACTGCACAACGACTTTTATGGTGACGAAACGAGAGGTATGGTTGCAAATACAGGTGCTCTTGCACACCGTCCACAAATTGTTGTTACAAAATAGCGCAAACGAAGGGAGTCAAAAGCATCTTGCCGTCAAACATCCCGATTTGTACAAAGAATTTAAAGAGCGATAGGTTAGTGAATGTGTAGCATTATGTTTATGCTCTCAAACATTAAATGAGTGTTTTTTTATTTATCTTACTCATGCAAGCAGATCTCCGCAAAGAGGTGTATTATTGAGTCTAAGTTTAATAAGTGATATCTGGTTGCAAAAATAAAATTAATTTTAAAAATACATAAATATGTGAAGGGTATATACATTTATTTTAAACCAATTTATGCTTTAATAACATTGCTCTAAGTATTTACAGTAATCTAATTTTTTACAATATTACTGTCAAAAAGACCTATATGTATTAAAAAAAACAGCAAAAAAGCATAACAGCAAATAATTTACAATTTTATTGAGCATGAAAATAATAGATTTAATATAATTTTTAATGTTTAACTCTAACTTCATGGCAATGAAGATCAAATCCAGAATTATCAGGCTGAACACTGGTGAAGAAAGAAGTTCTGTCATATGTTATTTATTTACTTTTCCTGCTGTTTTAGGTTTTAGTATCGTTTAAGTATCGGTATCGGGATATTTAAGTTGGGTATCGTATCGAAGTCAAAATTTTTGTATCATGACAACACTACTGTATGTGTGTGAGCGCACAGAAAACAGTGTGCGAGTACTGAATTGAGTTCTCTTATGTATCTTCTTGCACTTAAATCTGAATGGTAAAAAATCGCTTGAATGTTTAAATTGACAAGACTTTAAAACACACTGGCCCGACTGGGCAAGTGACAATTCCGTCAACTGTTCTGAGCGTCTTTTCGACCCGGGACATCAGGCAGTCCTTATTGTTGAGCCCTGCTCCTGTTTGTGGGGAAGAGAAAGAGAGAGTTGTTTGCAGAAGCAGGTGCAGAGAGGTGCGCTGACAGACATGAGGGCGGCTTAATATCCTGTCAAAAGACAAAGGTGCCTTCTAGGCTTCTGTCGTCCTGCTTGAAAAAAACAAGCTGATCCGGTGAGCTTTATAACTCTAGTGTGCTATTAATCTGTGTACAAGGGATACAAAAGCTACACGAGCTACACAAAGGTCTTGTCTAAGAAGTGTAGTGCTTAGCTACGGGGGCTACTGGAGACCTTTTGTCAGGCATCTCTCAGCGATCAATGATGGGTGCACCTTCAGCCATTTCCCTCTTTTGTGCCACAGACCAGAATGCAGAGTTACTTGAAGAAAACATCCATTACTAGAAGCTCTTTTGTGCATGTTTCTTAATGCTAGCTCTGTTTGTTTTGTGCTAGCGTGCATACGAAAGCATATTTAAAGTAGCCTATAGTGTTTTGAAGTCAGCTTGGTGCATATAATATAGAGTCGTGTGATGAAAAGCCATCCATGTGACCTAGTTTCTGAAATGCGGCATAGCCTGGCTGGCAGTGAGTAAGACCTACACGGGCAGCATTACAGAGCTTGATTGAAGAGGATGAGAGGGAGCTGAGTGTGTGTGTGTCTGCATTCAGTCACAGTTGGGCCATTTGTCTTCCTGTAGATGATGTCCCAGGGTCTCATTGCATGCTGACTGTCCCTCTGTGGCGGCTTCCTGTAATTAATAGGGGCTCCTGCCCATAGTCATCCGAGAGCAGGTGTTTCTGTGAAGTGGAGTAGCGTTATCTCTTTGACCCGACAAATATTCATCCTCTCATATCAATGGCCTCCGTCCACAAATCAACTTTAGTTTAGTGACAACAGTGAAGAACGCTTTTAGTGGTGCTTGCTATATTCTAGTTACTAGATATGACACCACTTAGCAAGTTGCTAAGTGGTGTCATATCTAGTAGCTAGAATATTATAGACACTTGGAGGCTTTTTTTGACTCGGGCAGTCAGAATGCCTGCCATCTACATAACAACACCTGAACAGCCAGACTTAAGACGCAACAAATGCATAGCAACGTGGTAGTGCACTATATCACAACATGCTACTGAATCTACAGTGCAATCCTGTATTATTTATTTATTTTTCCGCTCTATTTTTCTTTCTTTTTTTCTTTTTTTGAGTGGAATATGATGTACTGAATTGTAATGTAATATGATTTGAATTGAATCAACTTTCTTGTGGTTCCTTGTTCTATTTGATTCATATAATAAAATTGATAGTGTCATCCCTATATGTAGTGTCTCTAATGAGGAATTGAATTCAATAATTGTGGTGGTTTTTACCACTGGCGCCCGAACCCAACGTTTTAAGGCCAAATACTGTCACAGATGTAGTTTGATTTCAGAACAAATGACTCTTATGAACCAGTTCTTTGTAATAAATCAGAAATCTGAGCTGATTTTGTTTTTCTTTCTTTCTTTCATTCTGATAGCGCAACTAATACGGTCTGATTCCTTCCGTGTTTAGTGGTGAAATGACTGGACTCAATGAACTACATTCTATAACTTTTGTCATAACTGATGTGAAGTGCATTTATTTTTATCAAAGTTTCCCTCAAAAGTACTCAAACAACTGTTAATGGAACCATCCAAGAAGCAGAATCGCTACATTTACAATTCCTTATGATTTAATCTATTTTTCTTCTGCTTAAGTGTATTGTTTAGCTATTTAAACTAATGTTAACTGTCATACACAGCATCTAAAACTGCATACTGTCTTAGTACGTACAACATTTGAATAATAATTTACTTTGCATCCATTAAAAAAGTATGTTCCATGTAGTACGAATGCATGTAGTATGAATAATTCTGGATTTTCTACGTTCACCATGTTACCATTTGTCATCTGGCAGTAGTAGGTCATATAGGCACTTTTTGCCTATTGTTTTATGAGTTCAGACATACTACTCTTTACGTATTGTTTTTCACCCATTATACAGGATTTATTTGGATGCAGACACCCTCTTTTGGCTACAAAAGAACATTGTGATTTTTCTCCATTGTATTTCTCCATAATTCATTGCCTTGTCGATTTGGTAGCCGTTCAACTTCATGAAATCTGTGGGCTTGATTCAACTGCAATTCAAATAGCCATTGTTTTTGTTTGTTGGAGTTCTTTGGTATAGAGGACAATATTAGACATCTATTGTGTTGCACCTTAGTCTTTGATGCTTTCACCCAAATGTTTTCCTCTATGAGGCTGATGTGATGAGAGCAGCTTTTAAAACCTGTGTTGACCTCAGCCGCTCTAGCCAGGGCCGATCAGCCGTGGCCTGTCAGAGCCAGCCACTGTAATATTCATGATCTAATTATTCAGGGAGAGGTTAGTGTGCGGAACTGTAACGTGTGATTTAACCTCTTGTCAAGGGCTATAAAAGGAAGGCGGGTTAATCTTTCTGGCAACCGTCTCTCCACCCTTGGGAGCGTGCCTCAATTTCCCTCCCTGTGCCCTGGAGGCTATGGAGAAAGAGAGCATATTATACACACACACACACATAAATGTGCTGGGGCATATGCATGCACTTCACACTTAAGGTGTTGCTGAGACTCAACGTCTACTGCCTTTCTCTGGAGAAATAAAAATGAAGTGACCTTTGTATACTGGCAACAGCAGCTGCCAGTCTGTCAGATACAGTTAGATACTCTCAAAATTGAACCAGTTCTCTCATCTGACACTGAAGTTTAGTCCGGTTATATTTTCAGTACAAATTTAATGTAACATTGTTTTTGTTAGGAAATATTGTCATGCAGACCTAGATGAAAAATAATCACTTTATCAAGGACACTTTTGTATTTGTTTGTCTTAATTGGCCTCTACTTGTGAATTATTAAATTAAAAACATTCTTTGTGTAATAATCACACAGTTAAAGAATTATTCAGTCTTTGAATCTGAAGGACAGCTGTCTAAAGTCTGAAGAGCCTTTCAGAGAAGTTAGGGATAACATAAAAATGTTTAAATGAGTACAAAGCAAAATATGAAGAGTTAGTATTTCTCAGTGGGTGCTTTTGTTTCAATTACTGAGGAAATTGAAGATGTGTCAAACCAACCAGGCGATGCCTATGCCTGTTTTCTGTTAGAGGGTGGCATAAAAACATGGCAGTATGTCTAGAGTTTTCTGGGGAACATCAATAAATGCTGTAGAATTATTGTTGTTTGTTCTTAGTTCATGATATCTAATGCATTAACTAATGTTAATGTATAGTGTTTTATTGTTTTAAGTGTTACCATTTGCTAATAAACAAAAGATTTATTGTTAACATTTTACAATAAGGTCTCATTTGTTAACATTAGTTAATGTATTAAAGCGGAACTCAGTAAGATTTGCGAAGCTCCCCCTACAGTTTCCTTCAGTGAATCACTCTGTTGTACATACTCCAAGCGCAGCTCTGGACTACAACGCTCACCAGCGCAGTAGTTTTGCAAATACAGTACAAGAAAGAGGAGGTGGGTAATTTGCAAATACAGTACACAGAAATCTCAATGGAGGTGGGTAATTTTCAAAATTGTCTTATAAAGTCTTAATATATACATTGTTTTTGAATTACCGTAAAGCGTTTTGTCACTCTCGCGTGAACGTGAACGTGAACATGAGGCGAGATTGTGTGGGGTCGGTGCAGCTCAACTTGCAAGTGCTGTATTCTGGCGTAGACGTGCCAGAGGGGGTTAGTGCTCGTCTCAAATACACCACTACAAGTCAATTAACCATCGTAAGGACTTGGAAAACTTTTTATGAAGGTAAAAAAAGTTACTTAGTTCTGCTTTAACTAACATGCACTAACAATGAGCAATACATTTGTTACAGTATTAATCTTTGTTAATGTTAGTTAATGAAAATCCAGCTGTTCATTGTTTGTTTGTGTTCTTATAGTTCTTATAGAGCAACTTCTCTTCTCTGATGACATGTTCACCGATGTAAGGGCGGGGCAACCTGTCACTCACATGAGATCACAGGAATAGCAAACCACAAAAGAGAACTCAATTCAGTACTCGTGAGCAGTTTTCTGTGCACGCTCACAGAATGCTGTCTGAGACTTGGCTTTCTGTATGTGTGCACATAGAAAACGGCATGCAAGTACTGAATTGAGTTCTCTTTTGTGTCTTCTTGCACTTGAATCTGAATGGTAAAAAATCACTTGAATGTTTAAATTGACAAGACTTTAAAACACGATAAACTTTCGTGATGACGCAGGGCAAGTGACAATTCCGTCAACTGTCCTGAGCGTCTTTCACGCTGGCCCCGGGACATCCAGTCAATTCCCGATGGACAAAAAGGTGTCCCGACCTACTTTTTTTCTTGTTCGAATAGCCATTTCACTTGGATATACATCACAATAGGGAAGAAAATGCAGACTATATTTTTCACTTTCCAAAACAACACTGAATTAAGTTTTATGTTATTAATCACTTTTTTGCTGATTTGTGTAATCAGAGAAAGAGTTCGGTGAATTAATAGACGTTTATCAGAATTAATTACCGGAAGTGCTCGTCGAAGCAGTGCATCGGTTCTTCCGGTTATGTATATTTTCAATGTGATGTTAACACCTAGTTGAATAAACGGCAATTAAAATAAGCATCTGCGAGATTATTTTAAAACCCGGACATTTTCAGACACAGGAGAAGAGATATTTTGATAAATATCTCTTCTAAATTGCTGTGTACAGAATTTATCTGAGAAAGCTATGGCTGGTAAACATGTGATTTTCACCACACAGTGCCAGTGCTCGTCTTAATTAGTGACCACAACACTGCAGTGTGCGTGAGACCTTATGAATGAGATCAGGATGAACATATTTATTCATTTCAATTAAATATTTTAGTCATTAGTCTGCATCATTTTTCACTGAAAATCATTTCACTGTATGCAATTCACAATATTTGTCAAAATTCATAATTAATATTCAAAGCAGTCGCGCTGTCAACGCATTTCTGATTAAGATTACTTTACACATTAAATTTCTTTAAGGCAGTTAAGGTGCATTCTCTTTAATCTTTTTAAATACTGCTCTTGTCAATTTTTTTTACTACAAGTTAAACCAAAAATAATGGTTATAGTTAAACCATGTTAACCACAAATCAACCATGGTATTTGTAGTAAAACTGTGGTAATACAAGTGGTAATCAACCCGTGAAAAAAAAAAAAAAGGTACATCTTTTTATATATATATATATATATATATATATATATATATATATATATATATATATATATATATAAAAAACATGGTTAATTTTCTTAAGGGAGCTCATCTGTCAGATTCTTTCAAAAATGTATATTCAACAGGTATGAAATACGATCAGTAAGAGAAAAACACACGAGCACTGGACTGTGGCAGGTTAGTTGGGAAATGCATTTATTCATTATTTAGAATGCACATTTAAGGGAAATATAATTATTCAAACATTTCAGCAAGTTGAAGATATGAGATGTAAACATCCTCAGTTTGGAAATGCATAGGTCTTCTACAAACAAACGTACGCGCCGTGTATTATTTTAAAAGAATATCAGGTATCAGTCACACCCATGCTTTCCTCTATACTTGTTGTGTGGGGAAATCGTGAAAACTGAGGTAAGGGTGTCGTTGTTTAGAATTACAGCCGCCGGATTGCTGCAGTAACACCGGCGAGAGAATTCAGCCATTATTTTGATTGCGTTGCGAATGCGATGGGACCGGAAATAGCGATACACTGCTTCATTTACCGGAAATAGGAAGTGTGATAAAGGTCTATTGGTTTTAAAGCTTTTGGTTAATCAGGCAAGAGCCGGCACTTAAAACATGGTGGATATGCAGAGATTATGCTTAACTGTGAGAATCATAGGTTTGAACCCAGTGAACCCAACCACCATCACCACCCAGAGTCTAATCCACACTAAAGTCTGCATGGCTGGATTCGTTCCTCCGGTGTGACGCTCTTCTCAGCTTGTTCCATAAAGAGACATTTAAACCTGATTCATCACGGAAGCACCATTTGTATTCGGTTCACTCCCTGCTCTGCTTTTCATACACAAACAACAGTTTGGATTTTAGAAGATTACTGTTTAGTTATACCTGGCCTCTACAGAAAATTTTGCAGCCACAATTACTCAGAACAAGTGCACTCACACATGCATGAGTATCTCAAAATCGCTTCTTTTGTTGGATGATTCACCAACCCACATGCTTTTGTTACCACCACTCTTCACAATAACAGACCCACACAAGCCAGTGGCCTCTGCCTCCGCATTAAACCCCTCTTGATCTGATTTTGGACCTGTAGCTTGTTCTTCTGAGAATCATAGTCCTCTAGGATCAGCACTCCTGCTGAGCACGTCCAACCCTGTTACTGTGCGATCAGAGCGAAACTGACCCGACTTATGAAATGCAATCTGACTGGGGGAGGAAACTTGCCCACTGCTGGTGGTGTTTCTATCAGATACGCTGCTGTTTTCTGCATGCCTTGCTTACCACTATATCACTCCCATCACATACCGAGAGTTATGGCATCTGGAAGCCGCCGCATTAGTCGTTGGGTGGGCTTATGGTGTAGGAGCACAAGGAATGTTACACTTCCAGGTCAGAGTATCGCCTTGACATGGGTCATAACCCCTAGAGACATTTGGTGGCATATTAGTTAAGTTGAAGGAGGTCTATAATACTTTGAGAAAGCTATCTGTTTTTTGAACTTTCTATTCTTCAAAGAATCCTGAAAAAAATGTATCACAGTTTCCACAAAAATATTAAGCAGCACAACTCTTTTCAACACTAATAATATTAAGAAATGTTTCTTGAGCATCAAATTTCTGTAGGATCATGTGACACTGAAGACTGGAGTAATGAAAGCCAGCAGACAGGGAAAAGTCCATTTTACATTTTCAAGAGCCCTGAAAAATTAACAATCAGTCACTGGTAAAATGTTTACTATAATAAAATGAAGCATTTGCATTTTTGCAAAAACATTATTCCATCAGAATATATGGTTACTTTTGAATGACAGTCAATTGAGATGCTTTTGGCAGGCAGATGGTATATCTACCAGCAGGGACTAAGCGGGCCATGCTAATCAGCTGAACTTTGACCCCTTGGTTAAGTGTAATTTGTGGCTAATGGGTCTCAGGGTAGACACTGAGATCTGTGTTTGTGTTCGTAGCGAAGCAAATGTGTTCCTGCAAACTTCTCAGTGTACCATGACTTTCTTACTAATGGGCAGCTTTGGTTTTATCAGAGTGCACTGAAGCATTGCCCTGAATCATATTGCATATCACACAGTATTTCATATGACACACAAGGAACACGGCATAGTAATTTAACAAATGGAACAAGCACACACAAATACATAATAAGTCAGATCAGAGCATTTGAGGGCCAAAAGCGATCATGGAGATGAGTGGAAATGAGGATGAATCACTGGCTCTATCTGATTACTTTGAACCACTACAGAGCACTTCACAATCACTGAGGCCGTATTTATCAAAGACGTCTCTGTATGAGGTGAAAGATTCATGGCTCACATGATTCATGAGCCCCGGGTGCAGAATTCCCTCTGGATAATTAGATTGAATCTGTAAAAAATCAGGCTGTAAAAAACATCTTACTTTTAAATAGCTGTGCTAAGATTAGTTCCTGGATGTCATATATATCGAATTAAGCCCATAAAGTGAACTTGGGTTGTCACCAAAGTTTCAGAAGTCGATACCAATACCAGTCAAATTTAGTGATTCTTTGAAACTTGGTCTTTTGCTTAATTTAAATTTTACATTTTAATATAATGTAAAATGTAAATTGGTATAAAATATTAACTAATTGAAAGTAAAGCAACCCCTTTATAAAAACAAAAAACACAACATAAAGGTTAGGCCTGGTCCTCTCTCATCCTTCACTGTTGTCACTTTTCCTTTTATCCCTCCGGATCTTCTCCGTGAAACTCGGGGCGCACAGGTGTCATTAGCACTCGCGTAACCAGCCTCGCTCTGTTCCCACGGCTCTCTGCCCTGCCCTGCTTGCCACAGTTGTTACAAAAGATTCATATTTCAAATAAATGTTGTTCTTTTGAACTCATTGAAATTCATCACTTATCAAAATTTCTGAATTTGGCCATTCACACACACAGCTGCATTATTACGGAGCACAATTGATCTCGTAGGCAGACAGCATGCGAGTATGAATTGATTCATTACAGTGTTCTACATTTATTTGTTTGTTTTTATTAATTCATTTTTTAGACTGAAATAGCTGTACTGTTAACATCCCTAAAGGGTCTTACGGGGCAGATTTTGAGATTTGTGGTGAGCCGCTGTTGAGCTGCAGAGTGCTGATGAAGTTGATTAGTGGCGGCCAAAAGGCTTCGTTCACTCCCGCTCACACATTGTTAGCGACGATTCTGCTTATGCATCAGTGCCCAGTTTCATGCGAGTCAGTTAAAGCAGTGCACAAGCTGTTCTCTTGTAAAGATTTAAAAAACGCTCACCTTCCTGACACCTCTCAAATGCCTGGGTCACTCCTGCAGTTTCACAGCAACTTACTGGCCTGTAAAAAGCTTATCGACCCTGTCAGACTCACTTCATAAGCTTTGTTACTTCTGGAATTTGCAGTACCCTCTTTCTTTCTACGGCCTTTGTGTCAACAGCACCGTATCTGCAGTGATTGATGTTTGAGAGCTTATTGAGAGAGGGAGAGAACAAGGGGTGGGCCGAACTTGAAAGTCTGATGCGGGCTCAATCAGCTTTCTGCTCACACACACACTTCTGAACACACAATTGTAGGACGTTGAAATGGGAACAAAATAAGTGTTTGCGATGAGGAAGTGATGCACTGATGAAGGGCATATCTGCGTGTCTCCGATAAATGTCAGGCACAAAGACTGAATGCTAAAGAATGTTATAGTGTTAGACCAGCAAATCAACTTTTTTTTTTTTTCCATGTTTTAATTGGCGATTCACTTTAATCAACCAACAAGGTTCCCACTGTTATTGACTGTTACATTTAGAATTTCTATAGTGCATATAATACTAAATATTAATAGAATAGAATATTTTTGTTTAGAAATCGACTATAAATTCTTCTTTTTGAGTGTAAACTCTATAAAATTATTTTTAAAATCCTTATCTGGACTGAAAACATGAAAAGTCATGGAAATGTATTGTTCAAGGGATGTGGGAACCCTGAATTGAATACATACAAAACGTCACCTTCTCCGACAGCAAGCGTTTGTGTACACAAGCTGGTAAGACAACATCTGACAGTTTTATCGTAATCCAGAGTTAAAGCAGATTCTCTGCGACTTCTCTTCCATGGCAAGACTTTATCTATTTCCTGGAATCTGGAAAGTTCAGCTGAGTTGTGGCGATTTGCTTGTGTTTGATGTGTCTGTTCCCATGGTCACATGCCCTTGTGAAATGTTTGTGGTCAGAAATCTCAGCTGTCTGTCCGTTTGACCATCTCCACTGTACAGCACAGCCCACAGGACAACAGCAGAGGATTGTGGACCTCTGTGTAGAGTACATCAAAGAATGACAGTACAAGAGAGAAAGTTGGCATTTTATTTATTCTTTCCTCAATGGTAGTTGTGTGTCTCTCTCTCTCTCTCTTTCTTCCCATGTGTGTGTGATGACATATTGATGTGTTGCTTTCATGTCTCTCTGTGATGGGGAGCTGACTATGTGTAAATCTAAAAACTGGAGTGAAGTGGAGCTGAAGCAGAGGACAGAACGCTTTGAGCTTGTATATAAAATATACAAACTAAAAACTCCTTTCAATTCCACACACATATTTCAAGTGCATACTGTATGAAAATGAGAGAGCAGAAACTCATCTATACCAAAGTTCATGTTGTGATTTCTGACCTGCAAATTCATATAGCGAATAGATGTTTGATTTATTGACTTCTTGGCTCCATAGAAATAATACAAACAACTGTTTGCCTTATACACCCCCTCAACAACAGTTTTGTCTCAAAAAATATGGTTATATGAATATGGTTATATAAAAATATATAACATATATATATAGAAGTTTATAAAAATATGGTTATATGAGGTGGCCTAATTTTAAAAGTGTGATTTCTAGACCTGGACATTTCATGTTAATCACATAACTCCATAAGCATTTTAATTATGAATAGGCCTATACATTTTTCTAGTTGTGCCAAAAAAAATTTCAAAAATTTTATCGGGTAGGAATTGTAAGTTAATTGTTTTTAAATACGTATCCTTATTCCTTATCTAGTAAATAAAAATAAAATAAAAAATGAAAAAGCCATTGGGCCTTTGAATATTGTTGTGGCCAATGGGGGGCCTTGGAGTAAAAAAGTTTGAGAACCACTGCCCTAGAGTGTGACTCATCATATCCTGTTGCCAGTCAAAGACTAATGTGACTGCACCTTAACTACTCAGATTTTGTCTGAAATTAATTTCTTTTCAACTGAAGAAAGAAAGACATGGACATCTTGGATGACATGGGGGTGAGTAAATTATCAGGAAAAGTTTATTTAAAAGTGAACTAATCCTTTAAGACAATCACCAGTGGCTAGTATATTTTTTTTATTTTACTCACCAGAATTTTTACATGGAATGCAAGAACATTGCAACTGAAAAAATTCTATATAAATATAAATTCAAAATATAAATTTCAAACATTATTAAAAACAAGTAAACTGTCCATAATAAAATAAGAAGTAATCAAACTACAAGCAATAGCACAAATAAAAACAATAGAACAAAGATACAAATGAAATAAACAGTGCTTTTCAGGTAGATGTAAAGGTAGTTAGATACAGATTAGGTTGATTTAGTTACAGAAATTGAATCAAGTATAAAATAGCACTGCATAGTCTTCACTGTATAAGTTAAATATAGATGAATCGTTATTAAAGTTATGAAGAATCTTTTGTTGTTTGAATAACATTAAGAACACAGACAGCAGCTGGAATATTAGGCTGTTGTTACTTTAAGAGAATGCACCGATTCAACATACTGATACTGTTACACATGCGTTGTCTTTCTATACTGTTTACATTCACTTCAAGACATAACCAAACTATGTTTAATAGGATACTCACAAAGACGGGCATTTGGTCATAATTTTGTGTGAAATTGTCTGTTCAAGTTAAAGTGCCCCTATTAAGGATTTTTGAAAATTACCTTTCTTGTAGTGTGTAATGAATTAAGTATTAAGTATTAAGTTATTGTCTCTCAAAAGTAAGAGTCGACTCTGAAGCATAAATGAGTCGTTTGTAAAACAAATCTTAAGCCGTTTCGTTGTGACGTCACAACGAAACATTAGCATACTGCCCGCCCACTTATTGCACGCACAGACCCCAGGGAAATCTTAACCCGAACCTTGCGCTGTGTGTTCCCCTCATTTACTGACGACTGCTTTTTCAACCTAAATGCGTTCAACGAGGGATTCGCAGGCCGGTTGTTATTGAAGGATGGGTCAGTACCCAGTTTATTTAGACCAGCTCTTTTCCTCCTGAATCACAACCTGTAAGTACGATTAATAATTGTTGCCACTTTTGACAGACTGTTTTGTATGAAAGAATGTAATTATAATTCTCACAGAGAAAATAATTTGAATTTAATTACATTTTTAAGGAGCCAAGATATAAAACTGCCCCCAAACAAAAAGACTCACCTGTTCTGATGTGCAATCCAACTGAAACCGCACAAGACTATATGTCCTCTAAGTAAAAAAATAAATAAAATTCTTCTAGACAAATACACAATTAGTAAGGACTAAAATCCTGTGTCTAACATCCACACGGTTCTGAGTTTCAGTTCAATGGCCTAAGTGAAACCCTTATACAGTTCAGTCCGAACATGTCAGTGACAAATTTCGAGCCAGAATTACCACATTCTTTGTAGCTGCACATTATGTATGTAGCCTAGTTCTGGCTAACCGGCTAACAGCAATATGTGTTCACTCGCAATTGTCTAAAAAAATTTTATTACTTGAGTTATAGAGCAATATGTTGGTGTACAACTGCAGTGCTTTATCAATAAGTTTCTGCGTTGGGCTAACGCATATACCATGACTGTTTGTGTGTTTATCACCGAGCTGTGGGCTAGGTTCGCTAACATAAACACTCTATTTTTAGAACAGAGCGGAGGACCATCATTATTATAATATAATGCAAGTGATGCAAGCACTGTATACACTGTACTCTTCTATACAACTGACTGGGTCATCTGACCAATCACCGCAGATTAACGTCACACAAACAAGGGGTTCGGCAAAATGAGAGGTGTCAGCCAATTTAATTATATTTGTGCTAAACTTATTTTTTGTCTCTAACTCAATCACAGGCAAGTGAAATCATACAATTTACTAGTTATTGACTACTGAGTTTTTAGTCGCCTAGCCTTGAAATTTAGTTGCATATGTGAGTGATTTACTATTGATTACTATACAATTATTGTAGAGGGTTGTGAAATGCAGGTTAATCCGTAATAACGTCTTGTGTATGCTACAGTTGTCATATAAGGATCGAACACCTTCCGCTCTTTCTCTGTGTGTTATATATCTTCAGAGTCTGTTGATCATCCTTTGATCATCCGTCTTAGAGCTCCATACACAAAGACCAACCTGCTCCTAGAATGAGAGCCTGGCCCAAACTAGTTCCTGTAAATTGTTTGTGTGGATGCTGCGGTTTAGAGGTGCTGGAGCAATTGGGCCGCCCACATTATGATGGATGAGGGAAGGGTATGGCTGGAGGTGGCTGGCCATAGATCGTTGTAAGGAGGCGTAAACGTGACAAATCATGATGAAGATTCAAGCTGCACTCTAGGCTGATTCGGCTCCTTTCAATGTTAAACTTTGGGCTGCATCTTTGGTGTCCAGTGTTGGTTGAAGGGCATTTGTGTGCACAGGGACAGCGATTGGGAAGGCTGTGTTCTTCTAATGCACTCTGGGATGCAATGGCAGCTGTCTGAATCCCAGAGAAGGTGGCCCTCCCACTCACCAGAGGCCCTTTCAAAAATCATCCCTTTCTTCCTTCTTTTTTTCCTTTTGCTGCAATTTATCACCAGGGTGTCCAATTTCGGATGAGCTGCGGGCGTCTTGGGCAAACGGATGAGCAGTAAATGGATGAATCTTTTTATAAATGAAATTGTCTCACTCTGTCATTTCTTCATCCTGTTTTGTGAGCTTTTTTATCCTTGTGTTATTGTGAACTAGCACAGACGTCTGGTATATGAAGAATGTGTGTTAGGGGACGCTCTCTCACTCCCTAGTGGTTTTACATCAGTGTGGGTTTGTCATCGTGTGGTTGTAAAAACTTCAGTTTTTTTACTTTATATGGTCTTGCTGCTCTTGCAAGTTTTTGGTTATGGTGGGATGGATATGAGGTGTTTTGATAACCGTTTCCTATTGCATAAAGAAAAGCTGATAGTTGTTGAAACATTTCTCATTTGATTTTTTTTCTGCTATTTCCAGTATGCATGAGAAACTCTACATCAGACTTCACCATTAAAGGGTTAGTTCAACCAAAAATGAAAATTCTGTCATTTATTACTCACCCTCAATGTCGTTCCACACCAGTAACATTCCATTCCACACCATTCATCTTCAGAACACAAATTAAGGTATTTTTGATGAAATCCAAGAGGTATATGACTCATTCTTAGACAGCTTTCAAGGTCCAGAAAGGTACTAAAGACATTGTTAAAACAGTCGACGTGACTGCAGTGGTTTAAGCTTGATTTTATAAAGTGACGAGGATAATTTTTGTGCGCAAAAACAAAACAAAAATAATGACTGTTTTAACAACGTCTTTAGTACCTTTCTGGACTTTGAAAGTGTTGATTATATTGTTGTCTATGGATACCTCTCGGATTTCATCAAAAATATCCAAAGATGAACTAAGGTCTTACGGGTGTGGAACGACATGAGGCTTTCATTTGTGGGCAAGTTTTATTGATTCATACCTTCATTTTAGTTCAGTCTTGGCCATGTTGTACAAATTCATTCATTTGTTAGATTTTACTTAAAGGAACACTCCACTTTTTTTGAAAATAGGCTAATTTTCCAACTCCCCTAGAGTTAAACAGTTGAGTTTTACCGTTTTCGAATCCATTCAGCCGATCTCCGGTTCTGGCGGTACCACTTTTAGCATAGCTTAGCATAGTTCATTGAAACTCTTTGAACTCCAAAACTCTTTGGTCATTTTTAAGCGCAATGCTAACGGTCTAATCAGATTCAATGAAC
Organism: Chanodichthys erythropterus; assembly: GCF_024489055.1. Lineage (NCBI taxonomy): Eukaryota > Metazoa > Chordata > Actinopteri > Cypriniformes > Xenocyprididae > Chanodichthys > Chanodichthys erythropterus. The sequence continues at coordinate 41,740,123 of NC_090233.1, read as the reverse complement.
TATGCTAAGCTATGCTAAAAGTGGTACCGCCAGAACCGGAGATCGGCTGAATGGATTCGAAAACGGTAAAACTCAACTGTTTAACTCTAGGGGAGTTGGAAAATTAGCCTATTTTCAAAAAAAAGTGGAGTGTTCCTTTAAATCTACAATGGAATACACGATGTGGGAAGGGATGTAAACTCTGCTTTATTCTCATATTGTTTGTGTAATAATCCAATCATTCACATAAATGAAATTCACAACTTGAATGGTAGCTTCTTACAGAAACATATTGATGTATTTATGTGTGCATATTCTGATTCTTATGAGCAGTTTCTTTTAATGGAATTGGTCAAAAAGACTCAATATCAGTTTGAATCGTTTTGTCGGAGGCCCTGTTTACACCTGGTATTGAGATGCATTTTGGTCGATCGGATCACGGGTGGATGATTCTAAGTAAATACAGGTGTAAAGTGTTTTGAGCTTGTCCAATTTCGATCACTTCCAGAGGTAATCGAAAACGCATTAGACCAGATTGCTTTTGTAGTGTAAACACTCGAATGCGTTCGAACAGCCACAAAAGATGGCTACTCTCCACCTGCTGGCATAACAGAAGCATGCTACCCAGATGGGATTTAAATTTATTTGACTGAAGACCCAAGTTTGATTTGAAGATGAGAAATGTACTAAGCACAATGTTTTCTCACCATTCCTTATTTCTAACATGCACTCACTTTTTTCTCCGTGGTCTTGTGGTTATCAGAGCAGAAACAAAAGCTGAATGAAAGAATGCTCTCCATATGTCTCCGTGCACATTCATATGTAAATTGCATGAGCTTTTTCGTCCATTAGATCGAAAGATCAGAAAAAGCCCATACATTTACCTGCCCAGGACAGAAGTGGTTGAAGGTGGACGAAACGAATTAAAATACAAGGTGTAAATGGAATGTGTCTTAATACCAGGTGTAAAAAGGACCAGAGCTGTTCTTGAGTTACTCACTGAATCACTCACTCACTGACTAAAAGTCATTATTTTTGTCACATCCAATTCAAAATTGAGTAATAAATTTAGTTTTATGTGTACTTAAAAATGTAATTTCTGCACCACTACCATAACCAAACATGCACGAAAAAAGCATTGAAAGCAGAATTATTCAATAGTAATTCCAGTTGCTAGTTAGTGTATGAAGCAGTTAATGGCTGTGTCTGCAGGGTAAATCCAATGATTTACAGCACCCAGATAAACTCCAATATCTAGTGAGTGGCTCTTCCTCTCATAAGCGATCAATCTCCGTTTTCCCCTTCTACTTTTAGTATGGCTTTTAATGTGTAATCCTTACACTGAATTTGGCAACACGCTAAAGATATGCACTCTGAAAAATTGAGATGCATCGTTTGTGCAATTACATTGTGACGAGGCGTGAGGTGCAGTTCTATTCTCTCTCTCTCTTTCTCTCTCTCTTCAGGTTTGCTGCCTTTTTCTCAACGTTATTCTTGTATTTGTCATGTCTGTTGTGTGCACAGCCTTGCTCAGGCAAGTCCAGATATAAATAAAAATGGAGAGAGCATCAACACCTTTTCATTTGGACTGTGGTTCATTGTTCACACATCACCTCACTGTAAGTGGTCAACAGTGTTTTTGTGAATTGTAGGGACATTCCATAGGTATAATGGTTTTTATACTGTATTTCCTATCCCCCTACACCTAAACCTTCCCATCACAGGAAACTTTGCACATTTTTACTTTCTCAAAAACTCATTCTGTATGATTTATAAGCCTTTTGAAAAATGGGGACATGGGATAATGTCCTCATAAGTCACCCTCTCCTTGTAATACCTATGTCACACACACACACACACACACATACACATCCTACATGTTGCTTTTCCTGGTTATTCTTCTGTATGTTAAAGTAGTAGTGAGGGTATATAGGGCCCTATGATTTCCTATGAAATAACGCGGAATGTCACGGAATTTGTCAAATTTAATGAATGAATAAAAAGGTCAGTACACAGTACAATCGCGATACAGACTAGTGTCCGTGAATATTAAACCGCAAATAGACTAAAATATGAATCCTGCATGTCTGTGTGCCTCTGAAATGAATGAAGTGCGGTTTCATTTACCTCACACACAAACACGCGTGCGCATGCACGCACACACACACACTGAAGCACGTGCGACGCTCGCGGTGTTTTCATCCTCTGTCACATGCACATGAGGAAATAAACGCACGAAATTCATCTCCAGAGCTGCACTGAAAGTCACTTAATCAGCATTTAACTGCTTCGTTTGAGAAAAAATCGTCATAAACACAGAGAAACTCAAAGCTCTAGGCAAGCTGTCAAAATAAAAGTTTGATTTAACTTGATAGAAACATATTAGTGTTGTAGCTACAGTAGAATTTAGATAAATTAATATAATAATAAATTATTAAAACCTATATTTTTAAGGAATAATCTCAGTTTTTCATCCATGTTTTAATTTTAACAGTAAAGCTCTGTTGTGCAGCACATTGTTTGACAAAAAGTTTCATTTCACGACTAAAAGATAAATTAAATGGTATGCGTTCATTTGATTGCCGGAATAATTAAAATACGGAACAGAATTTCTGGGGAAAAAGAAGAAGAAAAAAAAAACATTTCATAAAAGACTTTTTTTTATAAATTGTGTTGTTTTAAGAATTCAATTAATTAGACATGCTTTTTGATTGTTAAAATGTAATTAAACCATTAAAATGGAATCCAGAAAAGTTAAAACAGAAAACAGAATTTGGTGAAAAATAAAACAGAATTTGAAGGGAAAGAATAAAACTTATCCAATTTACCATCAATTTATAAAAATTTAACACAAAAAATACATTTTTAGGCCCTATGATAAGTTTCATTATTTCAATTAATTAGACATTCTTTTTGATTACTAAAATGTCATTTAACCATTAAAATGGAGTACAAAAACAAAAAACCTGAAGAAAAAAAAAAACAGAATCCAGAAAAATGAAAACGGACAAAACAGAACTTGGGGAAAAAATAAGACTGATTTCATAGTGGCCCTAGGTATATAATGAATTGGATGCACATCATTTTATTTTATATCTTGCCCTAAAGCTGGCTCTATCCTTCGCATTTTCTCTTTCATGCATACAAACACTGTAACGCTTAATCACATTTACTAATTTGATCTTTTCACACATTTATTCACACTCCCACACACCCTCAGATCGCTCTACGGTTTCTACTGTACTTGCAACTTATGTTCAGTGGCTGAATGATCATGAGTAGAAATGTCAGAGGCTTTCTCAGTCACTCACACTGCCATGATTAAATCGCTGGAGGTCACCATGTCTCCTTGCTGTTGGTTTATTGTAGGCGTTTCTACTCTAACACTCAGACTGATCACTCTCTGTACTCCCATTAGTACCTGCTCATTTGCATAATGTTTGTATAGTGTCAGTGGTCATTGTAGTCCGCATTTTCTGCTGTCAAAATAAATATTCTGCTTCCGATACATTGAGCTTACAAAAAAATTTTTTATCAGTCATAAGTTTTGGACAAAAATAGCGCAGATACTTGGCAAGGATGAAGAGATTTCTTGTGGAAACACTCTCAAATGGAGTATACTTTGAAGTTACTCCACTTGAGTATACATGTTCCGCTCTATGCATACGTTAAGCGTTCACACAAAAACCAAAGTAAACTTTGGGCTTAAAGGGTTAGTTCACCCAAAAATGAAAATGATGTCATTAATGACTCACCCACATGTCGTTCCAAACCCGTAAGACCTCCGTTCATCTTCGGAACACAGTTTAAGATATTTCAGATTTAGTCCGAGAGCTTTCTGTCCCTCCATTGAAAATGTATGTACGGTATACTGTCCATGTCCAGAAAGGTAATAAAAACATCATCAAAGTAGTCCATGTGACATCAGTGGGTTAGTTAGAAGTTTTTGAAGCATCTAAGGCTACGTTCACACTGCAGGCTGAAACGACCCAATTCCGATTTTTTTTTTTGCCCCTATGCGACCTGTATCTGATCTTTTCATGACAGTCTGAACGACACAGATCCGATCTTTTCAAATGTGACCCAGGCCACTTGGGTATGTGGTCCTGAATCCGATACGTATCCGATCTTTTGAAATGCGACCTCCGTCTGAACGGCCAGGACACATGTATCCGACCCGTACGTCATTGATACGCTATAAATGTCATAATTGTGCGTTGAAGTAGGCGGGAACGAGAAGATAAACAACAACTATGGCGGACGATGCTGCTGAGACCAGTCAATGGAAGGGAAGCGAGATCACAGATTTAATTAATATTTGGGGTGACAGCTCTATTCAGGCCAAACTCGAGGGCTCTTATCGGAACCGGGCGGTTTACGAAAACATTTCCAGCGAAATGGCCGAGCGTGGTTACAGACGATCCTGGCTCCAATGCCAGCGAAAAATAAAAAGCCTCCGAGCCAAATACAAGGAGGTTAAAGACTGGAACATACGAAGTGGACGTCTACTTCCGCAAACAACGAGTGATGTCGTTGACCGTTGCATACTCTTCTGCGCATGCGGGTCACTTCTGGGTCATTTCACATTCACACAGGAGATCACAAAAGGTCGCATTTAATTGAAAATGTGAACGGCCTTGCAAAAAAAAATCGGAATTGAGCATTAAGCCCTGCAGTGTGAACGTAGCCTAAAATACATTTTGGTCCAAAAATAACAAGAAATACGACTTTATTTAGCATTGTCTTCTCTTCCGGGTCTGTGTATATCCACAGTGATGCTTCTTCTTCTTCTACGGTGGTTGGCATCCAGCTTATTGGTGCATTACCGCCCCCTTCTGTTCCAAACAGTGACGCGATTGGGACATCCGTGACATGCACACCTACGCACCATTTTAAAAAATATAGCAATACCAAAATACAAACAATGTAGAATAGCTTGAATACAGCGTGTGTCTCCCTCAGACTGTAAACGAAGCTCGGGCGCACCGGATAACACGTCAGCAGCGTCACTGTCCGGAGCAGAATTATTCATGGTATTTTGAAGTGCGCACAATAGCAATAGGATGCGTGTTCATTACAGCAACATGACATATTACTGAATACCAGCACATAATGCATTTCTCATTAAGTGAATCTCCACTCTGAAGTGTTCAGACGGTCAGTATGTCTCTGTTTTAAAAATGTAATAATTTTCACCTCTTCTATTAATCTTTAATTTCTGTTCACCTTTAATTAGAGAAGTGTCAATGCTTCATTACTTCTTTTTTCATTTTCTTAAATAGTGGCTTCATACATTTTTCTATTCCAATTACTCAAGTCCACATCTTTCTTTCTCTTTCTTTCTTTCTCTTTCTTTCTTTCTTTCTTTCTTTCTTTCTTTCTTTCTTTCTTTCTTTCTTTCTTTCTTTCTTTCTTTCTTTCTTTCTTTCTTTCTTTCTTTCTTTCTTTCTTTCTTTCTTTCTTTCTTTCTTTCTTTCTTTCTCACTATCACATGCACAGGCTATTAGCTGCATTCTTTCTGACTGCTAATATCTCTCAAAGTGCGTGAGCTTAAAATTGACAACTTCTCGAAAAAAAAAAAACCCTCAGAATATTTTACAGAAAAAAAAGTATGCGAGAGCATATCGTTCAGGGGATGTGCTTAAGTCATCAGTAACACGCTGACAGCAACATGCCTGCGCATCCTCAACACGCAGCTACAGCACAATCTATTCAGGCTGCTATAAATTGATGCTCTAATGGGCCTACGCAAATGTGAATGTTTATTTACAAGCAATGTTGCTTTCTCTCACTCCCTCCTATTGAGCCGTTCTCGTATTCAAGGGTAAATCTCATCTCTTTTGAGAAAATCTAAATGTAAGCTCTCACCTCCCCCAATCCCCCACCAACCACCACCGCTCCCCGCCCACCCGAAGTCCTCCTCCATAGTCCTCATAAATGATAATCACATTCACAATCTCTCCTCTCCAATCTTCCCCTGAAAAGTCATTTCACTCAATAGCTTTTTGTGTTCCCGGGAAACTGTACATGCAAGCGTACATTGGATTTCTCTCTCTCTCTCTATTGTATGTGTATATTTTAGTGTAATTAGCCTGTGTTTTTCCTGAGTGTAAAGGCTAGTGTAGGCAGATTGTCTGAGCTCCAGAGCTCAGCCCCACCAGAGCCTGATTACAGCTTACCGTAGTCATTTTCTAAATAGCTCACTTCCACTCCACTTTCCTCCCTCTATCCTTTCTTCTCCCATATTCACCCTCCCATGCACACAAAGAAAGAGAAAAAGCAGTAGAGAAAAGTCTTTTATCAGATGCGGTCTGACCCAAACATCCCCAGCCATTGAGAATCCAGACTCACTTTCTCTCTTCCTGTCTTTCTCTCCCTCTCCAGATAGAATTTTTCCACCATGACAGAGGTGAATTTATGTGCATTTTGTGTGTTTCTCAGTCGAATCTTCACAGAGGTGTTATGAGACGAGATATGGGGGGGCTCAATATCTAATTTTACATAGACCTACCGGTTTTCTTCCAATAAGTTAATATACAGCCTATTATGATAATGCTTTAAATAAAGATGTGAAAAAAAAGAATCTTTTGATAAATAATTTTAATGTGCCTGTTGAATAAATCCAACCACCCTTTTGACAGAGTTAAGTTTCACTTTCCATGATCCAACCGATCGACAGAGGAGCATCTTGGCGGCAGGGATTAAATCTTTAACAATATCTGGGATAAGAAAATCTAAAATATGGAATTGGATGCACTTTGAAATGGTAAAAGAAAAAAAAAAAAAGTAAGATGCAAGCTGTGCCAACAGATCATGTCCTACCACGCATCAACGACAAACATTGCAGCGCACTTCTGCCAAGTCGTTTTTTCCTTGCGCACTATTTGAAAAGATTCAAACAGACACAGGCAGATCGTGTGAAAGACTGTATTTATTTTCTCGATCAGGTAGGCCTACAAGTGATTTCAAAACATTTCAGCCGGTTGTAATTTGATTTTTGGATGCTGTGACACTCCAACTTGTGTTTAGTATATTGTATATTTGTATTTTGTATATAAGTTCCCCTGCACTTTAGGAATTTTGCACTTGTGACTTGATTATGACTATTTCTCTCTTTTTTTCTCTTTTTGTTTAATTAATTAGAATGGTATATTCTACTTTAATTCAATTCTGTAAATTAATTTTTGATTGTTTTTCGGTGCGTCGATGTGGCGCTGGAGAGTTAAAGCTTGCTCGCACAGGCAATTTAGCTGTTATAATTTGATTTGCTGACATGTGAAATGTCTGCAGTTATTTATATATTTTTTTTAGGTTCATTGATCTAAAATGTATTTATTCATTTTCTTCTATATCTTTGTGTGGTGTTCTGTACATTGTCGCTTTGAAATGTTTATCCACATTGCCTTTCATTTAAATTTTAAAAAGATAAAAAGTCATTGTCAGTTTCGTCTATCACTTGACAGGCAGTTTGGTCGCTTTCTTAGAAAGTTGTTTCTCTGTGCTATGTGTGAAAGAAAATAAAGGTAAGAATGAAGTAAGCCCCGATAGGCCTTACTTCATTCCCCCCACCCTCGCCCCATCACACATATATGATTCGACTATTAATCTATGCAAGACTTGACGAATCTGATGTAAATCCGTAGAGGGATGCACCTAAAATTGCAACCGATAATTATTTTTATGTAATATTTTATATGCTAAAAGCAAATTTTCACATAAATATAAACATTTTAATACACTTTAGGATTTGCTAAAGATTAAATTTTAATAGTGTGATTAAATAAGTAGTTTTTTCAAAGTTAAACTTTTAGTACACATAAGATGACAGCAAAGGTTATCTAAATGTAAAATAAGGGCAATGAACATGCACAATTAAAAATACTTTATTGGCCATATAAACACTGCTACGCCTCTGGTTGTAGTTTTCTCATCTCTGTGTAGATATTTTCATCTAGACAGGACTCGGTGTATGAGACTCAGCACACGTAAAAGCACAGTGTGAGTACAGAGGAGAAATCAAAGATTCAGGCTGAGAGGAACAGATGGATGACCCTTCATCAGTGAAAAAAAAATCAATTGAAGAAAGAAAGCGAGGAAAGAAAAATATTGATCTTTAGTGAATTTGTTTCATTCAATATAGAAACATATTGATAAAGAGAGTTCAGTGTAATTAAAGTTAATTATTTTACCCAATATTTATGTTTACTTTTTACTGAAACAATGTCCTTTTCAAGACAAGTCTGTTCACTTGGCAGCCATATTTGCAACGCCTCCGGACAGCTATTTCAGGCATCCAAGACCAAGTCCTATTTATCTGAATGGGGGGGATCCTGAAATCTTAACTGCTTGCTGAACTCAATGACTTTACCAATCAGCAATTGGCTCTTGCAGTTTCTCCTTTTCACAAGTAATAGGAGTAAACTGTCTTAATAGTCTTTGGTTGAAGTCACATGTGGAAGACTATTTGAGATGCTAATCAGTCACTTATAAACCTCCCTCAGAAGACAGCATCCTAGTTAGACAGAAGACAGTGAGGCAACTCACTAGGTTTCAGATAAGAGCTCCGGTATATATCTGATAGAGAGCAAGTATATATGAATCGCCCCCTGCTGCGTTGTTAGTGCACTGCCAGGATTTTAATGAGCTGCCATCATGACCTTTCACTACATACTAACTCTTTATTTCTTGCTCTCTCTCTTTGCCTGGCTGGCCTTGTACCACCCTGTCAGAGTTGTTTGGTTCATAATTGCTTCTTGTCTGAACTGTTTGTCTGCTTATACATGTTTTAATACAATGTTTTTGTCTGGTGTCAGTGTGTAGTGAGAGGATGCAGTACATGGTTGGATGCGTGGTTTCTCACCACAAATCATTGGCGCTATCCATCGCTGTTGCTGAATCAGAGGTGGAATGACTAAAGCTGCCACATGCAACACATTGAGACCTGGCATAATACAACCATTTGGGTGTCCCCACCATGCCAGAATCCTTCACAACATGACCCAATCACAGCCCATCAGAGGATATTTGGCATTCAGTGTAGTGTAAATACTGTTATAGAGTGCAACAGTTGGGTTCGAGAAGTAAAAAATCCCATTAATTGTCTTCATATAGGGGAGATGGTTTTTAAGAATAACTTATAAACCTTTAAAGACAGACCTGAAGTCTGTTCACACTGAAAACGCTTTTGAATTCCACTATGCTGCTTTTTGTTGTTTTTCTATGTAAACGTATGCTAGTAGACAAGACATGTTTTGACATGTCTGATCTAAAAACACGGCACTCAAATTAAAAGAAAAACGCGTCTCCAGAGCTTGCTTTCTTTTCCTCTTCATTTTTAATGTGAAAAATTGTGTTCTGTGAACTACTGTTAATCAATAGTATACATGCTTCTGTTGAAGCCTGAAGCCATCAATGTGCATTATGTCAAAAACTACATTACACCTAGGTACACCTTTTGTTAGTACCAGGTTGGACCCTTTTTTGCCTTTAGAACTGCCTTAATTCTTCATGGCATGGATTCAACAAGGTGCTGGAAACATTGCTCAGAGATTTTGGTCCATATTGACATGATAGCATCACACGGTTGCTGCCGGGTTTTCGGCTGCACATCTTTGATGCGAATCTCTCGTTCCACCACATCGCAAAGGTGCTTTATTGGATTGAGATCTGTTGACTGTGGGGGCCATTTGAGTATAGTGAAGTCATTGTCATGTTCAAGAAACCAGTTTGAGATGATTTGATCTTGGTGACATGCTGCGCTACACTGCTGCCATCAGAAGATGGGGACGCTGTGGTCATAAAGGGATGGATATGGTCAGTAACAATGCTCAGGTAGGCTGTGGAATTTAAACAATGCTCAATTGGTACTAAAGGGCCCAAAGTGTGCCAAGAAAATATCCCCAACACCATTACACCACCACCAGCAGCCTGAACTGTTGACACAAGGCAGGACGGACGCCACCATCTGACCCTACCATCTGAATGTTCAACAAAAAAAATCAAGACTCATCATTGTAAAAGCAATGGTTGTGCATGAAAATGCCAGTAGATCAGCAGATTCTGAAATATCCTTACCATACATACTCAAACTCAACAACCATGCCATGTTTAAAGTCACTTAAATTACCTTTCTTCCCTATTCTGATGCTCAGTTTGAACTTCAGCAGAGTGTCTTGATCATGTCTACATTGCATTGAGTTGCCGCCATGTGATTGGCTGATTAGATATTTGCGTAAACTAGCAGTTAAACAGCTGTACCTAATAAAGTGGCCAGTGAGTGTATATTGCAATAAATATAAAACAGTGTTTATATATATTTCTTCATTATTTTTTTTAAATGCTTCATGGGATCATTAAAGTTAAGTGCATCTTGTACCTTTTTGTTTTTTTGTCCAATTTTCAAATATTTTTTTCCTTAAAATCAAATAAATTTATAATGTTGTAATTCACCTCATAGCTGGGTGGTTCGGTTCATAGCTTATAAAGCTTAAAGGGTTACCAAAAATGAAATTTCTGTCATTAAATATTCACCCTCATGTCATCCCAAATTCATAACAGCTTCAGTGTTTATATCTGAACGCGGGCTCAGTATTGGCCAGCTCCTTCGTCAGTATCACACGCATGCGTCACGCTGCTCACATAATCACAGCTGCTCAATACTAAAAATATCTTAATTTGTGTTCTGAAGACAAAACTTTTTTTTACAGGTTTGGGATGACATGAGGGTGAGTACTTAATGACAGAAATTTCATTTTTGGGTGAACTAACCCTTTAAATAAAGACTTTTTTTAATCACTATGAGAAAAATATTTCCGGAACCAAGGCTGTTAAAAAAATAAAAATTTATAAAACATTGTTGCACTCTAGAAAATGAAGAATTTTTAATTAATCACATTTCACGGTTGACAGGGCTACATAGTACATTGCCACATAAATAAAAAAAAGAAAAAACAAGTGATTGACAGAACATCCTGTTGCAGTCATAGCAGGTTAGGACAATTCCTCACATTTTGTCCCTTTGGATTTGTGCCTGTACACACACGTACGTATGCACAGTCACACAAACTCACTGGGTCTCATTCATGAAACATTCGTAAATATACGAGTAAATATGTGAGTGATTTGCGCGTAAAGAGACCTTCCCGAAAACTCTTCTCCTGATTCACAAATACTTCGTAAATGTCAGAAGTGATAGTGAAATGTGTGTGTCTGTGTTAATGAATTCCAATCAGTCGTAAATGGGACGCGCGTGCACGCTCATTCTCAATAAATCCCGCCCATTAAATCCGACTGACAACTACATGGGCATCATATTATGACACCAAATGAAGGATTTGGGACATTTTATAGGAAAAAATTTCCATAACAAATAAGGGGCCATTAGTTTGCCCAATCGTATTGAAATCTATCCATTATTTGATTAAAGTGCTCCGTTTGCAGATGCTATTCATCTTATACCTCATCTTAAAAAAAAAAAAAAAAAAAACCTTCTTATTCCTATCCTTTCACTTCCCCTAATCCCTCTCTATTGTATTTTAGGATAATCTGAGCACTGCCTATAACTTGTATTATGAGCGCTGCTTGTCTATTTGCCTCGTCATGACGACTCGCTTGTTGTATTCCTCACTTGTAAGTCGCTTTGGATAAAAGCGTCTGCCAAATGAATAAATTTAAATGTAAATGTATTACTGGCTCTCACAATAAAAGTAAAAAGAAAAAACGTATGTAATTACTATATAAAATATTTTTTTCAAAATGCTGTAAATATGTACCTTATTAAGGTGAATTAAAATGCAGCCTTATTAATGAGCAAAACGTTCGGATGTTAAACGCACTATTTACGCGTGACTGGGAGCAGGTGTAGATTTCTTTCGTACCAACTAACATTTGGAAAATACGAACATTTTAATGAATCCGAAAATTTACGCCAGAACCACTTTACACACGATTTACACACAAATTCGTTCTGCTCGTGTTTCATGAATGAGACCCTTTGTGTTTAATCACTGATGGTTGAGGTGTCGGGGAATGTTCTCAGTGGTCTGATTCTCAGCCGGCTCAAATGAAAGATTAAAATGTGAAAGTTTGGAATTTAGCAAAGGTCACCTTTGATCACAGCGCTCACGCTACAAGATGGGTGCAGGATGTGGAGGTTAGAAGAGCGAGATGAAGCGCCTCGGGCACGGTCAGAGCACTCTTGCTGGTATGTTTGATGTTAAATTGAAGTTCAGATTTGATATTAAGTGTGTTTTGCCTGCTGCTGTACGATTATTAAGAGTGGCTTGGAAGCGATAGGTACGTGAGGGGTTTTTGCTGCTCTGAACACACTCTGTTGACAAAAAAACATGATTAAAGACGGATGTTTTGATATCCTGATATCTTAACCTTCACTTGATTGATTGGTTGGTTGATTAATTGATGTGAATGCAAAACTTTGCAGCGATCACAGCTCTATCACAGTTCTTTTTGTAATTGCACCAGAAACTCTGCCATACAAGTTTCACATAAATATGTGTGAAATTGTACTCAAACGCACATTTGAATTAATGTTTGGATGCATTCCTCATGGCACACTTGATTAGAAGACTTGCTGAGTTTTAATGAATTCAGTGAAAATGTGTGTGTCAAACTGACAGATGGTAATTGTCTCATTGCTCCTGTTATGTTGGAAAATGATCCAAAACATGATTGTGAGTCATTTAGCTTTGCACCTTTTCTTACAGCAAGCTTTTAATGCACACCATCCCATTTAAATGATTAAGATCATTTCGTATTTTTACTAACCATAGTGTATCCTTCAGTTCACATAGATGTTTTATCATTTATTTATGTTTATACATTTGAATTGTATAGTGTATCGTGTTATGTTGCATGTATCAATGGATTGTTTTTGGTTTCTTTCTGTATTTTGGACCGTGTTCTGTACTGTGGTACTGTTAAAGCTTTTGATCCTGTAAATCTGAAAAGCTTTTATACAAACACTGTTTTGATTTAGATTCATTATATACTGTTGAAGTATTTATTAATATTTTGAATTAGCTTTTATTTTTACAACTACAGAATTTAACTTTTTATAATAAAAATTCTATTTTATTTTTATTTCAGTTTTAATTTTGGTTATTTTAGTACTTCAACATTTTATTTCAGCTTTATTTCAAATAATGAAGAAAAATATTTCATAGTTTTAGTTGCCAATAACAACACTAAACAATTAATGAATGCAAAAATGCTGCACAACGCCACTCAATCACAGCTAATCAGAACATATCTGGTGTTCAGTTATGCTCGATTATGCCAAAAATCATAATCACAGTTACTTTGGTCGATTGTATAATCATGATTATTTGACCAAATTTGTGGGCAAGATGATGAAAATCTTATAAAAGTTAGATACCTGGGAAATTTTACAATTATGGAGACCAATTTCGATACAACAGCAGAAACTTATACTAGTTTATAAATGTACTTATACGTATAAATGTGGTGATGTGCAATGTATGTTATAAGAAAATTAAAGTGATCTTTGATGCATGTAAACCTGTTGTAGAAAATGGCATAATGGGGCACTTAAATGGCCAGAATGGAACGGAACGGAGCAGAATGTATCACAGTTTATCTCGATTATTGTGTTTGCATAATTGTTTGAAGCAAAAACTGAAATCAAAAATAAATTATGGCCTTAATGAGAAGCATGATTTTGGACCAATGAGAGTTCATGTAGGTGGGGCTACCCACTGTAGCATTGCAACGAAAGCAAGTGAATGACAAGTCAAAAAGAACTTGGTAGTGAGGTGCTTACAGTAACATGTAATTACACCTTTTTCTTGTTTTGTTTTGTTTTTTTTCTCTATAGTGTGAGGAGGAGTATTTGGCCCATGTTGCTCTAGGAGTGAGTGAGTGAGTGAGTGTGTGTGTGTGTGGGTGTGTGTGTGAGTGTGTGAGTGTGTGTGTGAGTGTGTGTATGAGATGCTGGCCTGTCTGCCAGGGCCAGGTGATCTCTCCCTTCAGCTCCATCCCCACTCGCAGATGAACACTGGACTTCAGAAATGTAAGTACAGACAAAGAAAAAACACAGTTCAAATAATCATTTGTCATCATTTACTAACCCTCATGTTTTTCCAAACCATTTCTGTCTTATGTGGAACATAAAAGAAGCAGAATGTTGATTCTGCTCTTTTCCATATAATGAAAAAGAAAGGTGACCATGGAAAGTGAATCTCCAAAAATAACAAAAACACCATAAAGGCATTGCAGCCGTTAAAGCAAAAAAAGCAAATACAGCAGGGAGTACATTAGGATGAACAGGAAAAAACAAAATAACAAAAATATTAAGTTTTTACAGCTTTTTTTATTTGCAGGTATTGTTAAACTTCTGCCGTCAATATTAAAAACAATGGTTTATCTCCCTATTTTTACATTTATTTATAGATTTAGCTAATAGATGTAGTAGATTAATTTAACAATATCCCTTATGATAAAACATACAAGTGTAGAAAACAAATAAAACATTCGAAACGGTTGAAAGCTGGGCATGATATGATCTTTCACGAATGAGCAGAAATCTCTAAGTGAAATGAAAAATACAAAATAAATAAAATAATCTTTTTCTATGTAAACTACAAAAGAGCATAACTCATAATTACCACTTTTATAGTGCTTTTTGTCATCTTTTGCTTTAATGGTATGGAAAAGTGCATCCTTCTGGATTCAACAGAAGAAAGAAAGTCAAACCGTTTTGGAACAACATGAAGGTGAATGACAGAATTTTCATTTTTTGAGTGAATATTCCTTTTATGCTCCTGTTTACCTTCCTCTCAGCAGTCTCAAATGAACCAGACTCTAATATTCGTTTGTGATGTGCATGTTGTGTGTCTCTTTTAATACCATAAATTCATATAGACGTTGTCAAAAATGACATTTAAGTGCTTTGACGAAATGACAAGATGAAAACAGATCTATAAAAGCAGATAAACGTCTGACGGAGACTAAACACAACTGAGAAAGAAAGGAAATGGAATGAGGAAGAAAAAAGAGAGCATTTTGTGAGCAAAAGCATATTTCCAGAGACAGATTGTCAAATCCCAGGATTTTTATTAGGGCGTTTTACAAGGACAGACACCTGCTGAACCACACCGCTCACAGAGAGATAGATTGAGGCAGATAAGTGGCATACAGAGAAAATGAGAGTCAGACAAACAGAGAAACTGAGTCAGTGCAGGGGAAAAAAAGGATACGTACAGACAGAATATCTCGCCTTCTCCGTCTGTGGGCAGACATCCTGTCAGATTAGCTCTCCATCAGGATGACAAATTATGCTATGGAGACATGCAGCCGGGGGAGTGCCGATGGCCCGGAGACTGATGAGTCTCACATCGCCTCAGGAAGACCCTCATCAGGCGGCAATTACTGAGAGGCTGGAGACATATCTTTAACTGCAGGAGAGAGCAGAAATCACAGAAAGACGGAAGTCGTATTTCCAAATAGTGGGAATACAGAAAGAGATGAAGTCCTATTACTAACTACAGGGACTACAGGGGGAGAACAGGTAGGAAAGAGGAAATGAAGGCATATCTCTTATGCTGGTGCTTCTTTCAAACAGATAATGGAAAGCAGATTTTTTTTCATTCATTGCATACAAAGTAAGACTCAATGAATTTAGATGTGTAACTACAGGCCCATTGTTTGTCTATGAAGATTCATGGATGTTACTGATGTTGTCTCATAGATTAAGAACGTCACAGAAATGCCTATTAACTAGACAAAACATAAATGAAAATCAAGCTTTAATGGTCCACATCTAGTCCCTCAATCAATTTCATGGACCTGGTGGTAAAAAAAAAAAAAAAATCTTATAATTTTATAACATATTTGTTTTCATTTCTCTGATAATTCCATTTGTTTAATAGCGCATAGGCGTGTGTTAACCAAAAAATGGGCAGAATCTTCTGAACAATTCATTTATTGCTGCTTTCCAATATATTAGGGCTCAAATAACACAATTTCGTGTTTGAAAAACTTGTACTGCTCTTCTGTAAACCCTTATTTAAATATAATCCTCTGATCAAAATATGGCATTTATTGTCAATTTTAGATATATTCAAATTGTATCTTCCATGAAAATAAAAGGTATAGAAACCAATTAGAAAATAAAATGATAGAAACATTTACCTCAAGGTTGAGCTGAACGAATAATCAAAATCGAAACCGAAAAATCGAGATTGCAAAATGGTTTATAGTATGATTATCAAATGTTCTCGCATGATAAGTGTTATCCGCGTGCAACCCATTTCATCAGATTTGCAATGAGTGTTTATAAACCTGTTGCCAACAGAGGAGGTGCTTCAAAACTCCCTGTGTTTTTCCACCAAAATAAAAGCTTGATGGTTTAACACAAATATTGGTATTGCAAATTTACAGTTGTACTGTAAAATAAAATAATTATTTTATTACTATATTGATATATTTCTTATTTTTGTTGAATATTTTATTTAATAATAATAAAAATATTATATAATTTTATCTGAAATTGTTGTTGTTGTTTTTCACTTCCAAACCCTCAAACTGAAAGATTCAGAAAAGCCTCAGCTGTTTAAAGCCATCGACATCATGTAATGTAATGACTAATGATGCATATGCTGGTTTAAACGTCCCATGGCATGTCATTAACTGCCCTTTCAAATTCATGTGCTCCCTGTTGTGGTCCAGATGTTACTGGAGCACATCTGGCACTGGCACGGTTTCCCTCAGGGAACTCGGGAGACACAGTAAGAGCCAGAATATACCTTGGAATGCAGGAATGCAAGCCATGAAAATACATTGGGGTAAAAAAAAAAGACAGTCTTTTGTCTAAATAGAGCATGGTTTCTTTTGCTTGTCTCTTTCTGAAGTCTTTCAAAGGGAGCTGAAAAGAAGGTGAGATGTGCATGGAGGAAGAGATGGTTTTAGATAAGAAGAAAGAGATGAATAGGAGGAGGAGGCTTTGCTTCTCCATGAGGAATAACCCTATATAAGACAATATAAGAACACCCACTCAGATCAGCAGTCTCACGGATTAAAGAGCGTTTAAAAGCATGTGTGTGTGTGTGTGTGTGATGTCTGTGCGGAAGGCAAAAAGGCAGTTGGGAGGTGTGTATGGTGTTCTGAGACAGAAAAGGCTGACAATAGCTATGTAACAACCCTGTGTGACTGTAATGGTGCTCCTGGGGTTTGGCTGATTACTGTGATCCTCAAATCACTGCTGATGAGAGAGAGGGAGGGAGGGAGGAAAGTTAGTGCAAAACACTGTTTTAAAGCGATAGTCTAAAAATGAAATGAAAAATTCTGAATACAAAACACAAAAGCAGATGTTAAGCAGAATGTCCAAGCTGCTGTTTAGTTTACACTGCCATTAAAAAGTTTGGGGTCAGTGTACTGTACATGCAAAACTGTAAATATTTGAAGCATTAAACACTCACTGAGCATCACCTCTGTTGAGATCACATGTACCTTGCTAAGGAAAATTGTAGTCTGACTACAGTGTTTATATACTGAATGAAGCTGAGCTATAGTCGCATTATCTAGTTCTGTTAGTCTGACTTTACTCTATATGATGATTTTAGTTGAACTAAATTGTTTATATGACTTAAAAAATTTTTTTTTACTTAATCACTTCATTTGTCCGACTGAAACGGAACTTCTGAAGTACATAAACACAAAGTAAATGTGGGGACCAGTGACAGCTGTGGTCACCATTTACTGGAAGGTAAAAGAGCTGCTTGAGCATTCTGCTTGATATCTCCTTTTGTGTTCCACATTAAAAAGGTTTGGAACAGGTATATCATGACAGAACATTAATTTAAGTGGACTATCTCTTTAATTACAAACCCCGAAGAGAAGTGAGGCAGATCTGGCTCTGAGCTCTAGAGATGTTAAAGTCCGTTGAGACATTTAGATAGATGCTCAGAGCATGTTTAAATGTCACCTGATCGCTTTCCTCTGCCCTCCTCTCCTGTACTCAGTGGATTGCATGACTGCCGACCTGTATGTTGTTGTCTAATACTAACAAGATTGACTCCTCATTATCACTGGCCGGCCTCCCCTGGGATGTCACTCAACAGGGGAATACGGCAAAGACAGAGAGAGAGATGCAGTGGAAATAGAGAGAGCGCTCCCTCGTGAGTTATTAGCATAATGACTGTCCTCTTCCTCACTCCTTGATCTAGTCCTGCGGTGGTTCATTTACTGAGCCCAACATGGCTGCTCTTCCTCCTCCTCTTCCTCTGATTTTCCTCATTCTCTCTTCTCTCTCTTTAGGAGGTGAGCAAATGTGGGCAGCCGGTGAAGGCAGCTGACACGGCCTGAGATTGGCAGGAAAGCTATTTAGCTAAGAAATGTCAGGGGCCATTTTGTTTAGTCAACGGCCCACATAGAGGGAGTGAGAGAGGGAAAAAAAAGACAGACAGATGTGATGAGTGAATGGCAGGGCTTCTGAATGTTGTGTGAGGTGTCAGAGGATGGAGTTGAGGATTGTAATTCCTACTCTGCACAAAAAAAACAAACAAAAAAAAAATCACAAGAAGCTGAATGTCATTGACAAGAACATATTTGTGTATATGTGTGTCTGTTGAGGTTTGTGTTTTCTAGTTAGGATAAGTTATATATTATAGTTATACATATATTAAGCTAGCTGCTTATTAACGCTCCACAGAATTTCTTAAGAATTTAAAGGCCTTACATTCACAAAGACATACACATCTCCCTCCCCATGCATGTTCACTTATTCAGTATTTGATGATGCTTTAAGCTAAATTTGTTATTTATAAGCCAGTACTTAAACCAAAAGAAACTGTACAAAATTGTTTTGAAAAAAAAAAAAAAAAAAATCAACACTTTTTTTTAAATATTTTTGAAAGAGTCTGTTCACCAAGGCTGCATTTATTTATTTTTTTAAATACAGTAAGAACAGTATAATATTGTTAAATATTATTAGAATTTAATAACTTTTCTTTTTAACTATATTTAAAAATGTTATTTATTTATTTGATGGAAAAGCTGATTTTTTTTTTTAGCATAATTTCTCCTGTCTTCAGTGCCACATGATCCTTCAGAAATCATTCTAATGTGATTTATTTGGTGCTCAAAAAAAAAAAAAAAAATTGTGTATATATATATATATATATATATATATATATCTATCACAGTGGGTACGGAAAGTATTCAGCAGTGCCTGGTTTTCTCCACACATACCACTTAGAATTAAGGCCACAAAGTTTTATCTTGGTCTCATCAGACCAGAGAATCTTATTTCTCACCATTTTGGCAAACTACATGCAGGCTTTCATGTGTCTTGCATTGAGGAGAAGCTTCCGTCGGGCCACTCTGCCATAAAGCCCCGACTGGTGGAGGGCTGCAGTGATGGTTGACTTTCTACAGCTTTCTCCCATCTCCCGACTGCATCTCTGGAGCTCAGCCACAGTGATCTTTGGGTTCTTCTTTACCTCTCTCACC
Source organism: Chanodichthys erythropterus (assembly GCF_024489055.1). Lineage (NCBI taxonomy): Eukaryota > Metazoa > Chordata > Actinopteri > Cypriniformes > Xenocyprididae > Chanodichthys > Chanodichthys erythropterus. The sequence goes on along the minus strand of NC_090233.1, from coordinate 41,720,659 downwards.
AAGGCTCTTCTCCCCCGATAGCTCAGTTTGGCCGGACGGCCAGCTCTAGGAAGGGTTCTGGTCATCCCAAACGTCTTCCATTTAAGGATTATGGAGGCCACTGTGCTCTTAGGAACCTTAAGACCAGCAGAAATTTTTTTGTAACCTTGGCCAGATCTGTGCCTTGCCACAATTCTGTCTCTGAGTTCTTCAGGCAGTTCCTTTGACCTCATGATTCTCATTTGCTCTGACATGCACTGTGAGCTGTAAGGTCTTATATAGACAGCTGTGTGGCTTTCCTAATCAAGTCCAAATCAGTATAATCAAACACAACTGGACTCAAATGAAGGTGTAGAACCATCTCAAGGATGATCAGAAGAAATGGACAGCACCTGAGTTAAATATATGAGTGTCACAGCAAAGGGTCTGAATACTTAGGACCATGTGATATTTCAGTTTTTCTTTTTTAATAAATCTGCAAAAATGTCAAAAATTCTGTGTTTTTCTGTCAACATGGGGTGCTGTGTGTACATTAATGAGGAAAAAATGATTTTAGCAAATGGCTGCAATATAACAAAGAGTGAAAAATTGAAGGGGGTTTGAATACTTTCCGTACCCACTGTGTGTGTGTGTGTGTGATATATATATTATATATATATATATATATATGAGGACAGTTTTTCTGTTTAATATGTTTGTTGAAACTGGCCCTTTTTTAGGATTCTTTGAATAGAAAGTTCAAAAGAACAGCATTTATTTTAAATATTTCTTTGTAACAGCGTAAGCCTTCATTGTCGCCTTTGATCAATTTAATGCATCCTTGCTGGATAAAACTGTGTATTGTTATTGTAACAATACTGTTTATTGTTATTGTATTGGAGCATATAAATTCTTAAATATCATCCTTCCTTGGAAGTTGTGTGGAAAACATGCCTTAATTATTTTTATTTCTAAATTTTTACTGGGTTGTAGTTCTTCTAAAGTGTTTGGTAGGAAGTGTAGGGGGTTTGTTCCGTGTTTAGGGTGTTTGCTGTGGCAGCATGAGCTGTGAGCAGTGACTGAATCAGCTCAGGCTGGATGAAAGAGCTCAGTCACAGTGCACAGGCTGTTCATCCTCTCACTGGGGATGAGGGGGCCAGGAACGCATAGAAATGCATGTTAATACTTTGTGTGTGTGTGTGTGTAAACTCCATATCCGTGTGAGCAAGGGAAGTGCAGGTGGGTGCACATCAGAAGTCTCTCTCTATCTCTCTGAGTCTATCTCTCTTTTCTTTTCTCCCCTCAAGTGATGAAAGCTTGTTTTATACAAAGACCCCCTTTCAGCAGCCTCACAGAGAGCACTTATCATCCTCAGTTTCTTCTCTCTATCCCTCACTTCCTTTGTTTTTTCTATCTGTCTCTCACCCGCTCTCCTCTATTCTCAACCCACTGAATCAGAGATGTCCCGGCAGGTGAGGATGTCACTCTCTAGAAAAGCAGCATTGTGTCAGGGAAAGAGCTTGTATTGTGAGCGGAGACCTGCAGACTTCTGAATGTAAAACCAATAAATAATTCAGCTCATTAATGTTTTTTTCCTTTTTATGTTCACCTTTAAAGGCATCACTGTGATCCTGAAGAGAAGAACAGATGTTTGTGAAAGACGGATAGAAAAGCTCACCAATTAGACAGTTTATTTAGAGCTCAGAGCATATGAGGCTAAGATGCTTACCACACTACACGCAGACATACATGGTTGCTATGTTTTTGGGGGCAGGGCGAGAGGTTTTAATTTCTTATTCACACTCTAAGACTGAAACTGAAAGAGAATCAAGCACAGACACATCACAGAGGTGTTGTTAAATATAACAGAGGTACTTAACCGTTATTGGTGTTGTCTGGTGTCTGCCTGTTCACTGTGTGTGTGTGTGTGGCATTCACACCATAGCATACAGGAAGCATGTTATGTTTGGTAGTGATGATGGAGAGGAAGTGAGATCGTGAACATTCACCTACATCTTTCTGGCATGTGACTTAACACCAAACACTCACATAAGGTTTTGAATGAATTGCCGCGATCAAGATCTTGAGATAGTTAAATGTGTCCAGAATTTTTTACTGATAATGTACACTACAGTTCAAAAGTTGTAAATATTATTACAATTTTAAATAACGTTTGTTTTTGATTACATTTTAAAATGTAATTTATTCCTTGTGATGGCAATGCTGAATTGTCAGCATCATTACTGCAGTCTTCAGTGTCACACATGATCCTTCAGAAATAATTCTAATATGATGATTTGGTGCTCAAGAAACATTTCTTATTATCAGTCTTCAAAACAGTTGTGATACTTAATATTTTTGTGGAAAATGTGATAGATTTTGTTCAAGATTCTTCAAATATACATTTTAAAACAACAGCATTTATTTGAAATGGAAAACGTTTATGTGCCCCTACTGAATATATGTATTAATTTCTTTGAAAAAACCTGACCCCTAAACTTTTGGTATGTATGTGTAAAATTAAGCTGTACCAATGCAGTTTCTAAAGGTACTATGGCCTCTTTCTCCAATTTTTCCCACAGAATTTGTGATGGAGATCAGATTTGTGAAGTGAGAACATCTCTAATCCTCTTCTTAGTCTCCATTCTCTCACATGCCCAGCTTTGTGTACAAAATGGACAGGCCATAAAGACTCATATTCCCATTTTTCAATGCATAATGTGTTCTTCTTCTTCTTTTTTGTCCCTTTTCCATATAGGGGACACTCCACAAAGGATGAGATCTGCTCAGTATCCAACCCCTGCGGAATTGGATGCTTATGCTAAAAAGGTTGCCAACAATCCACTCACCATCAAGATCTTCCCCAACAGCGTCAAGGTCCCTCAGAGAAACCACATTCGTCGTACAGTCAACGGACTTGACACCGCTGGCCCCAGATACAGTCCCTACCCTTCCTCTCAGACTACTGCCAAGACCGGTCTCCTTGCCATCGTCAAAGTGCCCCTCGTCAAGGGCATCATCAAGGACTTTGACGGCACACGGGCACGTCTGCACCCAGAGGTGATTATGAATGCCGCCGGCGGCCCTTATGCAGCCACCTCGGCCAGCACTTTAAACCTGCACCACCTGTCGCAGGGTCCTCCCAGAGCGTCCCAGAATCCACAGGGACTTCCTCAGCACCCTCAGAATCTCCAGACTTTGCAGCAACAGCCTGGGCCTCCACACCAAGGACTCGGACACAGACCTTCTTCCTCCATGTCGCAGCAACTCCAGGGCCTTCCGAGGCCTCAGAATCTGTCCCACGCAGCTTCTTTAGGCCACCCTGGCGCCCACCCACCTTCAGCCATCCTTCTTCCTCAGCAGCACCTACAAAACCCCTCTGCAAGCCTGCAGGTGGGTGCTCGGAAGTTACCGGTTGCAGACGCCCCTCCTAACGTGACTGTTTCTACCTCAACCATTCCATTGTCCATGGCCGGAGGGCTCCACCAGGACCGTCAGGCAGACTTAAACAGCATAGTGCATCAGATAAGCCAGTTCTGCCAGGCTAGGGCTCAGGGCGCCAGTGCCACCTCTATGTGTGAAGGGCAGATTGCCAACCCTAGTCCCATTAACCGAAATCTACTCATCAATGCCAGTTCTCGAGTCTCAGTGCATGCAGGAAACCCTAGTGCACTCGCTCCTGGTCTTATGCACCCATCCTGTGCTATTGGACCTCCTGATAAAGTAACTGCTTCTGCGCCGGTGAGTGCAATGCCTCCACATAACATGGCCGCAATGAACCACATGTATCACAGCGATATGAAACAACAGCACCTACAGCATCAAAGCCATCAACTTCAGCGAAATCCCCAGCATCCACAGATGAGGTCCTGGACTCAGCATCAGCTTGCTCACCTTCAGCACATTTCGGAAGGGGGCGGACACCCCTGCAAACCGCAGAGTCGTGACCCTGGCCACCCCTGCAAGGGCATTACCTATCCCCCAGAGATGGGCATGGGGCAGCCTTATGCCATGAAACCCTCCAGCCCCTCGCCGCCACTTGTCAACAACCACAGCAGCAATGCAATGCCCCCAGGCGCGGTAACGCACTACACCAACGGGCAGTACTACCACCAGCCGCCGGTGTGGGGTAGTATTCTTCCCACACCCAACAGTGACAGCTCTGGCTCACAGGACCTCCCAGTGCCCTTCCATGGCACTGGCACGGGCAATACCAACCCCACCCCAGGGATGGACCCCGTGGGAGGAGCGGCCCATTATCGATTAGTAGGGGGTGCCTTAATAGGGCAGACTAATCTGATGCAAACTGCAGATTGCATGGGAGGGGACTTCCAGACGCCCTGCTTCCGAGATCAGAATCTCATCCTGATGGGGAAGATGCACAGGCCACCCCCTATGGGCCGGGTAGTGGTCCCCCCCTCCGAGACGCAAGGCCAGCACCCAGGGTACAGATAAGCTTCAGCCCACAAGCCTCAGACACAGTCTCTCCTCAGTGAAGTCAGCCACACATGTGCGTGTCCTTGACATCTTCTGTTAGTCTTAATAAAATTACATTACGAGAGGAACTAAATGAGCTCAAAGTCTCAAGGATGATTGTCGATAAAAACAAAGAAAAAAAATAAGAATATAAACATGTCTAATGAAGAGCAGTGTTTTGTGTTACTAATCTTGCAAGTGATCAATTTTTTTTTTTTTTTTTACGAGTGCTTTTTGACGCACTAAAGGGAATTTAGTTTAGTTTTTTTTCCCCACTTCAGTCTTGTCTATCTCCTAGTACCCGGATCTCAAGTGCTCCTGGGTTATTTATGAACATCCTTTTTGTGTTAGTGCTTACTTTATTAAAAGTGTCTAGTGAAATAGATCACTTCTAAGCTGAGAGCACCAAGCCTTCTGTGCATTGGACAACCAACTTGCTTTCATTTGAGAGATCTACATTTCAAGCCTGTCTTATAACATCAAGATGGCTGACAGGCTCAGAGCACTTCCCCTCTTCAGCATGACACATTCTTTGTCCTTTCTTTCTTTTTTCAGTGTCTGAACTATGTAGGAAAATGCCAATCACTGGTCCCTTCAGACTGTTCCTAGGTGAAAGCTCTTGTCATGTGTTCCTTTACACCAGGAACCCGTGTTTCTTTATTTTTAGAAATAAAATGGATTTGTTATGGGCTTTATGGATTTATGTGTGAAATGGGAACTGCTTTAAGCTTGTGAAAGGTTGAAACATCACCTCGTTTTGCTGGACACATTGTGACCGACAGGAAACTTAAAAGACATACATGTATCACGCCTCCTTTAGTGATGCAACAAATCAGGTGTCATTTGCATTCTGAGTCACTAATGTGAGTGAAGTTTTGTATAATGATTGTGAAAGCTTCTGACTTTTCTCTGTAAAGCTGTAAAGGCCTCAAGAGAAGAGCTACAGATGTTTTAATGTCAAAGCTGTGCCATTTTCGTTTTACCTAATCATTATTCTCCCTTTATTTCTTAACATATGAGAAACTACTACTTGAATTGTATAGATGAGTTGTGCAGTTTCAGGTGGGTCATATGTGGTATAGCTGTAAGTGGGTTTGCAGGACTAAACATACTACTGAAGGTGGTGTCTGTAGGCTTGTTGCTAATATTATGATGTAGAAACTATGTACCAAATCAAGGGTTTATGATCCTGCTTTTTCTAATTCATCCTTTATAATAACATAAAGTAGGAATTGCTACTGATTCTTTTGTGAAGTGTGCTTGAATTGACCAAATTGATCACTTGCAAGATCATTTGTGGTTAAATTAAGGAGGACTTTTTAAAAGAAAAAAAGTCAAAAAGGTGAAACAGCAGGTGAATTGCTTATTTTATTGTACACTGGCTTATCTACTGTACTGCTGTATCCTTAAAGTGTAATAACGGTGTATGAATGCGGCTGCATATGGATATGGGTTCACAGACTTGGTGTGCATGTGATGAGCGCAGGTGTGTATGGGCATGTGTGTGATGGTGAATGGGGTGTGTGTGTGCTGTGGGTCACTTTGTCTTGACTCACTGTTGGTTTGCCTCCCCTTAACAGCCCTCATGAAGCCTTAAGTATTTGGTCCTTGGACTTTCCTTTGACAACAAGCATGATTATAATAAAGGTATAATGAATTCTGATTTTGAAAAATAGACTATAAAGGAACAGCATTTTTCCTTGTTTATTTTTATTAACTTGAGCTTTTGTTGAATAGAAAAGCAATTCTTTAGAATTACTTTATAATGTAAACGAAGAAATAAAGAATATTTTATCGTCATTATGTTTTATAGCTGTGTGTAGTTCTGGGCTGTAACAAAATCTTTTTATTCCATGTTTCAAAGCTTCAGTTTTGCAATTTGTGCTATTTATAATTCTGAACTAGATTATTTTCTCATTATTTAAATCTTTTTTTTTTTTTTTTTTCTTTTCGTTTTGCAATTGCTGTGAAATGGAGGAAGCTTCTAGAAGCCCTTCTCGTATCTGTCACTCTGTGGCTGTCGAATGAATGCCTGGGAAGAATCTGAAGAGTGCGAGAGTTGTGCTACTCTTTTTTTGTAATATTGTAATAATAAAATAAAGTTCTAATTTATGCTTTCGTATGACTCGGTTTAATTGCCTAAAAGCTGTTCTTTTTTCTTCTTCTATATAGCTCCAGCCTTAAGCTGGTCAGTGGCAGTAATGTTTACTCTTGCAGGTACAGGTAATGCAAACCAACTGAGCATTTGCTGCTGTAACTTCTAAACCGATCCTCACAAATTATGTAGACTGTTGTAGGCCTAAGTTAGTTCTGGTAACAAAGGTCTGCTAATTGTTACACAGACAATATAATGCTAAAAAAAAAGAAAAAAGTTAGCATATCTGTGACTAAATTTTGATTACTCGTTCTTAAACTCAAACGACAAACTTCAAGATGGCTACAGTTTTGCGGAGTCAACTGAATTATATTCAGATTTTATTTGTAACTACTGTTCACAATACAAAATAACATCATTACAAAGTGTATACATTCATTCAACAGTTACTATATTGAGTAAAACTATATTATTTTTTGAGAATACAGGATGTGTGTGAAAAATTCAAGTAAATCATTCTGTTAAAATGTAATGATGATGCCTAGAGAACCTCTTATCCTAAGAGAAAGAGTTCTTTATTCAGGACTGAAAAGTCAACATTTAGACTCTAGAGGAAAAACTGCTCCATGATTACAGCTTGTTTTATATCAAAGGGATACAGCGCCGGAAGTGACGCGCACCTTGCATGTCGTCGCATAATTAAGTCGTCTGGTTCGGATGTAAATTTTAGTTCTATAACAGAGCACAGCAGTACATTGGCGATCTGAGGTCACAGCGTTTTAGCTCTGCAGTGAAATAATGGCAAGATAGCATGACCCTCCATCACTGAACTTTAATGAACAGTGCTCTATTGGTCAGTAAAACAAGTAGGCTAATGGACACTTGTGGACGCTTTCAATTATAGTGGCAATAAGTAATAAACCATGTCTGGACCTTATTAGCATTATCCATTCTCCTGTGATGCTTTTCAGTTGTTGTGCCACGTCAGTCACCAGCAGACACCACAAGAGGGCGATATACACAAACAGTTTTTCACATCAATTCAGCTTAACCTGCAACATCATGTTTTTAATATTTTCGTTATATTACCTGTTAAAAGTGAACGGTATATGCAAATATATAACATAAAATCGATGCACTTAAATGTTCTGAAATAAAATAAGTCTGTAGCCAACATCTTTGTACAGTTTAGCATATTTTAGGTAATTCTAATTACAACCCGAATTCCGGAAAAGTTGGAGTCAAAGTTTTTAAAATTGGAATAAAATAAAAAATAAAATACTTTAAAATCACTGTCAATATTTTACTCACAATAGAACATAGATAACATAACAAATGTTTAAACAATTTTATGCACAAAATGAGCTCATTTCAAATTTGATGCCTGCTACAGGTCGCAAAATAGTTGGGAAGGGGCATGCTTACCATGATGTAGCATCTCCTCTTCTTTTCAAAACAGTTTGAAGACGTCTGGGCATCGAGGTTATCAGTTTCTGGAGTTTTGGTGTTTGTTTTGGTGTAGGGGAGCATATGTTGCTCTAAAACTTTTATATACCTTTCAGCATTCATAGTGCCTTCCAAAACATGCAAACTGCCCATACCCTCAGTGATGCTGGCTTTTGAACCGAAAGCTGATAACACGCTGGAAGGTCTCCCTCCACTTTATCCTGGAGGACACTGTATCCGTGATTTCAAACAAGAATGTCAAATTTGGACTCGTCTGATCATATAACACTTTTCCACTTTGAATCAATCCATTTTAAATGAGCCTTGGCCCACAAGACACGGTGGCGCTTCTGGACCATGATCACATATGGCTTCCTTTTAACATGATAGAGCTTTAGTTGGCATCTGCAGATGGCACGGCGGATTGTGTTTACCGACAGTGGTTTCTGGAAGTATTCTTGGGCCCATTTAGTAATGTCATTGACACAATCATGCCAATGAGTGATGCAGTGTCATCTGAGGGCCCGAATAACACAGGCATCCAATAAAGGTCTTCGGCCTTGTCCCTTACACACAAAGATTTCTCCAGTTTCTCTGAATCTTTTGATGATGTTATGCACTGTAGATGATGAGATTTGCAAAGCCTTTGCAATTTGACGTTGAAGAAGATAGTTCTTTTTATGCTCTCTTTCACAGATTGGAGAGCCTCTGCCCATCTTTGCTTCTGAGAGACTCTGCCTCTCTAAGACATCCCTTTTATAGCTAATCATGTTACAGACCTGATATCAATTAACTTAATTAGTTGCTAGATGTTCTCCCACCTGAATATTTTCAAAATTTCTTGCTTTTTCAGCCATTTGTTGCCCCTGTGCCAACTTTTTTGAGACCTGTAGCAGGCCTCAAATTTGAAATGAGCTCATTTAGTGGATAAAAGTGTAAAATTTCTCAGTTTAAACATTTATGTCATCTATCTTTATTGTGAATAAAATATAACATGTGATTTGAAACTGTTTGTTTTCATTTTATTCAAATATAAAAAAACATTGTTAATATGCAGTGCATTTTCATGTCACCAATATGTGCCTCGATTCTTTCATCTCGCATATTTTGTTGCATTCTGGTATATAGACACATTTTAAAGGCTGGAGAGACATGAAATGTTATTTTTGGGTATTGTAAATTAGGCTATTTTGGGTGCTTTTATGTTTACACTTTTAAAAGTTAATGTTATGTATATAATTCTAATATTTTAAATATGGAGATAGTATTAGTTTAATTTTATCAAAAATAAGTGAACATTGGGTAGTATATTACATGGTGGCAATGGTCTCCATGATCAACTTCGGCTTGTGTGATGCTTTTGGGAAACAGCCCTGTTTTGATCAAACTAAAACTACATACTTTTATAAAAATGCTTCCTTAAATTACAACACATGCATATTCATTTAAAAAAAAAAAAAAAAAAAAAAAAACATTTACAGGATTACAAAGATATGATGCATAAAAGGAATGACCACCCTTGAGGTGAATAAGTTCTCTAAATGAACCACAGTCAAGTTTTATCCAGTCATAAAATATAATTATTCTTTCACCAGTTGTAATGAAAGGTAATTGCAAAACAGATTGCAATAGATAATATAAAAGCATCAGACTGAGCTAGAGGCCTCAGCTAGAGGACTCAGCTCCTGTACATCTCTGCGCTGTGGTCTCTGTGTCCAGCGCTTACTGAATGTTTGCAGGAGTCCACGCTGACTGGGCTCTGTAACAAATACAAAGGATATTATGTAGGATTAAAATAACACACACATACACACATATTTGTTTAACATTGACTACCTCTCTGAGGTTTAGTTGGGGAAGGTAAACTCGTGCATTTCCCAGGATCCTCATTAATTATACCCATGTTTCTGTTCCATTGGTTCCAGTTGACTTCCTCCACACTGAAAGAAAGATTGTTTATTGTTCATCTGTTTACTTGTAAACACAGAGGGTAACAGGGTAAGTGTGCATTATAATGTTGCATGCTAATATCATCTTAAAAAAAAGATGATATTAGATGATATTATTGCTACGAAAAGCAAAGGCAGACTTTTTTATCACAATTATTAAAAATTGTCATGGAAACTCAAAAGCGACTTGGGATCAGATTAATAAATTAACAGGTAAAACTTCTTCTAGTAATAATTCAATACAGCTTTTGCAGGATCCATCTGCTGTGGTACAGACACTAAATGAGTATTTTGTTGATTCTGTGGATACCATAGCTAAAAGTTTCCCTGTGAAATATAACAACTTACCTGTCATTAATTCAGATTTGTTAATTGAGCCCCCACTATATCCAAAATCTGTATCTATATCCAATGTGGAAAAGGCAATTATAGAGCTTAAGTCTTCAAGAGCAAAAGATGTGTATGGGATGGATACACTTATGCTAAAACAAATAGGTCAGTCAATTAAGGGTCCATTGACACATATCATCAATATGTCACTAGATCAAGGGAAATTTCCTGAGTCATGGAAAATTGCTAGTGTCATTCCTATATTTAAAGGTGGCAACTCCCTTCTTACATCTAATTACCAACCGATTAGCATTTTGCCAACAGTATCTAAAGTTTTTGAAAAATTGGTTGCTAAACAAATCATCAATCATCTTAATTGCAGTTCTTTCCTTTGCACTCAATGCGGTTTGGATTTAGGGCTTATCATTCTACAGACACAGCAACATGTTATTTTCTGGAAAAGGTTAAATCAAATATAGACAAAGGAGGGATAGTGGGAGGAATATTTTTAGATCTTTGTAAAGCATTCGTCAACCATTCAGTTTTACTGCACAAACTTCATGCATTTAATTTTTCTTCAAAATATATTAGTCTTATTAACTCATATCTTTTATCTCGTTCACAAAGTGTAAGAATTGACCAATATAATTCTACCCCCTTACTATTATCAACTGGTGTTCCACAGGGTTCAATTTTAGGTCCAATTCTTTTTAGTTTACATATTAACGAGTTACCATCATTGTGTAAGAACTGTGACACTTTGATGTATGCAGACGACACAGTTATTTTGGCCTAAGGAAAATCTGCAGAGGAAGTTGCCTCTAAACTAACTGAGGCCATGTCATTGATTTCAGTCTGGCTTGAACAATCCTGTCTGCAATTGAATATATCTAAAACAGTTACCATGTTTTTTTCTAAAAACAATATAAATATAGAACCTGAAATTTTTATATCTGGAGAAAGGTTACAGGTCATCACAGAATATAAATATTTAGGATTATATATAGATTCAAATCTCAATTTCAAAACTCACATCAAAAAAGTTAGTAATAGGATTAAGTTCAGTTTAGCAAATTTCAGATTCATTAGAGATTTCATGTCAACAGAAGCTGCTAAATTATATTTCTTTTCCATGATTTTATCCCACATAACATATTGCTTAATAAGCTGGTCCAATACTCACTCTACAACAATAAAACCATTGGAAAGATTATACAAACAAGCATTAAAAATACTGGATAAAAAACCATACCACTACCACCACTGTAGTATTCTGAGGAAATATCAGTTACTTACTTGGGATAATCTAATTAAATTTAAAAACATTTGTTTAATTTATAAAATTAGATATGGCTTAGCACCTCCTCCACTATGTGATTTTATACATTTTAGATCCAGTGAGGTTAGGGTAACTAGAGGGGCAGTGAGGGAAGACTGCATCATACCCTGGAGAAAAACAGCTTTTGGTCAGGCCGTCTTCTCCGTAAGAGCAGTTCAGCAATGGAACACAGTGCCGGCAACCATTAGAGTCTTTGTCATTCTTTTCATTCAAAAAGAATGCAAAAAAATGGCTTGTAGAGAGCCAAACTTGTGGTCACTAATGCTTTTATGCGTGTATTTAAATATTATATCATTTTTATATGAATTGTATTTATTAACCATAATGTGTTGTAAAAATGTTTTTTTTTTTTTTTTTTTTAAATCGTTTAAATCTGGCTGGGGGACTACCGATGAAAATTAGCACTTTTGAGCTAACTCGGGTACATTTACATTGTTTTAATGTTTATTAATGTACATTGTCCCCCTTCAAATAAATAAATAAATAAATAAAGAAAGAAAGAAAGAAAGAAAGAAAGAAAGAAAGAAAGAAAGAAAGAAAGAAAGAAAGAAAGAAAGAAAGAAAAGAAAAGAAAATCTTTTTATAATGTATTATCCATTTTCACATAAGAGACGAATGCAAACTTCAGATCTTGTGGAAGCCACCAGGATCACCTGAAGCACCAGCGTCGATCAGGCTCTTCTTGCCCTCCGCCCAGGTTCTTCTCTTCCCCTGAGCGCAGCTTTGTCTTCAGACAATGGGGAAGTATCCACTCCATGTCCAAGGTGGTGATTGCACGCTGTGAATAACAATCATATTTACTGCCTAATTGAGCAACTAAAATGGCAAACCATTACATAACTTATGAAAAAGGCCATGTTGCCCAGAGTTTTCAGTGTATGTGTGTCGAAATATAGTGTAGAAATGGGTAGACCTTTTGATTTTACCTGTAGTTTCCAGATGCTAGTGCTTTCTATGGACATCCGGTCCACACTTTGATTCATCAGAGCGATCAGCATGTTCAGCATCAGAATATATGTCATCACTATATACAGAATCAACAGCACATAGAAGACCTCCTTATATTTATAATGATCAGTGAACTCCAGATCTCCCATGCCAATCGTAAACTTGAACAACTCCAGAGTGGTGAAGTAGATGTTCCTGAATGTGGGCTTCTTGCAGGCTTCATTTTCATTATCAGGATCTAAAAATTTAGCCCTTCGGTTTTGCTTTTCGGTTTCGATAGATTTCTCATCAAGGAGAGTTACCAAGGCTGTCGAGTAAGAAACAAATCATTAACGCACACTAAATTTCTTAAGATTTTTAACCAATGCTGCATTTATTTGATCAAAATTCAGAATAAACAATAATATTGTGAAATATTATTACAATTTCAAATAACTTTTTATGTTTTCTATTTTTTTATATAATTTTAAAAATTTATTCACATGATCCATCAGAAATCATTCTTATATGCTTAACATATCTTATTATCAATATTGAAAACAGTTGTGCTGCTTAATATTTTTCTGAAAATGATTATGTTGCAAGTTTGTTGTGTTGTGATAAATATTAAATTAATTGTAATAAAAGAATATAAAAGAATCATGTGCATTCATAAATGTTTGCAAAATAGGAAGATACCTGCAGAGAAGCCAATGAGGAAGACCATGTACACAACAAGGAATCGACGAATTTCTCCAAGAATCATCTGACAATAATTAAAGAGTGTACGAGTGTGTTACGCACAGGAAGTAATGCTGTGGGTCCTGCCTCAACTGTAAGGACTAGTCCACACTACAAGAAGGCTTTAAATGTGTTTCATAGTATCTTTCTAGTGCTACAAAAACCATACTTTACTAATACCTACTCTGAAGGCCAGAGTGAAGGATGATGGATAAGAGACATAAATATCCCTCACCTTTTGTATCATAATACTGTAGATTCCCATATTTTTGGACCCTCTGGAGAAGTAGAGTAGGTTTACCCAGCTCAAGGCAAGACTCAGCACTAGAAAGGCCAGATGTTCATCCTGATCAAAACAGCGGAGTACAGCACTCACCAAGAGGAGTAAAGCCTGCAGAAAACTAATGCGACAAAAAGCCAGAGTAAACACTGTATGCACTTAAATGATTGCAGATTCTGTAGTAAAAATTAGTTTGGTGCAGCTGTGTTATGTGCATATACAGGTCCTGATCATATAATTAGAATATCATCAAAAAGTTGATTTATTTCACTAATTCCATTCAAAAAGTGAAACTTGTATTTTATATTCATTCATTACACACAGACTGATATATTTCAAATGTTTATTTCTTTTAATTTTGATGATTATAACTGACAACTAAGGAAAACCCCAAATTCAGTATCTCAGAAAATTAGAATATTGTGAAAAGGTTCAATATTGAAGACACCTGGTGCCACACTCTAACAAGCTAATTAACTCAAAACACCTGCGAAGGCCTTTAAATGGTCTCTCAGTCTAGTTATGTAGGCTACACAATCATGGGGAAGACTGCTGACTTGACAGTTGTCCAAAAGACGACCATTGACACCTTGCACAAGGAGGGCAAGACACAAAAGGTCATTGCAAAAGAGGCTGGCTGTTCATAGAGCTCTGTGTCCAAACACATTAATAGAGAGGCAAAGGGAAGGAAAAGATGTGGTTGAAAAAAAGTGTACAAGCAATAGGGATAACCGCACCCTGGAGAGGTTCGTGAAACAAAACCCATTCAAAAATGTGGGGGAGATTCACAAAGAGTGGACTGCAGCTGGAGTCAGTGCTTCAAGAACCACTACGCACAGACGTATGCAAGACATGGGTTTCAGCTGTCGCATTCCTTGTGTCAAGCCACTCTTGGACAACAGACAGCGTCAGAAGCGTCTCGCCTGGGCTAAAGACAAAAAGGACTGGACTGCTGCTGAGTGGTCCAAAGTTATGTTCTCTGATGAAAGTAAATTTTGCATTTCCTTTGGTCCCTGGAGGAAGAGAGGAGAGGCACACAATCCCAGTTGCTTGAGGTCCAGTGTAAAGTTTCCACAGTCAGTGATGGTTTGGGGTGCCATGTCATCTGCTGGTGTTGGTCCACTGTGTTTTCTGAGGTCCAAGGTCAACGCAGCCGTATACCAGGAAGTTTTAGAGCACTTCATGCTTCCTGCTGCTGACCAACATTATGGAGATGCAGATTTCATTTTCCAACAGGACTTGGCACCTGCACACAGTGCCAAAGCTACCAGTACCTGGTTTAAGGACCATGGTATCCCTGTTCTTAATTGGCCAGCAAACTCACCTGACCTTAACCCCATAGAAAATCTATGGGGTATTGTGAAGAGGAAGATGCGATATGCCAGACCCAACAATGCAGAAGAGCTGAAGGCCACTATCAGAGCAACCTGGGCTCTCATAACACCTGAGCAGTGCCACAGACTGATCGACTCCATGCCATGCTGCATTGCTGCAGTAATTCAGGCAAAAGGAGCCCCAACTAAGTATTGAGTGCTGTACATGCTCATACTTTTCATGTTCATACTTTTCAGTTGGTCAAGATTTCTAAAAATCCTTTCTTTGTATTAGTCTTAAGTAATATTCTAATTTTCTGAGATACTGAATTTGGGATTTTCCTTAGTTGTCAGTTATAATCATCAAAATGAAAAGAAATAAACATTTGAAATATATCAGTCTGTGTGTAATGAATTAATATAATATACAACTTTCACTTTTTGAATGGAATTAGTGAAATAAATCAACTTTTTGATGATATTCTAATTATATGACCAGCACCTGTATAGTATATAAACAGTGATTTCAAAAACTTAACTTGTGATAAGTCAAAATTGTTGGCAAATAATGTAATTTCAAGCATACTGATCTGTATTGGGAAATGAATAATACTGAAACAAAACAAGAGAGTGAAGGGACTCACAAAAGCTGATCGGTATATCCATCTATGACCAGGGACTGAAATCTCGGACGCTTCCTTATCATATCTATTAACTTTAAAGACAAGGGAATTCAGTTATTTCTCTGAAATAATTAAAGTTAAACATGAATTTATTTTAAGACAACAGCATATATTCAACAGATACATACTCCTCTAATGAAGAAGTATAGGGCTCCAATGAGAGTTATGATCTGTCCTGTCAGAAGCAGGTAGCCTTTAATATCTTCTCTATAATGAAATGGAGGCTTCACTGACTGAAAGAAAAGAGTGGGGATGAAACATGGCATTAAATAGTGAAACATTTACAGTCAGCATGCACAATGACACATTCAAAACAGTAGTTTGAATCAGACACTGAACTGGAAAAGTTCAGCGTCTGATTCAGGTCAGTGTGCATATTTTCCAGAAAATAATTTTCTGTGAGTGTACTAAATGTCATGTCATTCCATGCTGCAGCAGGAACTCCAAAACTCTCATGTGTCTTTTGGAGTTCCCACCTCCAGACTGTACCTACTTGGTTGTTACTGTTGTTCTTCTCCTTCCCTTCTTCACGGTGATAAGCTACAGCAGTGAAGATGAAAAGGTAGATAATGTAAACGATAAAGTTGAACATGAACATCTGTTTTGCAAATCTATCCCACTTCTCTTCAAGTAGTCTGTTAACAGGCTCAATATGGAGCATCTCGAGGCGATTCTGAAAAGAGATTAAATAAACATGTTTCTTCCAACAGCATTTATCGGAATACATATACAAAAACATCCCAGTTAACAAAAATATGTTTTAAGAATGTTTAGCTAAGGTTCCCTTTAAAGGGGTAGTTCACCAAAACTGAAAATTCTGTCATCATTTACTCACCATCAAGTTGTTTCAAACCTGAGTGTGAGTAAATTATGACAGAATAATATAAATTTTTAAAAAAACCCTATAAATTCACTGTAAACCACAGCTTCACAGGGATTATTGCTTTTATAAAACGGTTACCACACAATACAAATATTAAAGCCAAAAATATGTATCAATGCAAATTTCATGAAGTAAAATCATTAAAAGTCTTCCTTCTGCTGGAACAAAAATAGTCCCTGACCATGAACAGCAACAGAAGTTGCATTTATTACACCATAGGTGGCGGCAAAGATTTTATGAACGAGTCACGCAGTCGCAAAGACTTTTATATTGAAACTTGTTCTGAACACAGAACAAGACGCAAATGCTTTGACTAGCGCTATCTGTGTCCATAGGGCATGGGAAAACACATTAAAGCAGAACTAAGTAACTTTTTTTACCTTCATAAAAAGTTTTCCAAGTCCTTACGATGGTTAATTGACTTGTAGTGGTGTATTTGAGACGAGCACTAACCCCCTCTGGCACGTCTACGCCAGAATACAGCACTTGCAAGTTGAGCTGCATCGACCCCACACAATCTCGCCTCATGTTCACGTTCACGCGAGAGTGACAAAATGCTTTACAGTAATTCAAAAACAATGTATATTATGACTTTATAAGACAATTTCGAAAATTACCCACCTCCATCGAGTGTACTGTATTTGCAAATTACCCACCTCCTCTTTCTTGTACTGTATTTGTAAAACTACTGCGCTGGTGAGCGTTGTAGTCATTATTGTAGTCCAGAGCTACGCTTGGAGTATTTACGACAGTGTGATTCACTGAAGGAAACTGTAGGGGGAGCTTCGCAAATCTTACTGAGTTCCGCTTTAAATGTTAAAAGAACAAGATGGTTGGATTCCACAACTGGTAAAATAAAACATATACAAGACAATACATATTTACTGTTTACATTTATCTGAGGTAACGTAATTAGCCTACTTTATTGAGTATTTCCATTTTATGCAACTTTACACATTTATTAATAGTAAATTAATACATTTAAGATCATCATGTTTGCAGCGAACAATATATTTTAAACCTAGTGGAGTAATAATAATAATATCTAGGTCTGAATTGAAATATAATGTACATTTTAATGGATCACGCTACAAACATAATGATCTTATGATGCATTGCTGTGTCCGTTATTGCATAATTCCCATTTTTGGACACTTTTACTTTAACGGACATTAGATAACACTGCAAAATCAAGTGTTATATATTTATTGTCCAATATTCCCAATTTTTCTGATGCATGTAATTCGTTTGATTTCATATGTTGGTATTAACTCAGTGTTTATAAGCCTTTTAAAGAATTTTAACCCAAACTGACTGGGTTTCTAGAGAGCAAAAGGTTTTGTGAAAAAAGTGGAAGACTTAAACACAAAGTGTGTAAAATAAACTGTTAAAAAGGATTGGATTTGATGATCACTAGTGATAGTATTTTATTCTGTTGTCATCATTCATGTTGGATTTCAGCTTTAATGTACTTTTTTTTGTAACAAAGCAGCTGATAATGCCACTGATAGTGGACTGCCAAGTCGCTTTCACCCCAAAATATTGGAAACGCAGGGCTGCTGCTGGGCGCCGGTGTTGCAATGGAGCATTCTATTGAGAGTCGCTTTTTGTAAGTGTATATTATTTGAAATCAAAATTGACCTTATTTATTTTGTTAGCTCAAATTGCTAGTTTTGTGGTGAACAATTCATCTGTGCAAGTCGATCCACACAAAAAAATTGTTTGGCTTCGTAATATTTGATCAAAATCTGAAAATGCCCCTCCCCTCTGCAACGGTGCCCCTTCTCTATTGACATCAGTTTGACGGCTTGGGTTTAAATCACTTAAACCACTCCCCACTATGGCAAGCCGTTTTAATATTTAACAGCTAGACTGGATATGTGTTGCGGATATCTGTATTTCAGTTTTGCCTCGTCAAAAAGAACATTTCGGATATCCGCAACTACATTCTTCCTATCCATAATTGTCATTTCAGATATCCACAAAGACATTCTTCCTAGGACAAATGACATCACTTTTGCCATTCATTTGTATGGGGTTCATCATTACAGATATCTACAATTCAGTTGCAGATATCCACTATGTGAATTACGGATATCTGTAACTGAATTGTAGATATCTGTAATTCCAGTTTGAGATATCTACAATTTGATTCTGACTAGTCATAACTCCAGCTCAAGATATCTTTAATTCAACTCAATTATAGATATCTACATGTTCCTTTTCAGATATCTCAAATTAAGTTTTGACTAGGCAAAATGACGTTATAGATATCTGTAACTGGAATTATGACTAGTCAAAATGGCGTTCTAGATATCTCAAACTGGAGTTAGGGATAGTCATAATTTAATTGTAGATATCTATTATCAAGTTATAGATAATGAAATGAATTTTGATTAGAGATATCTGAAATTTGAGATATTTGTAACTTTCATTCCGCCTAGTTAAAATGTAATTGTAGATATCTTGAATTAGAGTTTTGACTAGGCGAAATGACGTTGCAGATATCTTTATGCAAATCAGACCCGCATCGCACTTTTAATCGGGAGCAGAGCATGTTGTTGTTCTAATCATTCAAATCGCACCTGTTAACTTGTAATTAGCACTGATTAGCACCATGCCACTAGTCATAATGACGTTTGAGATATATTTAACTTTCATTCTGCCTAGGCAAAACTGAATTACGGATATCTGCAATTTTCATTTAAGATGTGTGACGAGTTGAATGTCGTTTTCAATGACGTCATTGCAGATATCTGTAATTCAGTTTTGCCTAGTCAAAACTGCATTACAGATATCTCTATCTGTAGATTCGACTAGTCACAATTACGTTACAGATATCTTGAATGACAATTCCAACTATCCAAAATGTAATTACGACTAGTCAGAAAGACGTTGGTGATATATACAACGTTAATTCCGGATAGTCAAACTTAACTTTTAAATGTTAAAACGGCTTTCCATACACCCCTCCGACTGTTAGTCTGCTATGAGCGAGAAATGGAGAGGAAGAGCACTAAAGTAAAACTCTGCCCTCTATTCAATATTCCGTTTCACCTGGAAATACGTCACAGCACTGGAGAAAAGTGGTTTGCAACTTCCGGTTCACGCGGACTTTAACAACGGCTTCGGATGCGTCTCGACCAATCAGAATCAAAGGTCGGAACTATCCGTTTCATAAATGTTATTTTGGAACGTTTTCTTATCGTTCAAAACGACAAATAGACAAATTTGAACAAGCATTTTATTCAGTGGCGGCTGGTGCAAAAAATATTTGGGGGCGGCACCAAAAAAAAAAAAAAAAAAGTAGAAATGCAGGAATGAATAGGCAATTTAACAAGTGATATAAAAATGTATCTATCTAAAACAATTCAGTATTTAAAGCATGCCATAGGGCTGAGATCTACAAAAAAATATCTGTATTTAGATCCTGCCCAATATTGTCCTAGAAACAATGTTCATATTGAAGGCTATAAAAACAAACATGTAACTGTGTAGTATATGCTATAAATCATGTGCAAAAAAGGGGTCAAATCACATTAGGCCTAGGCTACATTCTAAAATTGTACCTTTACAATCTAAAAACAAAATGTTTTTTGAAGCAGAAATTAAATACACTAAACTAAAAATGAAAATAAATAAAAACAAAAGAACAGACTAATAATTATTATTATTTTGATTACCCTACAATAGTCACTTTACACAGTTACCACTTAGTTGTAGGTTCGAAATTCTCCATATGACATAATTATGTTCGCCAACAAAAACACATGTTCAACAAATATTTTGAGCAAAATGTATTTTACTCAGATTGAAGTTGAACTCCGTCTGTTCGGCGCGCGGCGGCACTCGTTCACGGAAGTTTGTGCTTGCTGAAGCTCGTCCACGCCTGACTGCAAAATGGAAATATTTTCTCGACCTTCTAACTTTTACAGATGGAGAATATGTCTGTGAAATGTACATTTTGCACTGAGGAAATTATTAAATGTCACTTCAGCTTAAAAGATTATTAATAGAGGTGTGTTTGTTTCCACCAATTGCTGCACAAGTTAAGGTTACGTATGATGATGAAAGCACGTTAGTGCGAGCCCTCCCGGAACCCATAGAGATTGCATTGCAGTCGATTGCAGTGCCCATAGACACTGCAGTTCGAAAAAAAAAGTTCTTTGAATGGAAATCTATGGGAGCAGTCGGGGCAAATCCCAAATGTCGGCCAGACTGAAATGCCCAAAAAGAGGCGGTACTCCACAGAGCGTGACTCGACGTTGATTGAACTATATCCAGAGGCAAAACAAACAGCCTAGCAGTGACAGCCATAGACATATAATAAACATGTCTATGGTATCTCTGTGGTTGAATGTGATTGAAAAATCCGTCCCTTTCTCACTTTGGTGGTGTGTCGCCCTATTGCCCTAATGAAGAAACCGCCCCTGATTTTATTAATGTTACTAGAAGAAAAAAACATGTTTATAACTATGAGAAAACCTTGACAGAATGTTAGCCAACATTCTGAGAACATTTCCTATTAGCTGGGATTTTGCTTCAGTAAAGTATAGTAAAAATCCTATTATGCATTTTAGATTCTAGAATTAATCAGTATCAAATGAACAGCATGTAGTCTTACGGGAATCTCACTGCCATAAACGACTATCTCCAGTGCGGAGTTCTTCTCGTAGGTGTCGATGGAAGCGAGGTCATACAGAGACGAGCACACGGGTCCGTAGGCCCACTCGGTGATCTTCCGTGACAGATGCCTGCAACCCTTAAACTCCCGCTGCACGATGTGCTTAAACAGCTAGATAACAAATGAAAGATTACATCTGAATGATTTCATCAAACATGCTCTTTTAAACCTATGCTAATTACATATATCTTCAAACTTGTTTTATTTAGTCACTTTTCAGTCTTAGCAATGCACTTATTTTAGTAATCAGCCATGCCAGCAGCAACATAATACAGAAAGCTAAAATACAGAACAAAGTGCTGACTGTCACTGTAGACTGCATGACTGTGAATCAGTCTGGTGTCTGATTTAATGCCCAATGCTGAAGGGAAATAGTGTCTCATCTCAAATCACATGAGGACTAGTCATCTTTACTAAAACAGGAACATCCGAAAACAGAACTAACACTTACTGGGCACCCTGCTTCAAAACCAATCACTACTTCAAATAAATCCTGCTATTTTGAACTTGTTCATATTCTGTGACATTCAAGAATCAGTAAACAACAGAGGGAAAAAGGTTTACCCCCAGTTTTCCTGTTTTGGCGGCTAGTTGGATTGGTGTGAGTCCCTCGTTATTTTCGATTTCCTCCAGTTTGATCTTGGGGTGAAGTTGGTCAGCTTTGATTAAGATGTGGTCATATATGGCAATGACAAACTCTGTGTTTTCAGGACTGTTATCAGCTATGGATACTAGTGCGTGAAGCACCATGTTTCCATGAGAGTCCCTCTCCCTGACATCCACCGCCTGGTAAGGGTTGTCCATAAGGAAGTCCACAATGTCTGGCTGATTAGTGCAAGCGGCCAGCGACAAGGGCAACTCACCTGTTCACAAAGGGTGTAAAAGATACAGGTAAGCCCAGGTACTGACAAAATGGGTCAATAACATTGGGAACATTATGTAGAAGCTGAAAATTGACATTTTAGCATTTCTACTGAATAAACTGTTGTCAGATCAGTCCCGCAAAAGTTCAACCTTATCCTTAGACCTACCAAAATAGAAGCACATTTCTTGATTGGGTTGAAAGAATTTCCCACAGGCCTTAGCATGGACATCAGCCCCTTTCTTAACCAGCATCTGTACAAATTTTGCACTCCTCCTTTCAATTGCAACATGGAGTGCTGTCTGACCTGCCAAAGAGATCAGTCGATAACATTGCAAAATGGAGGGTTACATAAGATCAACATTCTGTTGATTTATAAAAAATGTGGCAACATTTTAGCTAATATAAAACCAGATCTAATAATAATTATGCTAATAATAACATTATATAAAATTAAGCTATAACCCTGACCTTTGTAGTTACTGTCTGTGTAAGCAGCGTTGACAAGACTTTTTAAATCTCCCAGTTTCTCTGCAATGTCCAGCAGATGTTCAATAGTGTCATTCTCGCCTTGCCGCAAATTTAAAAGCGCTTTCAGCAGGGCTGTCTTTCCATTGGACTTATCTGAAGACCAGAAAAAAAATTATTCTTTATTAAAATCATCAGTTATCAGTCAAGAATTCATATTACTCTTCTGTGTATTCTTTGTACACTACCATTCTAATGTTTGGGATCAGTAAGATTTTTTTCTTATTTTTTTGTAAAGAAATGTATGTTTATTCAACAAGGATGGATTAAATTGATCCAAAGTGACAATAAAGGCATTTTCTGAGCGTTCTATTCATCAAAGAATCCAGAAGAAAATGTTACACAGTTTCCATGAAAATATTAAGCAGCACAGCGGTTTTCAATATTGATAATAAGAAGAAATGTTTCTTAAAGGGATAGTTCACCCAAAAATGAAAATTATCTCATGATTTACTTACCCTCAAGCCATCCGGTCATCCACCGGAAGTTAGTTATTTGAATTTATAAAGTTTAAATATGGATATTTTTCTTACAAAAACGCATCCTTTCAAAAGGCCCTTATTAACCCTCTGGAGCCGTATGCATTACTTTGTTTATGGATGGATGCATTTTTTTGTTTGTTTATTTTAAAACATGGCCGCCCCGCCATTCACAACCATTATTAACCTTGGAGGACTAAGGATCATTTTAAATATATCTCTGATTGTGTTCATCTGAAACAAGATAGTCATATACACCTAAGGATGTCTTGAGGGTGAGTAAATATTGGAATAATTTTCATTTTTGGGTGAACTATCCCTTTAAGCACCAATTCAGTATATTAAAATGATTCTGAAGAATCATGTGACACTGAAGACTGGAGTAATGGCTAATAATAAATGCAACCTCGGTGAACATAAGACACTTCTTTCAAAAATCTTACCGACCCCATACTTTTCAACAGTAGTGTATTTTTTCTTGAAAACAATTACATTGAGAGTCGGTGAGGCGTTTCATGTTTTTGTGCAGGTACTGATGTAAACCCTGCAGTTTTGACACCTCGCCACTGGACACGGCTTCAAACAGCCTCTTGATGGTAAACCTCTCACTGCTGTCCTGCTGATCTGGCTCCTCTTTTACTTTTCTGATCCCCCTGTATGCAGAATGTGTCTGTTAAAGTTACAATTTCTCATATTATATTTGTTATACAGTCCAATGTGGTTTAATATAATGAGCTCCATTTACCTGTCAAAGTGTAGGTTAAATTTAATTGCTCTTGAGGGTTCCTCTATGTCATCCAGATAGTTAGAATCCATGGGCCTCTTGTCTTTTGTGGCTCCTTTCTTCATTTGTTTGGCCTTTGACCTCTCCTCCTCTGTCTGGTCATCCGTCTCCAGAGTGAAAGATGAGGTGCTGCTCTCTTTTGATTTACTCATAGTGATGCCTTCTTAGTCTCACAGCAGAAGCTGTAAACTGGATAAAAGTGATATAATTTGCAGATACAGGACATTAAGTTCCAATTTCATACATATAAGACCTAGGAAATGTGAGCCATGACTGGTGATGTTGGTAGTTCACAAAATGATGCTTCTTGTTACCAATCAAATTACTATAATGATTTTTGATATAATGTGAGTTGCTTCTGTAAGAGTATAGAAGCTACTTGAGTGTCATAATAGATCTCAGTGCGTCTTCTTGTTATAACAACCATTAAAAGAGGAATGAGTCACAAATGATCCAAATGGAAACTCTGTGACAGGAAGTCAAAGGAAATGCAGAACTACTGCTGCTGTTATATATGGCTCGAGTTTGTGCCTCTCGTCGCTACATTAACACATGTAAGCTATTCGTTTGGGCTGTTGTCGGGAGACCCCAGACAATAAAATATGATTTTGTGACAAAATAATGTTTTTTGTTTTGAACAAATGTAATTTTACTTATTTTATTATGTTTTTACTCTACATTTGTGCAGTTTTAGGGGAATTTATGGCATGTTTTAAATTTATATAAATACATTAATAAATATTTTTAAATAGTTTTTTTTTTTCAAAATAACAAATAAGATTTGTACTTAAGTGTGCGTGCATTATTCTCCATCTTGGATGTGTCATGGTGTCACCACTTTTTGTGTTGATTGTGCATTTTGGCTGATTTTATTTGATAAATTATAATATAGCAATTTTATAGTTTCACTAATTTATTCCTCAGAGTGTGTGAGTGTGAGTGAAAGAGAACATGATCATTTAGCATTGTGGATCTTTTAAGTGTTGCCACTTCATTTTTATCTATATGTGTTCTGCGTTGTTTCTGAATTTGAGGATGAATTTTATCCATTTTCTAAGCAGCCTAGATGTGACTTTTTTTCAGACTAACATAAAACCAGATACAGTGCACTCCACAAATATTGGCACCCTTAGTAAGGCGGCTGTGAAAATAAATCTGCATTATTTATCCTTTTGATCTTAAATTAAAAAAAAAAAAATCACAAAATTATAATCTTTCATTTAAGTAAAATAATTGAAATTGGGGGGAAAATCTCATTATGAAATAAATGTTTTTCTCTAGTTCATGTTGACCAATGTCCTTTTCCCAACATAACAGCTATGAGTCTTCTTCTATAATGCCTGATGAGTTTGGACAAGAGATCAGAGATCATTCCTTCATACAGAATCTCTCCAGATCCTTCAGATTCCCAGCTCCTTCAGATTCCCAGCTCCATGTTGGTGCTTCTTCTCTTCAGTTCACTCCACTCATTTTCTTTAGGGTTCAGGTCAGGGCACTGGGACAGCCATGGCAGAAGCTTCATTTTGTACTCAGTGACACATTTTTGTGTTGGTTTTGATGTTTGTTTTGGATTATTCTCCTAATGGAAGATCCAACCACAGCCCATTATAAGATTTCTAGCAGAAACGGTCAGGTTTTGATTTTTATCTGTTGGTATTTGACAGAATCCATGATACCATGTATCTGAACAAGATGTCCAGGACCTCCAGCAGAAAAATAGGCCCACAACATTAAAGATCCAGCAGTATATTTAACTGTGGACATGGGGTACTTTTCATCCATGCGTGCACCATGTGCACCAAACCCATCTGGTGGGTTTGCTGCCAAAAAACTATTTTTTTAGTTTCATCTGACCATAGAAGCCGGTCCTGCTTGAAGTCCCAGTCGTGTCTGACAAGTGAATATGCTGGAGTTTTTGTATGAGTGAGGAGGATTGTTCTTGAAACCCTCCCAAACAACTTGTGGGGATGTAGGAGCAGGTTGGTGATTTTTTTTGGCTTTCTGACCCCGAGACTCAACTAATTTCTGCAGTTCTCCAGCTGTGATCCTTGGAGAGTCTTTGCCCACTCAAACTTTCCTCCTCACTTCACATTAGGACGATTTAGACACATGCCCTCTTCCAGGCAGATTTGTAACATCTTTAGTTGATTGAAACGTCTTAATTATTGCCCCAATGGTGGAAATGGGGATTTTCAATGCTTTAGCTTTTTTCTTACAGCCACTTTGTACTTTGTGAAGCTCAACAATATTTTGCTGCACATCAGAACTATATTCTTTGGTTTTACTCATTGTGATGAATGATTAAGGGAATTTGGCCTTTGTGTTTACACATGTTTGTACTCCTGTGGAACAGGAAGTCATGGCTGGACAATTTCATGTTCATGATCGCCCTGGTGTGAAAAAATGGGAATATGAATTGGTATATACTTCAGAGATATTTTACTCATAAGAATTTTTAGAGGCGCCAATAATTGTGGCCAACGTGTATTGGAGAAAAACATTTATTTCATAATGTTCGTTTCCCCGCACTTTCAATTGTTTTACTTTGATGAAAGGTTTGAATTTTGTGAATTTTTTGAATGAAAGATCAAAAGGATAAACAATGCGGATTTATTTTCACAGCCGCCTTTGCTCATATTTGCTAAGGGTGCCAATATTTGTGGAGGGCACTGTATCATTCGTTTTTTCTTTGTTTTGTTTTTTTGGTAGACCTAGAAAGTGTTGACAGCATTAGGACATCTCGTGCCATTTGGATCAAGGGAACTTTTTTTTTTTTTTTTTTTCAGCAAATGTCATTTGGGGTCAAAAAGACTCCAAATAAGAAATTAAATAAGAATTCTTCATAAAAAAACAGACAAAATAAACGTGGATGTGTCATAATAATGCAGCCATGATCATAAGAGCATCTAAATACATGCCTAGGCCATATGCCTACATAACTCATCTGGATCTGTGGTTATCTTGGGTACACAACAAATCCATTCTTCATCAAAATAAAATGTGGATTCATTTTCAGGTCAAAAAATAGATTTTCAAAGATACAAAAGTAAGCAGGTTCAGTTTATATGTGCAAGTGGAGATTTCTAATAGACCTTTGCTAACTGAATTATTGATATCTCTTCATGCTGTTACATGCTATATGATCCCATCCAGGGAATGGGCCATGATTATCCCATCATGGTAAACTTTCCCAGAGATTACATAGAAATGCAGTTCTGACAGAATGCAGTGTCTAATGCATTGGATATTTTGCGTTTTAGAATATTATAACTTAGCGTCTCTGTAAATGGCTTCATATAGCATTACATTCTCTAAATGGCAGCATTAGGAAATGTAATCCTGCATTAAAAACTCCATTACACTAGCTTCGGGTAACCATGGTTTTAAAGCCCTTGATTTTGTAAGGAAAAAATATCCATAGAAACAAGTTACTATCATCTCTGTTTTGACCGGGTTCCTGAGCATTCATGTGATCTATCTTGTGACATTTTACCACACATCTCTCACAAAGCTGGTTTTGTATTTAAAAGACAGTTCATTTTTACATGAATCAATTTCTTTAAAGATAAGACCACAGATTTTGCTTTTATAGGCCAATGTGACAGTCTAATATCAGCAATTATGCTTGGATGCTATTTCAGTGATTGTTCTTTCTTAGGAGACCAATCAAATTACAATTAATTTATAAAATGAGTCTATTAACAGTTAGCGCTGTGAGAACAAGAGCGAACCGATCAACTGAGCACCAAAAGAGGAAGGGGACGAAAACAATTCAAGGGGACAGAAACTCTGTGGCAGGAAGTTACCGTATCGAAGGAAATGCAAAATTAGTTTCACTAGTTATATATAAATGATCTGAGCATACTTGTATCTCACTTGCACATTAAACAAGAACTCAAATTGTTAAAATATTTAGGGAGATGAAATTCATGAGAGCATCCAATCACTGCTCCTCATTTAGGGCATTTAAACTATAAACACAAAATATAACCATAAAATAGACCTCTGAGATATGAAATATTCTATAGATTTGACAAAAAAGAGTTTAATAATGCATATCACAATGAAGAAAGGGTGTCTAAGATGCTAAATATTATTTAAATCATGAACCGAGTTGATCATTTTCAGTCTGCATGTGCTGGACTACTCTATGGGTGAGGCAGCACACAGCGTCTAACAGATATTTGATGGACAAATTATATCACTTGATGTTGTTTTATGCTAGATGAGGACCTAATATGCAATTGCAGGATGCTGGATAGTCTTACTTACTAGAATATTATAACATGGCCTCTCTGTAAATTGATTCAGATAACATTACAGCAGAAACAGTACATAAGACAGACACCATCTTTAGATTATCTCACAAATAACATTACAAGATTCAGCATGTTTTAGGTTGAGCAAAAACACAGTCAAACATGATGCAGATTTAAAATATGCAAATGTGAAAAGACAAAAATTAAAACTGATCTGCAGAAATATGCACTAGATCTCACAAGGACTTACAAAAAAGACATTTGGCAGTGAAAATCAACTTTAAAAGTTCTTTTAATATTTTACTACATGTATTTTAATGCTGCATTCAATTATGGCAAACCATAAAGTATCAAACATTTGTACTCACCAATCAATTTTGTTCTTCTAGTCTGTTAGATGAAGTGTGCCGTCCTATGTTAAACTGAGCTGGTTAGAGGTATGATTCCTTGAACACAATGACTATGATAGTGATGGCTTGTTCTCTTAGTTTCATAAAGGAAGAGGGCAAGATGTTTTGATGTTGCTGAGAGCCTTACAGAAAGGCGTGTTGTATTGATTTTTAAAGTGTGTTGTTATGTATGTTTTGCCATGTCCACGCCTCCTAGCTCATTTATAACCATCCAGTCCGACTTATGTACCACACAATGCACTAAAAACCATCAAGCTCCTACATAAAATGCTTCACTTGCATCTAGCAACACTATATTCTACTATATATCTTAACTAATCAATTGTTCATAAATATTATCAAAAAAAGTACCTCTCTGAGCAGCGCATGTTTGGTTAGGAGCAAGTCATCTGCACTTGTCTGCTGAGATATTTCTCTTGAGCAATTTCATTTTCTTAACGTGTATGGTTTCCTGTATGACACTGGTACAGTAACATGGTTTGGCGCATATATCACGTGAACAAAATGAAACCTTAGCATGATGTTGATTCTTAATGGTAAAGAATTTGCTCCTCTTCTTTATGTTATTTGAAGAAACAAACAGAAACTTCAGTTACAGCCATATGCGGAACATGTAAGATACTGCATAAACTCAATTATAACAAAAGATTTGGAATAAAAACAGCATGAAATTGTTTATTAACATCTGAAATGCCTGAACATTGTAAAGAGAATATTTTGTGATTTCAAGGCTCTGTTGAGTCATTTAATGGAATTCAGAAATATTCTTTAAAAATACAAATGATTTTGTATTGCACATAACAGTAGTTGTATAATGAGTGTAAATTAATGGATACAAAAATTAAATAGGTAAAGCCTTGGTCTTGACAGGCAAAAAAATTAATCAATAAGTTAATGATGTAGTGTACAATTATAAATTGATGGATGTACTAAAACATTTTTAAATTAAACGCACTTAATTACAAAATGTGATCATTTATACATTTAACTACACAGAGAAAAAAGAGAGCATTATAGTAGGTCAGGTGTCTCAGAGACAAATGTCATAAGCTGATCTTTAAACACCATGGCAACTCCAACCGCTGAGTCCACATCTTTTCCGTAGACTACAGGAAATGGAAACACTCTCTCCACTTCCTGTTGCAGAACGGGGTTACAAGACAGAGCGCTGCCACTGCCAATAATACACCTGACCCCTGCAGCCTGCAAGCTATGAGGGGGCATCATAGTGGCCATGTTTTCAATAATGCCCCTGCACACAGCCCGAGTCACGTGACCCAGAGAGAGGTTAGAGGGCGAGATTTGTGAGACACTGCCGCTGGTGGTGGGGTCATGCCGCTCTCCTAGTAGCGTCGAAGTCACGGTTAGGTCAGTATTGGGCTGTGCCAGGGCAGACTGGATCAGCTGGGAGTAGATTCTGGACTCGTTTACTTCCAATCCTATGAGATAAAAAAAAATATATATATATATATATAATACACCTGAGAACCGAAAACATGCAACAAGAATATAACGCTCTCAAAAATAAAAAGTTCTTTATTGGCATCTAAGATTCCATGAAAAATCCAAGGAAACTTTCAATTACACAAAAGGTTCTTTATAGTGTAAAAAAGTTCTTTAGATTATTAAAATGTTCTTAACGCTAAGACAAAATGGTTCTTTTAAAAACTAATCACTGAAAGGTTCTAAGAGTGTTTCCTCTATTTAAAAGAATAAATGATCAACCTACAATATAAAAAGTTAAATTGGTCAAAGGTCAAAAAGGTTAACAATTGTTGATTTACCAAATTCTTTGATCCATGAGTCCAGCATTCTGACAAAGGTGGCCATGACATTGCCTCCGTTAAGTGATGCGGCCACTGCCAGATAGGAGCCGTGCAAGTATGGGAAATAAGCAACGGGGGAGAGGGCGTCTGGAGAACTGGGAGGGCTGAACTCTGCCGGCATGCCGAACGTCAGCTGGGCTGAAGTGCTCATATTCAGCACTAGTGATTTAACAATTCACAATTAATAAGTGTGTATCTGCCTTATGTACACAACAGTTCAAAAGTTTGGGGTCTAAGATTTTTTTAATGTTTTTGAAAGTCTCTGTGATAGATTTTTTTGTTCTAAATATCCATATTTAATTAATGTCATTTTGGATCAATTTAATTCATACTTGTGGAATGAAACCATTAATTTCTTTCCAAATAATTCTTAATAACCCCATATTTTTGAACAGTAGTGTATAAGTAAAAATGCTACAGTCCACAATACTGATGTGGATGCAGCATGAGGAACTCAAGCCTACACACATGCTGGTTTTGCTTCTGCACAGTTTTTACAAAATCATATATAAAAAATGCTTTAGTAGGTAAAAGTATTTTTGTACAGTACATTCAGCATAATTTCCCCAATGCCCAATAAATGTAACCCTTTCTATCACATGACAGATATTAAATCAAAACCATCTATGACTGGTAGATAAAAGTAGATTTAGTTTTAACAAAAATGTCTTAACATATTTATAGCCAAACACAGACAAAGGGGTAGTTCACCCAAAAATAAAAATGTGATGTTTATCTGCTTACCCCCAGAGCATCCAAGATGTAATGGGAACTTCGTCTATAAGAGTAAAAAAAAACATGCACAGACAAATCCAAATTAAACCCTGCGGCTCGTGACGGCACATTGATGTCCTAAGACAAAACGATTGGTTTGTGCGAGAAACCGAACAGTATTTATGTCATTTTTACCACTAAAACACCACTATGCCCTGCACATCCAGTTGGTGAGGTCTGAAAACGCATTCTGACAACGGAAGTGATCTCTCGCACTTTGCTTCACTTACATTCTCAGAGCGCGATCAGACCTCACACACCGGATGCACAGGGCAGTTGGACATAGTGGTGTTTTAGAAGTAAAAAAATGATATAAATACTGTTCGGTTTCTTGCACAAACCGATCGTTTCATGTCTTAGTGCATCAATGTGTTGTCACGAACTGCAGGGTTTAATTTGGATTTGTCTGTCGTGTTTTTTTTTCACTCTTATAGATGGAGTTCCCATTGACATACATTATTTGACTGACAGACGGCAACTGTTGTAGTTAAAAATCATCATTTGTGTTCTACTGAAGAAACAAAGTCACCTACATCTTAGATGCCCTGGGGGTAAGCAGATAAACATCAAATTTTTATTTTTGGGTGAACTATCCCTTTAAGTAATTAAGATACTACAGTCCTTTTTTTAGCATAAACTTGAGCTGCTGCACAAAAATATCTCATTTACAAGAACCCATAATGTCCTTGAGAGAGGACGCTGAAATCTGAGTACAAAATCTGCCATGTTTTAAAGTGCTCATCGCAATTGCATAACATCTCCACTTGGTGGCTGAACTCAGGGGCGCCTGCAGGATTTCATCTCAGGTACGCACAGAACCCAGAACGCCGTGTCTGAAATTAGACACGCACACGCATTTTTTCCCCCTGCACTTCAAATGTTATTTTTAATGTGATGACCACAAACATTATTTGTTCATCCTTCTGAGATTGTCCCCATTGTAAAACTGAACGTTTAAAAATGTAGGAAATTCAACATTTGATAGAAAACACTTATTTAAAAATAAAAAAAGACAATAATTAGCACTTTAACCAGCAGGTGGCAGCAAAGTAGCATTTCTTTGCGCATATATCAGCCATTTCCTCTAATCGTTTTTCACTTCGTTTTTAACTAAATATTAAACATTATAAAATAACTAGGTTTAAAAATACATTTTGTCAATGTGAAGTATGAAATACTCAAAAAACCATAAGAAAAACAATAACTTTTATCGTGAATTAATGACACAGAAAGCGAGCACTGCACTTTCCCTTTGTAATCACAGCAGCTGTCAGTCAGAGCAGCACAAGATCAATGATTTCAGCACACTTGTAAAAACACACATTTTATTCAATTAATCAAACTTAAGTGCACAATAAATATTTAATTTTTGAAGCTTTTTTTCACATAAAAGTGTCAAAACTGATGGTCGAATTGAATTTAGCCGAGGAGGAACAATGAGGTAGGCTATGTCTTATTTATTATTTATTTATTATGCTGTCTTACGTTTGAATAACTAAATTAGTGCTATGCTATTAGTGCTATAAGTATTACAGCTCAACACACCAGCAAATGACATCTCACCGGATGTTTTCAGCTGGCTTATTTTATTGAGGATGTTCTAAAGAATGCTCCGTGCATTTAGCCCATTTAATTCAATTACTGCTGAAACCATACTTGTTGCGGTCTATTGTGAATTGCTGGGAATGATCTAATGCTGTACAAATCAGCTGTTCATTTCCTGTACACACACTTGAAAATCTGATGCATTTAACTAAGCACTCTGATGTGCTTGTGTAGACAGATGCTTCATGACTTTTTTTTTTTTAATGTTTCTTCAGTCACTGAGCGGCTTTCTCACGAAGACTCACTTTCTTTCCAGTCACGTCACGTGAATGCTTCATTCTGAGTGTCAGAATATTTGAACCCAGACCACTACTTTACGGGTTTATGTAACTAACATTTTTCATATATCCTATAAGACTAAGTTGTTTAAAAAAATAACATGGCATGAAATGACATGACATGTATAGGCAAAAACAATAAGATTTTTTTTAATCACCAATTCATTTTTAGGCTTCAGGATTGTTTTTAACCATACTTTGTATAAAGATGATTCTCAACTATGTTATGAAAGATATAATGGAATTAACTGATATACCATTTTATTTTATGCAGTATGTGGGGGTAAAATAGTCATACATCTTGGAGCAACATGTAATGAAAAAAGAAGTGTAATAATGGGAGTAAAAATTGGCAACATTTTCATAATAATATCTAATAATTAATAGGAATATTGATATATAATTTCTTTCCCTATTCACTTGTATCTCCTAAAATGCCTGATAAACATGATTTAAGTCCTGGTGTCCTCTACAGTGGACATGTATGAAATCAATGTCCTGTTTCATAACAGAAAGTCATATTTTGATTTGAAACCCCTTAACATTTTCCTGAGATGTTGATTTATTACAAATTTGAAAATTAATCCGATTTAAATGATAATTACAAAATATTACAAAATATTTTCATAAGAGAGCTAATTTTCATTTTCAGTCATATTTAAAGACCAAGAAGTTGTTGTTGTCATGGCGAAACCTCTAATTTGGTAATTTGGTATTTCTAGTGTTCTACTTATCCGATACTTAGAAGGCGTTCTGATGTAGAACCTGGAAGTAAACATTTCTACAGTGTAAACAGCAAAGGAGAATGACAGGGAAGAGATGGAAATGTTGAATAAAGTCATTATTTTTGTTTTGTTTTTGCGCACAAAAAGTATTCTCGTCACTTCATAACATTAAGGTTGAACCACTGTAGTCACGTGAACTATTTTAATCAATGACTTTAATACCTTTCTGGGCCTTGAAAAGTGCAATGACGTTGCTGCCTATGTGTGGTTCAGATACTTATCGGATTTCATCGAAAATATCTTAATTTGTGTGCCGAAGATGATTGTTGATGAGGTTTGATGGGCGTGGAATGACATGAGGGTGAATCATAATGACAGAAATTTCATTTTTGGATAAAACAATGGAGCTGCGCTATAAATGTGGCTGCTGCAAATCTTACCCGCCACAAGATGGCACTGTTTTCGACACTCATGATGCTTCAAATATTTTCCCATTTAAATCAGAGAAAAGCTTCAAAGTGTTAAGAGGCTTCATTTTTCCATCACTAGTCAATCATTTTAGGCCATTTTATAAATGTTTCAATCAAGTTTAGCTGTTTTAGAGTGTGTTTACTTTACTTATAGCCTGGTTTTAAACTAACTATCTGTAATGTCATTTTTCGTGAGGAAAAAGTGCTAATTAAACAAAACTAAACAACTCAATCAGGGGCCGTATTCACAAAACATTTTATCTTACCACTAAGAGTTCTCCTAAATAGCAGTAAAAGTTCTTAGCTAAGAGTTTTCTCTTAAAACCTATTCACAAAGCTGCGGAAACCAACTTTTACTAAGGAATAGACTGAAGTCTTAAACTAAGAGTAAGGGCGGGGTTGACCTCGTTGCTATGGACTATGCATGCCGTGATTGGCTGATGGGGGAGGAGACAGCAATTAAATCATAGAAATATTGTAGAATGAGGTATCATGTTTCCATATTAAAATAAAGGTTTTAAAACACAAATATTGCTCTATTCAAATAATGTTTTTTTAATAAAATGTTACCATATTCAAGTGTCACTAATTAAACTAGTAATTGTCCGTTTGGATGTCTGCATTTCAAGAGAATGCAGAATTCAAGTGACAAATTATGTTTTATAAACAAATTTTGGAAGGAACACAGGTCTTTCTAATCAGCTCGAGAGGAGGAATATATACACAGACGAGAGCCGACTCGCCTATAGTTACTTCAACAGTTTTTTGCGTGCCTCCGCCACCCCACTCCACTTTCGGCTGGGGATACGGATATAATTTTGGGTTTTGGCTAAATTCTAAGCTCAGAGCCCTCAATCCCCTTGGACAGCACACCAAAATACACTTAGCATATTATTTTATTTTTTTTGTTTTACTCTATTCAATCATTTGTAAATGTGAGGTCATGAAAACCACTGCCAATGGTAATCTGACAATTTTTATTTATTTGTTAAAGATTTAGGCCTATTTTTGGCATCTCATCGTAGATTCAAATCTATAAATCAATGTATTACATTTATGAAGAAAAGGTTCAGCACCTAAGGCTCTATCGCTATTGCCTCATGGTGTACAGTGTCTTTAGGTGGATTAGGATTGTTTGTGATTTGGTCTTAGTGATTTAGGAGTCCTCTTGACTACTCCTATCGTTTCACAGACTTAGGAGCTAGTTTTAGTGCTAAAATGCTTTGTGAAATACTCTTAGAGCAAAAATTTAGGACTCCTATAATTAGGACTGACACGCCCATTATTTTTAAGAGTTTCTCCTAAATTGGCAAGTTAGGAGCTACTTTTAGCCTTAAGACGCTTTGTGAATACGGCCCCAGATTTCTTTTCACCCTCGCAAGCACATAAACACATTTTACTTTACAACGCACAAATGCACACCTTTATTTATTCTCAGTCTCTCTTACTCTCTTGCACAACTAAAAAAAGAGGCATCTGATCCACACTGTACCTGCATCTCCTTTGTCAGTCATGCAGGAGTACACACTACACTGGAAGTCTCCCAGCGCTGCCCCGACCGGTGTGTGAGCAGGAATGCCGTACCACTCAGAGGAAGTGTAACCAGCCACAGCTCCTGACTCCACCACGACAGGCAAGAGGTGCACAGGGAAACCCGCATCCTTCAGACTGGAGGATGTATAAACACAACATACAGTCAGTTCATGCTGTTGCAGAGACCCATCCAAACACAGTCATTCAGTTCAACAAAAAGTCATTTTAAACATCATAAATCAGTTAGAGTCAGTTTACATGAATCAGGACTGGCAACAGAAGGGGCTTCTGCTTGTGCTCACAAACAGCCCCACCCCCCACAGAAATGTAATGGGCTCAGGGCAAAATGGTCACCAAAATTAATTTTGAAAAAAACAAAAGGCTCTGAAAATTCAACATATGGGGGAAACGAGAAGTTAAAGGTGCAATGTGTAAAATGTATTAAATGTATCTATTGACAGAAATGCAATATAATATACATAACATTGTTTTCAGTGGTGTATAAAGACCTTACATAATGAACCTTTATGTTTTGATTACATTAGAATAAGCCGTCTATCACATACACCATGTCTAGTTGCCATTATGCGCCGGCATGTTTCTACAGCAGCCCTAAACGGACAAACTGCTCTACAGAGCACGTTTCGTCACTATGTTGATAAATCGTGTTGATAAATCGTTCATGTTTTTAGAGGCAGCTTGCATCGTCAATATGTTGTATACACACAAAGTAGTAGCAGAAGTAGTCGTCTGGTTTATTAGAAGCAGAGACCGCTCTTTGTTAGAAGTAAGAAGAAACCTCATTGCTTCAAACAAGCTGCTCTCTCAGACGACATGTCGGCCAGACGGCTTCTCCGAAAGGGAGGGGTGCGAGGGGTGTGCACCGTTAGTTGCAGTTCACAACGTCACTGCTAGATGCTGCTAAAATTTACACACTGCACCTTTAATATAAGGTGACATACATTTTAGATGAATTGGTCTAATAAATGATTCAACAACTCACTCATAAAGACTGCTTTGTCTCTGGCCCTGTCCCAAATGGCACCCTAAACACTCACGGTCTTCCTACGAGTCCGCACTTTTGTGACGTAACGCCGCTTTGACTGTCAAAGCTCAGCAAAAGTGCTCAGCAAAAGTGCGCATCGAGGGCGCATATCGACTGCAAAGGTCAATATGCGCCCTAAAATGACAAATGAGACATGCTACGGTCTCATGAACTTAACGGACACGTGTACCCGGCAGCCAACGTAAGTCCACAAGACCGCAAGTGCATATGAAATGTGCCATTTGGGACAGGGCCCCTGAATGAATCAGCCTTATCATTTGAAAACAACGTTGTGAGATCGCTGGATTTATCCTTATAACTTGTCAGAGCTTTTACAGCACTCCAATATCAGAAAGCTGAGTTTCTAAACATTCACATTCGGAGTAAGTGTAAAATATTTCCTCTTGATGTAGCTTATTCACATTCATATTGTATAACTAATTCCTATTAAATCCCTTGTCTAGGCCCTAAACCCTGTTCTTATTTCTTTGCTCTCAATGCCTGGTCATAACACTCTCCATAGTTCAATCTGAGTGGATGAGAGAGTGATGAAGACCCAATGCCGTTTTTGTTTTCAGTCGTGATTGTAATAATAGTTCTCATCAAAGACACAGAATAGTGGATAGGATAGCGCTATATATCTTGTGTTTAAAAATAGACTATTAAGAGTGAAATATGAGATAACATTGTTAAATATAACCATCTGTTTGGGCCTCCAACTGTTTCTTTGATACAGGCCTCTGAATCGCTTCTAGAGTTTCCATGTCGAGAGTATATAATATCTGACGTGACTCACATCTGTGTGTTCCACTGGTTGGTGGTTGTGTTGAAGTAGCCCCAGCTGGCAGCATTTTGTCCAGTCATGACACACCTGTCAAGGCCTCCCAGCATGGAAACCACATAGTCTTGGATGGTGCCTGCATCACTGAAGCCTGACAGGAACTCTGGCCTGAATCAATGACATATAATTTAAAAAAATTCAGTGTGGAATTCAGTTGGATTTTTGCTTAAATAATTTAGCCTGAAATCTTGAGTGTGAGTCTACCTGTGTTTCATATACCAGAAAATAGTGGCACAGCCAAAGCCAGTAGCCACACTCAGGTGTGAATCTGGTTTAGGTAAGGAAGACAGGAAGTCAGCGCTGCAGCGTCCATCCTGCCAGGTGATCAGCTGACTGACGTCTTTGGGAATGAACCTAATGATTTCATCTTTACTTAGCCATTCACAGCCTAATGGAGATGGACGACAGTATAAGTATTGATACTATCTAATTTATTATCTTTTAATGAACACAAGTGCCTGTACCACACCACAATGCCAGATACATTTAAACATGCTTTTAGTAGTTGTTCAGTGTGTTGTTAATGTTAACCTGATTTAGATTTCCACAACACAATGCCATGCATTTGTCCACATACTCCAATGCACTTGACTTTTTTCAGCTCGTCTTTGGGTAAAGCGTCCATGCATTTGTCCAGAGCTGCAATTATTAGTGCAGGATCCTGCTCTTTGGCCTATTACAACAATAAATAAAACGTTTGTTTCAGAAAGCACATTAAAGGTACCATGTGTTTTCTCACAATACTTCTTGAGGTTCATTTCTCTGTATAGTCTGTGTCTTTTGACTGCCATCGCTGTAATCAAATAGCTGTTACCTACACGTGTGTCTGTGGTGCAGCTGATATCAGAGTTTGTAGGGAAACTCCTACTGTCTGTCACTGTGTTGGACTGCGCCTCCAGCAGCACGACTTTAACAGATGTGGTGCCCAGATCCATGCCGAGAACAAAGTCAGCAGAACAACTGAGTGATGTCGCCATGACCTCTAAAAAAATCACTACTTTTGTACAGTCAGAGGAAAATGTGCAGTATATGTCATTTATATGTCATTGCACACGAAAATAAACTGCTCTCTAGTTGTCCACGACCCGATCTAGCGAGGTGTTGATGGACGAATCGCTCGTTTCGAATCTTTTGAATGAATATGTTGAACCGGTTCACAAAACTGTTCTGGATGAATCATTTAAGAATCGGACTGAATAGTTGCGTCCCAAATTACGCACTACTATACACTATGCACTTATACACTATGTTCTTACGCACTATGCACTTATACACTATTCACTTATACACTATGTTCTTATACACTATGCACTTATACACTATGCACTTATGCACTATGTACTTATGCACTGTACTTACGCACTATGCACTTACGCACTATGCACTTATACACTATTCACTTATACACTACGCACTTATACACTATGCACTTAAGCGCTATGTACTTATAAACTATGCACTTATACACTATGCACTTAAGCACTATGTACACTATGCACTTATACACTATGCACTTAAGCACTATGTACACTATGCACTTATACACTATGCGCTTATACACTATGTACTTATACACTATGCGCTTATACACTATGTACTTATACACTATGCACTTATACACTATGTACTTATACACTATTCACTTATACACTACGCACTTATACACTATGCAATTAAGCGCTATGTACTTATAAACTATGCACTTATACACTATGCACTTAAGCACTATGTACACTATGCACTTATACACTATGCGCTTATACACTATGTACTTATACACTATGCACTTATACACTATGTACTTATACACTATGTACTTATGCACTATGTATGCACTATGTACTTATACACTATGCACTTATACACTATGCACTTATACACTATGCACTTAAGCACTATGTACACTATGCACTTATACACTATGCACTTAAGCACTATGTACACTATGCACTTATACACTATGCGCTTATACACTATGTACTTATACACTATGTGCTTATACACTATGTACTTATGCACTATGTACTTATGTACTATGTACTTATGCACTATGTACTTATACACTATGCACTCATACACTATGTACTTATACACTATGTACTTATGCACTATGTATGCACTATGTACTTATACACTATGCACTTATACACTATGCACTTATACCCTATGCACTTAAGCACTATGTACACTATGCACTTATACACTATGCGCTTAAGCACTATGTACACTATGCACTTATACACTATGCACTTATACACTATGTACTTATGCACTATGTACTTATACACTATGCACTTATACACTATGTACTTATGCACTATCTACTCATACGTTTATATTTTGTCATTTAACGTCGTAGTCTGATACCCCCTCCCCCTCCACTACCTAATTAAAGCTGCGACAGTTGAGTGCATGAAGTGTCCAACATTCCACACTTCGTTTTTTCTGTTAATTTAGTGCATCATCCGGGTAATTAAAGTGTACTTTTTCCTTTTGGAATTTTCAGTGTGAACGCACTACTTGCACTATTTATACTTAAAAACGTCTTAGAATAGTGCATAAGAACGCGAATTGGGACGCGCCTAAAATTTGTTCAGTTCGCGAACAGCGCAGATAACCGTCTCTTTTGAACTTGTCGTATTGATAAACACCCTTAAGTTATTAATATGTTTATCGAGAAAAATACTATATATAAACAATAATAAAACAGAATAAACAAACAGAAATGTTGATATTTGGGCGGTTACATAAATTTTTATTAATGTAACCGCCCAAATCATTAATTTTAATTAATTTTCAATTATTTTTATAAGCTTTAGATATAGGCGATATGGTACAACACCGGGATGTCAATGACGTAACGTCCTGACGCAAATAATAAGTTGTTTTTATCGATCAGTTCGAAAGAACCGATTCTCTCAAATGATTCTTACATCGCATCACCATTTTTGAGCCTTCACGGATCCCGTAGACTGGGTGAAAGGTAAATGAACTAAGCATATATTTAAATTGTAATGTTATTTTGAGTTATAAACACAAACGTGTATTATTAGAAATATTATTGTTTGAAATGAAGAACAAGTTGGGCTTGAAGACGAAATAAAATTAGAACTAGATTTTCTTTAAAAGTCCCATGGTGCTTAGCGAGAAAATGGCTGACCGAGAATGACACACGCTTGTGTTTTATCCAGAATTTGCCAGATTTTTCTGAATACATTCCTAGTTTAATATAGTCTTAAACAAACAGCTAATGATGCTCGAGTGTTCACTGTAAATTATGCTTTCTTGAATCGCGGAGGCTGACGCTTCATTCGTGTTGATCAATATCTTGACCCTAACGGTAAGTGGAGGAGGGGATTTAACGCGAATGTATGATGTCTCCGCCGGCTTTATGTGATCATGTGTTTTCTCCCGTCTCGTCTCTCAGCGTGTTTTAACATCACAACATGGCCACAGTAGCAGCCAAACGCGAGGGACCGCAGTTCATCAGTGAGGTGGCCGTCAGAGGAAACAACGCTGTGCTCGACTACTGCCGCACGTCCGTGTCCGCTCTTTCCGGAGCGACAGCGGGCATTCTTGGGCTAACGGGACTCTACGGCTTTGTCTTTTACTTCCTTGCTTCTTTCCTGCTGTCTTTGCTCCTGATTCTCAAAGCCGGTCGCCGATGGAACAAGTGCTTCAAATCTCGACGTCTGCTCTTTACCGGAGGCCTCGTGGGCGGCCTCTTTACTTACGTGCTGTTCTGGACTTTCCTCTACGGAATGGTGCATGTGTATTGAAGGGACCCGGACAGTACCGCAGCCGTGTAGATGTAGAACAGTACCATGATAGAGATGCCTCAGGGTAGAGAGTGCTGACTGATGTACTACCACAGATCTTGACCTTCCTTCCGTTTAGCCATTACAATTTGAATTATTTTCTCAGTACTAATTGCACTGAACTTTAGATATTTAAAAATTGTGTGTTTTCTTTCTTTCCTTATGTAATTTAATATTTTCCTAACACTTGTTTCAGGGCTGGGTTTGGATCCAGTGTTGTCAGGAAGACTGATTTGTTTTCAGCTTGCTTTCTTTGTATGATGTGCAAAACTCTATGAACTCCAGGCATAAGTGGGAACCATGTAAAAACACAATACAAACTTTAAACTGTATTAATCACATAATTTTATTTCAGATATTTTGAGGAAAATAAATTACCCTCATGGATTGAATTGTGTGGTTTCAAATTTTTACAGTCATATTTTTGGCTGTCCCCAGTGACTAAACTTGACTTAAAATACTTTTTGTGCCAGTTGCAATAGTGAAAACTATTTTGTAAATAATCCATATGTAGATCATTTATGTAAATTGTTGCAAGCATCCTAATAGATATCCACAAAATTTTGGGATTTATAAGTTTTTTTTTTCCCCTGGCGTGTTTGAGCTGTTTTAACTGAAAGCAGCTTGCACTGACATATCTTAAAATAAGTGCCTTTTGTTTTTTTTGGTCACAAAAGGCACACCATTTTTGTTTTATGTTTTTTTTTTTTCTAGGGTATGTTTATAAAAGATATTTAAAGGGTTAGTTCACCCAAAAAAGAAAATTCTGTCATTTATTACTCACCCTCATGCCGTTCCACACCCATAAGACCTTCATTAATCTTCAGAACACAAATTAAGATATTTTAG
Source organism: Chanodichthys erythropterus (assembly GCF_024489055.1). Taxonomy (NCBI): domain Eukaryota; kingdom Metazoa; phylum Chordata; class Actinopteri; order Cypriniformes; family Xenocyprididae; genus Chanodichthys; species Chanodichthys erythropterus. The sequence goes on along the minus strand of NC_090233.1, from coordinate 41,678,469 downwards.
TTGAAATCCGATGGCTCCATGAGGCCTTAATAGTCAGCAATGACACTTCCTCTCTCAAGATAAAGGTACTAAAAACATATTTAAATCAGTTCATGTGAGCACAATGGTTCGATATTAATATTATAAAGCGACGAGAATATTTTTGGAGCGCCAAAAAAACAATAACTACTTATTTAGTGATGGCCGATTTCAAAACACTGCTTCAGGAAGCATTGGAGCATAAAATCAATCGGTGTGTCGAATCATGATTCAGATCGCATGTCAAACTGACAACGGCTGAAATCACGTGACTTTGGCGCTCCGAACAGCAGATTCGATACACTGATTCGTTTGTGCTCCGATGCTTCATGAAGCAGTGTTTTGAAATCGGCCATCACTAAATAAGTCGTTAAGTTGTTATTTTTGGCGCTCCAAAAATATTCTCGTCGCTTTATAATATTAATATTGAACCACTGAACTCACATGAACCGATTTAAAAATGTTTTTAGTACCTTTACCTTTTTTATAAGTCTCTAATGCTTGAGGCCACATTTATTTAATCAAAAATACATTAAAAAAAGTTATACTGTTAAATTATACAATTTGAAATAACTTTTCTTTTTCCATATATTTTAAAATGTAATTTATTCCTGTGATGACAAAGCTGAATTGTCACGTGATCCTTCAAAAATCATTCTAATATACTGATTTATTGCTTGTGAAACAATTATTATCATCAAAGTTGAAAACAGTTGTGCTGCCTAATATTTTTGTGGAAACCGTGATGCATTTTTTTCAGGATTCCTTTGAAAGAAAAGTATTTAAAATAGAAACTTCTGTGACATTATAAATTGTCTTTTGACATTTTTGATCAGTTTAATGCAAAAACTATTAATTTCTAAAAAAAACAACAACACATTTTTAAGGTTGTACTGTTTTCACATTCAAGATGAAAACAAATATTTCAACATTTATTCAACGTTGGTTTGACAATTTTTGGTGTCAGGTCAGATTTACAATAAATATTTTAGCTTATTATAAAGCCTTTGTAACAAAAACATCCATTGGCAGTTAAACACGACACTCTACAAAAAGATGGTTCTTTGAAGGTTCTTTACATGTAGTAACAGTTCTGTTTAGATCCATATTGTCCTGAAGATCCCCTTATTTGCTGAAATGGTTCTTCATGTTAGAGTTTAGGGTTCTTTATTCACGCCTTTTTGTTTTTCAAATCTGTAACTGTCGAAGCCACCTTACTGGTTTTCTGAAGCTCAGCCATCCATTTACATAGACTGTCAACACATGATTTCTTTCTTAAAATGTTAACTCTCAATTTGTAACTAGTTTCCTACTAATCATGGCTTTCTCTCTTTGTAGTTTAACAGAACATGTGAGTGTGACCAGCTCTGTTCTGTCCAAAGAACCCAAATTTGATACCGTTTAGAACCATTTCTTAAGAGTGTAGGAGAACATTAACTACACTGGCACTATTCCTCTTTGGTATGACTGAGCATAGACCCGCTATAACAACTCCCTTCATACATCCACAGTAAATCCAATGGGATTCAGCATCAGAAAAATCCTCTACTGGTTGCGTGGTGTTCTCAAGGTTGAAACAGGAGAAATGGTCTGTTTTTCTGTAGCATGCTGAGTCCTGAATGTCACTGTACCCTGTGGCTTTCTCTCAGGACTGTGGGTTTTGAGCGCTGAGCCTGTGGGCTGGATCGGTTTCTCTGGGTTGTTATTGGGCTGAGATGACACAGATGTCAATGGCTGCATCTCTATTGCCTGTTTCTCCTCCCTCTTGTGTCGCCCATCTTGGCGATGATGACCGTGGTGTCTTACATGCTTTCTCTCTCTGTGCTTTCCAGGTTGTTTTCTAGAGGTACAAATAGTATGAATGGAAACCATATGTAAATAATAACCAATCCACTGTAGTTAAATTGTTTAAAAATATAAAATCGCAAGTAGAATCTTACTTTGTGATTGCCTCAAATTTTGTCTCTCTGTAGAAGGAGCTTTTGTTCATCATGTAGAGCAGAATCATGTCACAGGCAAAAACCCCCTGTGGAATGAGATGAGCACCGACCATACAAGAGTCTGAGAAACGTCTCTAATACATCAACCATTAGTGACACTGCTGGGAACTAGCTTAGATACTCACAGCACCCATTAAAGCAAGTCCAGAACCAATATTGATCACTGTAGGAATGATACTGAATTTTCCAGCCTAGAAAACAAAGTGAATACCATATTTTTACTATTTCACCATGACATCAATGACAGGAATCTATAATAATTTTGATTATCTCTTACCTTTCCATTCACTAATATATCAAAGCGAATGCCATACACTTTAAATAGATTCCGATAGGTTTGACCTTCTGCATCATTGTAGTATCGAGCAAATCTACGAAATGAGAGAAACATGTCAGCCAGTGTAATGATCCAGTTCCAAAACAAAATGCTTTGAAAGTAAAAAGTGCTGAAAATTGTTATTATAGAAAAAGGCTCTCTGTCAATGAATCATTTTGTATGGTCAGGTTTGCTGACATGTTTTAGAAGGTGGAGTTTTGGTGAAAGGTCATGTGGGTAGCAAAATCACTTATAGAACCTTGTTATATGAGCGAAAATCAATAAATCAGAGCAATACCTGAAGTTGTAACCAGAGGTGACCGAGTGCTGTGGATTTTCAGAGGAATCCAAGCGTGTGAAGCTATATTCAGGGTTACACTGAGATTCGTCTTTATCCAAATCACAATTCCACTCGATTGCTACTGCAATTGAACCACCCTGTGTATAAGAAAGAAAAGAAAACATAACATTATAATCTTAATAAAATTACATTCTGTGCAAAATATGGTGCATCACGGTATTCTTTTGCAATTTGTGGAGTTAACTGTTTCAGTCAAAGTTTTATTTATTTATTTTGCATATAGAAATTGAATATGCTTAATCTATAAAGTGCCAGATGACACTTTTGCTGGAAAATGGTGGCATACCGTGCAAACTGTTTATAATTTTCAACCCATTGTAAATGATGCTTCTAATAGTACCACAGGTCACTGTTTTGCTTGTGATATTTTGTTAGATTTGAATTATACAGAAGACACATAAGGGCACAGGCTTAGAATAAGCCAGGATTAGGCCTTACTTCAATTAAGATATATAATTAGCTTTTATAAATGTATACAGGAGTGCATCTTGAGACAAAACAATGCACTAACATATTTTAAGATATGTCAGTGCAAGTTGCTTTTAGTTGAAACAGCTCAAGCATTTTTGTCTGGACTAGGCTTAAAGGGTTAGTTCACCCAAAAATGAAAATTCTGTCATTTATTACTCACCTTCATGTTGTTTCACACCGTAAGACCTTCGTCCATCTTCAGAACACAAATTAAGATTTAATTTTGAACTTTTGTGCACGAAAACAAAAAATAAAAAATGTATTCGATAATATCTTCTCTTCTGTGTCATTCTCCTACTCTGTTTATGTTCAGGGCTTCCAGGGTCAGAACACCAACTCATGAACACATGAACTGCATCGGCCAATACTGAGCCACTGTTCGGACATAAGCAAGAAAGAGCTGCACTGTGCTTACTATGTCAACTGGGAAGGAGACTGACATGGAAAAGAAGAGATTGTTGAATAAAGTCATTATTTTTGTTTTGTTCGCTTCATAACATTAAGGTTGAACCACTGTAGTCACATGAACTGTTTGAACAATGTCTTTACTACTGTCATGATTACCGTCTGTTCCTGTAAGTTCCCGGACTTCATTTCCCATAATCCTCCCTGCCAGTCACATGCACACACTCCACTCCAATCATCATCTGCCACATACACCTAAAGCTTGTTATGTGGACTATAAATGACTCACACACACACCTCCTGATGGCGAAGTCTTGTTTACCCTGTGTGACATTTCTGAGCATTTCCCTGTGTTTATTGTCTGCCTGTTTCCTGTTATTTCCTGCTGCCTGTCCTGACCCTTGCTTTGTATACCGACCTGTGAGTGATATCTGCCAGTCCTGACTTCTGCCTGTATCTAGATTACGATTCTGTCTACCCTCTGCTGTACCTGTTTGATCCTGTTTGACCCTGCCTGTACGACCACGCTTACCTTTAATAAAACGCTGCATTTGGATCCCCTGCCTGAGTCTGCCATCATTACAACTACCTTTCTGGTACGACGCATGCGTGTGATGCTGACACAGCAGCCAGCCAATAATGAGTTGGTGTTCTGACCCTGGAAGCCCTGAACATAAACAGAGTAGGAGAATGACACAGAAGAGAAGATATTATCGAATAAATGTGTTATTTTTTGTTTTTGTGCACAAAAGTTCAAAATTAAATCTTAATTTGTGTTCTGAAGATGGACGAAGGTCTTACGGTGTGGAACAACATGAGGGTGAGTAATAAATGACACAGTTTTCATTTTTGGGTGAACTCCTTTTAACTCCTAACTCCTTTTCTGTGAAACTGGGGGAAGATGTTCAAACATATTTAAGAGTGGCTTAAGTGTCCGAATACATTTTGGGGTGCCCTGTGCCTGGACAAACATTTTGATATTACTATTTACATGTGTTTACAATGGTGGAAACTTGCTTGTTTTAACTTGTCATTTCATGAATTCACATATACATATAATTAGATAGCGTACAGTTACGCATATTTGGCGCGCTGTCCGGGGGGAGGGCTCAGAGCTCGGAATTTTGGCCCGAACCCAGAGCAGCCTTCTCCCCCGGATGTGGAAATATTAGATAGAACTAGAAGTGAGGAGATGGGGTGGTGGAGGGATGCTGATAAACTATCAACAAACACAGGTAAGTCTGCAGTGTGTATATATACTTCTTGTTGTTGGTTGATTAGCTGAATGCTTTCCACTTGTGCAAATTAGGTTAATTATCTGCACCTGCTCCTCCTGAACTTTGTTAATAAAACATCATGTCGTTTAAACCACTTGCCTTTGTTGCCAAGTCCTGGAAATTGTATCCAGTCCGGTTAATCACATCTCCCACAAGAAAGATGGGACAATAGGGATGATGTTCTTTGTCATATCTGCATGTCTTGAGATATGTGCTGTTGGTGGTAGGCAGGACGTTCGATCTTCAAGTGAGAAAAGGAAAAGTGGGAGAAACATTGTATTTACTATTATACTAAGTTATGACATTGTGGAGATCATGTGTAAGGACAGATGAGGTACTGTCAGCCTGTCACTTAAATGGGATATCAAGACTATAAGACTCAGTGTATGCACCACACACTGTGTTGGTATAAATAGTGATGAATAAGCGTCAGATATTCAGAGCAGCTTCTGCTGTGCCATCAGTATCCAAACATAACACTTTACTGTGTGCAAGACAAGTAGGTCTGCGCTTTCACACCGCTACAAACTTTTTATAAGGCATTTGATTTCTCTGTTTTTTTTAGTATGTGGCTTTTTAACAACTCATTGAAGAATCACACTATTTCTGATAAAAAGACAAAAAGCAAGGCGGAATTGCAATATAATATTGCTCAGTTTGGGTTTGTTAATGTGTTCAGGATTGTATGGGCTCTTTAAATAACTGCTTGCCAGATGACATCCTGCACTCATGAGTGAACTATGAACTTTCTTATTCAGCAGAGTTTGAAATGACAACTGAACATCCTGTGCTGACCGAGCATGAAAAGCGTCCAAACGACGGGGGGAAAAGGTTATGATACTAGGTTCATGTTACTCAGCAGGTGTCCATAATGCACAAGATAGAATTGCTAGATATGATCTACAGATTTTATGAGAAAAGGCTTTAGCAGGAGTATCCTGTGGGAGGGAAGAGATTTTATGTATGTTATTTTTGCTCCATCTAAAACTCTGATGGTGCTTTGCAAAGAAAATAACATGCAAAACATTAGGCTGTAAAAAAAACCTAGTAGAAATCTTCAAAAAGACTATTGGAGGTTAGTTCAGTTCTGTCTACAGGATCTGTGGCATGCACACAAGAGTATAAACCATGAACGCATTTGCAGTGAGTGACATGTCTGTCTGAGCACACTTATTTTGTTTCAGAAAAGTGAGAACATTTATTAGGCTTTAATGTAAAAATAAACACTGACATGATGCCTCCAGGCTTCACTTACTTGGAGAAGGCAAATTTTGGAAACTTGATGAAGTTCTTTACATAGACTGTGAAGTTTTCTGCTTTTGCCAGCATGGGCTCCCTGTTGCAACATTTGGCACATTACAGATACAACACTAATATGTAGGCATGAATCGGCAATAATTTTGCAAATGGTACACAGCGCTGTTCTCTTACAATGGTGTATGGCCATGCTCAACAGGGCACCAGCCATGAATCTCACAGGTTCCTGTGTCATTTAGACAGCGGCCTGTCTTCACTCCTGAATAAACAACAGTAGAATGTAGTCCCTTTAAGGCTCAGGAATCAGAAAACATACCAATGGGTTGTTTAAAACAATGTAACAGTTGTTGTGCTTACCATGGCCTGCTATAACAGTTTGCCCTTCCACACATTCATTGTCATTAGTACAAAAACCATCTGGCACTTTAGGACTCTGAAATAAGTAGAATGAAGTGAACACATACAACAACTCGTTGGTTTTAAAATGGACAGAGATCAAAAACTCCATAAACTTCTATATGAATCAGCTGAACGCCTCATGTCTTTGGTTGCATCATTTGTGTTGGGAATACAAATAAAATAAAACAACAACCTGTCTCTTACCTCAGGGCAGAAACCCAGTCTTTGGTTTGGTGTCACTAGGTAATTTGTCACAATAAAGAAGACCCTGTCCCCCTGTTAAAAAGAATTGATGACATATTCTTACATAATACATTTTCAAAAGCAAATTAATAGATCAGGACACTTACATTTTGTGTCTAATGTGATACTCTCACTTCAACCTTTCTACATAGAACCAACAAGCTTCACAATTTAAGGCTTTAGTAAATTCATTTTATCTTTATCTTTTATTTTATTTTATCTTTATCTGATAAATGGAGAAAAAAAGCCTTGCATCTAAGCCCAAGAAAATGAGCTTCCAAGCCAAAAAGCCTCAGATAAAAAACAGACTTCATAAAAGCTGCCTGTGGCACTTTTAATCCAGCTCATCTTACACAGCATCTTTTGTGGTCAAAGCCGCAATGCCATTAATGAACACTTGTATGAAGGTGTAACACTTTTCTGCACATAGTTTTGCAAAAGCATTAGGGCACTTGTAGGGAATAGAAGGCTTTGGTTCGATCAATTGAAATCTAAAATAAAAATTACAAATAAGTAAATATTATAGACTTTACATAAATACCCCTCTATCAGTCTCTCAGCTGTAAGATCCAACTGTTCTGCATGGATTTCAGCAAGATTATGTCCAAAACAAAGCAATACATTTAGATGACAGTACTTAAATGTGTATTATTTAAATTTTATGCAAAAGATGTGTATGGCATATCACCATAATAACAGATAAAATGAAGATTGTTTTTGAGAAAGTCTATTAACGGAGTACATATGGTTTACAAATACTATACATTTCTTTCAAAGCAAATATACAGCAAAGAAGTATATTTACTTGTGGAGGGATGACATAGTCCTCTGCACCCCAAAGCTGCAGACCAAACTGAGAGCTGTTGGTGAAATCTATACCCTTGAGTTTGGTGACCACAGAACTCTGGATGGCTTCCTCAGTCTCCTGATATCCTTTCTTCCAAATAAAAACCCAGCTTTAAGAAGACACACCAACAAAAGAAAATAACAGTGAGAAAAACAACAACAATTTATATATATATATAAAAGTCATTTTAATGGTTATTTAGGGTCTGTGTGATAGAGAGTAATGCTATAAGCCACATGTATGGCTAACACGCCCTGAAGGACATTATAATATTCTTTTTTTTTTTTTTTTTTTTTTTAAAGGACAAAAATAAAGTAGCTTTAAATGGCATTAGGCGGGCTGGTGCTTTTGTGTGTTGCACAGCACACGTGATCCAGGTCATCTTACATTAAGCACCTTTTGAGGCAGCTCCATGGTGCCCAAAAACATGTGAAAGAATTGGGAAGCAGAAGTTAAGAAACTGCTTCTAATAAATCCATGGACTAAATGGTGATTATTAATCTAAAACAGAAGTCTTTTTCGTTACATGCAATACTTAGAAAACGGGCACCAGCAGGTCGAACGGTATAGAGACACTGCAATGGTTTCAGTCTTTCCATTGATATAAATAACATCCAAGACGTGCTTTAACTGTCCGATTACGGTTGCATGAAATTTATGAACGATTCGGTTTTATGAGATTCATATACAGAAACCGTTGTGAGCATAAACAAACACTTAACGACCTTGTACATGTACTTTTAAAGATTAAATCTTCTAAAAACTGGCAGAGCCCGCTCGTTCACCTCAACGTCTAGATTTAGAGAAGCACAAGACACCTACCCGATCAGATATCCGATCACTCCCAGCTGAAAGAGTCTGAACAGAACTCCGACCTTTTTGTTTTTAGCGATGACAAATTTCTCAGTCTTGTAATCGAGTAGAGAGAAGAAAAAGTGTCCCCAGGTCTGAGCCATGTTCCTGTGTCATTGACGGGCTCGAAGCAGCTGTCAACTGTTCTGCGCTTACGGCGGTGCAACCAGTTCTTCCCCCTGAATACATCGTCGAAACCTTTTATTTCTGTTCTCTTCCTTTTGTTCCGGAATATTTTTCTTTATTTTGTCAACATTCCTATCTTTGATTGAACTGATACGAGCAGTAAATAAGGGGTTACGCTGTTTTTAAGGACGTCTCAAATGAGCTTTCTTACTACTCAGCGGATATCCATAATAGTTTTAATGGTGGCAACTGTCGTTAACATTATTTAATACAGGTATCATATAATAAATACTTTTACAACATATTAATCTAGGTTTATATTCATTGTGTTCATTCATTTTATACCATTACATTTCAACATTTTAAGTTGTACAAATATAGCCCCTACAGGTGGCCCAGTAGTGCACAACACAACTAAATTAAAAAAGCAAACAAGTTTACAACACAAAGAAATCGAGCCACAACGCAACGGAATAAAGCCACAACACAACGAAATCAAGCCACCACACCATTGAATAAAGCCACAACACAACGGAATAAAGCCACAACACAACGGAAATGCTCCCGACCACTAGGGGGCTCTCAGAGCTCGGTAAAGTTAGTTTTCCTTGCCAATGTTCTATAGATTAGTTTAAACAGTATGTAACCAATGTATATCGACATGAAATACTAATTCAATATTACCTACGTGCAAAATAGCTTCATATTTATACTTGTGAATGATTTGACGCGCTACCACGGCGCATGATGAAGGGAACGTCTGCCAATCCCACCAAGTGGTTAAAACGTATAATTTGTATTCATTAAAATTACTTTTAACATTTAAAAACAGACATATTCAAATTCCAAAGCTTGTCGGTCTTACCAACAAGAACTAACAAGCTTTTAAATGTTAAAAGTAATTTAAATGAATACAAATTATACGTTTTAACCACTTGGTGGAATTGGTGGATGTTCCCTTTATCATGCGCCGTTATCGCGTCAAATTATTCACAAGTATAAATATGAAGCTATTGTAAACGTAGTTGATTTTTAATTAATATTTCATGTCGATATACAATGCTTACACACTTAAAACTAATCATGGTATTGATATCTTTGTAAAACTGTCGACTTTAGAACAGTGGCAAGGAATAGTAATATTACCGAGCTCTGAGAGCCCCCTAGTGGTCGGGAGCATTTTCGTTGTGTTGTGGCTTGATATAGTTGAGTTGCGGCTTGTTTCCGTTGTGTTGTGGCTTTATTTCGTTGTGCTGTGAACTTATGTTTGCTCTTTTAATTTCGTTGTGTTGTGCACTACTGGGCCACCGTACCTACACCTATCATGAATAAGGAATATAAATTAATTATAAATGATTAATGAATAATAAATTAACCTAGATTAATAAATGCAGTGAATAAATGCATAATATGTAAAAGTATATTAATGTTATGGAATTGAATTTTTTTGTAAAGTGATGAATAGTTTTTCATTCGCTCTCCTTATCTTATGTACAAGGATTTGTTTTTGACAAGCCTAATAATCTCCATGACCTTTTTGGTCATTACCACATAGGTAAGGATTTATTTTTAGAAATAATTTTATAGATAGGCCTATTGCGATATCCACATGTGAAATAATTTGGAATAATAGATTTTAAAGATTTTTAGTGTACAAATCAAATGTCTCGAGTAAGACAATAATACTTAAAAAAAAAAAAAAAACCCTAATTGCTTCAAGCTAGTTTGCAAACATTTTACTCTACTTTAAACCCATTTATAAAAACACTAGCTGATGAAATAGTTTAGAACTAATTACTTTGGTTAGTAATATAATTGCCAGCCAATGACAAATAAATGCATGTAAGAAGCTCCAGCAGGGATTTGTTTAAAGATAGAATTTCAGCTGGCTTATCTGAAGACACTTGGTGGCACCATCTTACCATTTTTGTAGAAGCAGCTGTCAGAACAAGACCACAGCAGGTGTCACTGAACCAGATTTTCACCATATGTTATTACTAACCAAATGTGGAGTAGAACCAAATTAGGCATCTGCAATCCAGCTTTTAAAATCAAATCTAACATGAACTTCTACCCATTATCTATAGCAATACAAGTGCTTGGCTCCAGGAACTTTTTTTTTTTTTTTTTTTTATTAAACAAGCCTACAAAGACAAAGCCCCTTGAAATTCTAAATACTTGCAGGGTTGCTTTTGTATTATCTTGAGTATTTAACTTTTCATAAATAACTTATTTCACTTATATTAACTTTAACCAGATCATGAGTTACTAGTCAGGCACAAATACAAGGAAAACAAGTCCACAATCTTTCATTTCAATGCTTTTATTTTGTCATCTCAAGATAAAAATAATAATTAAAAAAAAAAAAAAAAAAAAAAAAAACAGGTGGAAAAAACACTAATAAAATGTAGTAGGATTTAGTTGAAGTATGGAGAGAATAGGAGAAAAGTGGTGAGTGCATGGGGATTACTGAAAGAATTAAATGTCCATCCTTGAGATTGTCAGTTTAAACATCTGAACCTCCTCTGAGACGCAGCACCAGATGCAAGGTAGACTCTTTCTGGATGTTGTAGTCGGACAGTGTGCGACCATCTTCCAGCTGTTTGCCAGCAAAGATCAACCTCTGCTGGTCAGGGGGAATGCCTTCTTTGTCCTGGATCTTGGCCTTCACATTCTCAATGGTGTCGCTTGGCTCGACCTCGAGGGTGATGGTCTTGCCCGTCAAGGTCTTGACGAAAATCTGCATGCCTCCCCTGAGACGCAGCACCAGATGCAAGGTAGACTCTTTTTGGATGTTGTAGTCGGACAGTGTGCGACCATCTTCCAGCTGTTTGCCAGCAAAGATCAACCTCTGCTGGTCAGGGGGAATGCCTTCTTTGTCCTGGATCTTGGCCTTCACATTCTCAATGGTGTCGCTTGGCTCGACCTCAAGCGTGATGGTCTTGCCCGTCAAGGTCTTGACGAAAATCTGCATGCCTCCCCTGAGACGCAGCACCAGATGCAATGTGGACTCTTTCTGGATGTTGTAGTCAGACAGTGTGCGACCATCTTCCAGCTGTTTGCCAGCAAAGATCAACCTCTGCTGGTCAGGGGGAATGCCTTCTTTGTCCTGGATCTTGGCCTTGACGTTCTCAATAGTGTCGCTTGGCTCGACCTCGAGCGTGATGGTCTTGCCCGTTAAGGTCTTGACGAAAATCTGCATGCCTCCCCTGAGACGCAGCACCAGATGCAAGGTAGACTCTTTCTGGATGTTGTAGTCGGACAGTGTGCGACCATCTTCCAGCTGTTTGCCAGCAAAGATCAACCTCTGCTGGTCAGGGGGAATGCCTTCTTTGTCCTGGATCTTGGCCTTCACATTCTCAATGGTGTCGCTTGGCTCGACCTCAAGCGTGATGGTCTTGCCCGTCAAGGTCTTGACGAAAATCTGCATGCCTCCCCTGAGACGCAGCACCAGATGCAATGTGGACTCTTTCTGGATGTTGTAGTCAGACAGTGTGCGACCATCTTCCAGCTGTTTGCCAGCAAAGATCAACCTCTGCTGGTCAGGGGGAATGCCTTCTTTGTCCTGGATCTTGGCCTTGACGTTCTCAATAGTGTCGCTTGGCTCGACCTCGAGCGTGATGGTCTTGCCCGTTAAGGTCTTGACGAAAATCTGCATGCCTCCCCTGAGACGCAGCACCAGATGCAAGGTAGACTCTTTCTGGATGTTGTAGTCGGACAATGTGCGACCATCTTCCAGCTGTTTGCCAGCAAAGATCAACCTCTGCTGGTCAGGGGGAATGCCTTCTTTGTCCTGGATCTTGGCCTTCACATTCTCAATGGTGTCACTTGGCTCGACCTCAAGCGTGATGGTCTTGCCCGTCAAGGTCTTGACGAAAATCTGCATGCCTCCCCTGAGACGCAGCACCAGATGCAAGGTAGACTCTTTTTGGATGTTGTAGTCGGACAGTGTGCGACCATCTTCCAGCTGTTTGCCAGCAAAGATTAACCTCTGCTGGTCAGGGGGAATGCCTTCTTTGTCCTGGATCTTGGCCTTGACGTTCTCAATAGTGTCGCTTGGCTCGACCTCGAGCGTGATGGTCTTGCCCGTTAAGGTCTTGACAAAAATCTGCATGCCTCCCCTGAGACGCAGCACCAGATGCAAGGTAGACTCTTTCTGGATGTTGTAGTCGGACAGTGTGCGACCATCTTCCAGCTGTTTGCCAGCAAAGATCAACCTCTGCTGGTCAGGGGGAATGCCTTCTTTGTCCTGGATCTTGGCCTTGACATTCTCAATGGTGTCGCTTGGCTCGACCTCGAGCGTGATGGTCTTGCCTGTCAAGGTCTTGACGAAAATCTGCATGCCTCCCCTGAGACGCAGCACCAGATGCAAGGTAGACTCTTTCTGGATGTTGTAGTCGGACAGTGTGCGACCATCTTCCAGCTGTTTGCCAGCAAAGATCAACCTCTGCTGGTCAGGGGGAATGCCTTCTTTGTCCTGGATCTTGGCCTTCACATTCTCAATGGTGTCGCTTGGCTCGACCTCAAGAGTGATGGTCTTACCAGTGAGGGTCTTGACAAAAATCTGCATCTGTAAACAAATTAAGAAAAATAAGATTAGCAACTATGCATAAACAAGTATAAAACAATTGGTACACATTCAGTTACAGCAAAATAAAGGCAGAGGTCTTTTATGAATGCTTAAAATTATTTGGAACACCACATAAAATGTCAATATGCTCCAACAAGTATAGTATTTGTATTGGTCAGACAGAAAATTATGGAGGCTGTTCTGTTAACTTCAACCAATGGCATGAATTCAGGGCGGGGCTAACAGTTTTCTGCCACAGAACAGCTGCATCAAACTGTCATATGTTACATTACAGTACATTTCAATTTTCTCCACAGTTTAGTACACTTATCATGGTTTACTTGTATTTTTCTTGTTTACTTGTATTAATTGTATTTTTCCTCACTTAAAAATAAGTGATTTCTAAAATTAATAGTAATATATATATATATATATATATATATATAAAAATCAGAAAAATATCCATATTTAAAACTTTATAAACTATAATAACCAACTTTAAAGTCAAGAAAGAGTTGAAGAGTGACCTCTGACCCAACTTATGACATAGGATGTAGGAGTAGCTTAAATGTGAATAGACACTTTTTGCGGATCAAACAAACAGGGCTGGGCAACAGACTCAAGCTCCCTTTCTTCTTATATCGGAATCCTCTGACATTTATCTTTAATAATTATCATTTTAGAGTTTTTTGGGCTTTAAAAGCTTTATAATAATCATTATACAGTTCGGAATAGCCAGTATATTTTTAATGCAACTAATTTTGTTTTGTCTGAAAGAAGATGGTCATACCTAGGATGGCTTGAGGGGGATTAAATCTTGGGATAATTTTAAACAATTCTCATTTTAAATTTTCACTATCACTTTAACCAAAACCATTTTATTTCAATGGAATGGAAAATATCCTTCAAAAGGACTGTTTTGGTGAGGAGGAAAAAAAAAAAAAAACACCACGAGAAAGTATTATATAGCATTACAATTTTTACAGTAGGCTATTCTATGAAAACATTTTCCTGAAAGAACATTAAGGGCAAAATTCAAACAAAATATGTGCTAAATTGTCTTCGGTATTTGTCATTTTTGTATTTAAGTATATCAAATTCTCAAAGTGAGTAAACAAACTAGCACGACGTCAAAACTACTAGATATCTTTTTATTTAGAACCTTTACTGCGCAACACCAAACATCCTCTTCACTAACATGGCGGCTGTACAGAAACATCCGGGTTCTTTGTTCGCAGAACACTATGATTCAGCAAAATCAAATCGAACAAAAACTAACCAAATCGAAAGCAAAATACAGGAACTTCACAATTAAGAATAAAACATAATTTTCGGTAACGTAATATGTTGCCCTCATTACTTAGACGAACACATTATTAAAAATATAATGTAGGTCAATACGTTATATAGAAAACTACCGCCGGGAACCAATACAATACCCACAAGAAAAACGAAACATTAAGAATGTATTATTAAAGTCTTGAACAATGATATGAAAACAAATAAATGTTGATTCTTACCTTTTAACAAACTTGCTGATTGTAAGACTGTGAAATTGCTTCTGAAAATATGTCCTCTGCTCCGTAGAAAATCTGTCGTTGAATGCGAACGATACTGTATTTATACAAACCCAGGGGCGTGACGTTTACGGTACGTCACATGACCAGATTCCTCCGCAGTCAAAACCTTTATTTGTTAAAACATTTAAATATGCTTTAAAATAAACATTTATGATAATACTGTTAGCAATTGCATGTTTTGTATCCGTATTTTAAGTGTGTAATTATTATTATACAATATCAAAAAAAGGAAGTCTCCAGAATATGCGAGAATGCGCTGTTCTGGTGGTACACCCTTGAGGCCGTGATTGGCTGGTTGGGTTGTTTGTTCTCTTTGCTATTGGTGGTGAATCAGACTATTGGAATCTGGGCAAGGCAAAGAAAAGCATACAGTGATGGAAAAAACTAGAATAATCTAGAATATTTAATATTCCTAAACCAGTCTTGCTAATAATTGTGTCAAAAACCTGGGACCAGCTCTGTGTGCTTTTAAAATAAACCCATAAATATGACACAGAAATGACAGGCTGTTATCCCTAAAAGAGTGTTGGATCAAAAACATGGTTTCTTAATAAAACATGTTTCCATGAAGTACGTTATTTGTGATTTAGCTTTGCTTTATGCGGAGTTGTGTCAACCAGTGCACTTAATATAGAACACAACTTGTGACACAGATGGCATTGCTTTGAAACGTGTTGACCTCAGACATGCTGCCCGCAGTATCTGTTGCAGAAATGTAGGTCATTTTCTCTGGGAGAAACAGACAGACAGTAACACAGCCGTTCATACTGCTACAAAGCTGGGTCTGACTTGCAAATAAAAAATGATGGGATTTTGTTGAAGTTTACCTTGTTGGAGTTTTTGTACTATCCTCTGTTATTAAAGAAAGCTGTAATGCTAAAGTTATAATAAGTTTTGGGGCTTAAAGAAACCTCCTGTTCCCAATTCTCATGTGACTTTGTGTTGCTATGGTAGAAAACAAGCATGCATGAACAAAACTACAAACAAGACGAACCAGCTCCAAGCTTGCTCTGAGGATTATGGTTAACGCCTGTAGCAAGCAGCTAGTTTCTTTAATCAGCACTTACAGTGCTGTGGGCAGGCTATTAAAATAAATATCATAAAATAGTTACCCAAGATAAGTAAACATTACTTGACCTGCTCTTCAAAAAGGGATGGTATTGTGAAACTGCTCTTTGAGCCTTGTTTATCAGGACAGTCGTGGACTAGTATTATTGTGGAATCAGGTCCCATGAGTTTGAACAGCTGCTAAAAGATTATATAGATCACCCACATATACTGAAATTTAAAAATAAGTACATGGTAAAATAAACACCTTATGAGAGTTTAAGAGGGCAACCAGGACACGATAGTAAGATGATGTAATCATAAGTTTGTTTTTAGGCTTATATATATGGCCTTGTCTGCTGTTGGCTCTCTACGTTAACCCCACGATACTTGGCATTTGAAAGTACTCTAATAATATCACGGGCTGGTCAGCATTTATGTTAATGTTATGAATTAGAGATTCTTATTTTAGGCCACTGCTCTCCTAAAGTGAAAATGTAATTAGTGCTTTTGCTTTCCGTTGTTAACATTAAAGAAATATTTTCTATCGAACAAGGAAATTGTTTCTAAGACAATTATGGGAAACTGATAACTATTTACTAGAAATTTCCTGGTTATTATTGGCCGACCCACTTATGAGCTAACTGCCACATCACCAGACTGAACTCAAAGTGTTTCTGTTCAGAAAGTTCGTGATCACGTGTACCTTGAACTTTCAGGAGAGTGTGTTTGTGCGTGTGTGTGTATCACTTGAAATTGTTAACAACTTAATCTGTCATCAACATCAAATATTATAAATAGCTTGTACAGTACGTTAAGAAATAAGCTGTTATGATAGCATTATGGCTGTTTAAATGTTTAACCAAGTTTGAATATCTCGGTGACTGTCAATGATGGAAAAATTATGCAGTCACAATTAAACAAAGTCGACATAAAAAGTTTTATATAAAACATCTCACTGTGTCAAAACACAAATTGTTTGGTTTCATTTGGAATTCAATAAAAACGAGTTTTACTTTCTGTTTTATTTAACAACACACTGTCCCCAAAACTGTCATGTGACATAGGATATCTGTATTAGGCTATACATTATTTGTTTATATGTACAGTTCAGTCTATTTCGAAGAAATGTTTTTCTTTCTGCTCTGATACTGTCCTGGACTTTGTCTGGGCTCTTGCAACAGCTGAACGGGTGGAACCAGATGACGCCGAGGGCAAAATGAGCTGGCTGAAGCATGTGACTCAACCAGTCAACAGTGTGTGTTTTGCAAACAGAGTATAGAATGTTCTATCTAGAGGAAAGCATGACTTAACAATTTAAACCGGTTATAGGTTTTAGACGACAAACAACCCCACCTTTAACATATATAAAGTTAGAGGAATGGCGTGCGTAACTAAAGACGAAAGGTAGGCTATGTAACCTTCACTTTCGCTGCGTATGCAGACATTGTGGATCAAAACTGTTATAAAAACACTGACACGCATAACCAGTGTTTATCTCGCTGCCCTTAAAATGTCACTAAAGTCCTTTGATTTCATACATTGGTAAATACATGAGCCAATGAGGCACATATTGTCTCCTGATGTAAATGATCTGTTGTTTCCAGGGAGCGTGATGGTCTTGTGAAACACACCGGAGGTTGCCACTGCGGCGCGGTGCGTTTTGAGGTGTGGAGTGCTCCAGATTTACACGTGTTCAATTGCAAGTAAGGAGCATTTTCAGTCATTAACATAGTCGCAGTACTATGGTCTAATGGTTGTGTACTCACGTGGATTGCTATCTGAAAAACGAACAGTCATTCAGCAGTTGAATGCCTTGCCAAGTCACGTGGGTCATTCCACGAAATGGATGTATTTTACACACTTGAAACGACTTGACTCGTTTTGTCAGGTCGTTGTCTACAAAGATTCTAGACTCTATATCACGTAGAACAAAAAGACAAAGTGATGAATGTTATGACGATGTCGTGACTGAACCTTAACCTGGGAGCAGAACTTGAAGTAGGCCTGCTTTTAACAAAATAATGTCCACTATAGGAAATAATACATGTATGATACATCGGTTTGCTCAATATATTGTTTGTTCGAGTATATACTGTTTTTAAGTATACAGTGGTTTGTTCAAGTATATTAATTTAGATACTTGGTTTCTTCATGAAACATTTGGTTTAGAAACATTTGTGTGATCAAGTATATATTGAGTTTTTTCATTTATAGTAGATGTAAAACTTGGCTAATGCCATAGATAAAGGTTAACACTTTATATTGGATTTGCTAGCACTGTCTGCAAAGACCATAGCTAAAAAACAAAAGTTGCAGCAATTTAATGCCTGCATAAATGCATGATGGTTACAGTCATAATTAGTTATATTGAATTTTTTCGTTTTGTTTTTGTATGCACATTGGAAGTAAACATATGAATGAAACAATTAAGCATTGATGCATAATCCAGTAGGCTACTTAAATTATTTAATTACGATAATGTTTTTTTAATTCTCTTTTGTTGAAAACAACAGAATCAAACATGGGTCATTATAATGCATTTTATGTAGGTTTTCATGTGATGTGTATTCTAGGGTTAACAACATTTTTCAGGCCTGAAAACACAATTTTAAAATGACCTGTTATTTACATGTTCCCTAATGTTTTTAAGCCAAGCTCACAACCTACCATGCCATTGTGTTTAAAACGGTCTCCACAGTAAGGGCCCGCTTTGCAAATTCATCAACTATTTCATCACTCAACATAGGCTTAAACAAAAACAAGTCCAAGCAGATGCTAAAAACTCATATTAGATGTTTTCTTGATGATTATTCTTCACTAAAGATGCTTATTAATGCTAAAAATAATAATATCATTGTACTTACGGGTAAAACTTCCTCTAGCCACTGGAAAGCTATCAGAATTGCTTATAACTCAACTGTAAATAGAGCCACACTGTCAGTTATGCCTTAAGTATTGTTGAGTATACTAATGCTGTGTGGCCACAGATGGGATTATTGTATATGAATAACTGAGAATATATTTGTTCTACAGCCATCCCCTTAAAGTCAGTTATCTCAAAGTAACAAAGGGACTAACTTTAATATCTGTAAGATGTAAGAACATGTAGTCTGCCTCGACCCAGATTTCACTCCAAAGTATATTTTAGAATCAGCTTATCCCCAAAATGGCTTAATTATCATAGAGAAGAAGAAAGTCAACTGGTATATTGTTTATGTACCATTTGGTTGATCAAATCCTGAGCAAATGGTAATCAATTGTAGAATGGGAATGGGTGTGGGACACAGAGAACCATCTCAGACAATGAGGTGTCACAACCTCATTAACATACAGACCACAGCTGGTAAAACATGAGAAACTACATTTACATGAAGAGTGGTAAACTGTAACAGGATAAAAGGTTTGAGATTTGGATGTTCTGGGTTCATTCCGACTTTGATGAACCCAAGGTGCTACGTGTACTTTGTCACTGCTACGCTGCAATAAACTTCTTCATAGAGATCTTCAACGTCCTCATCATTTTTTCTTACAAATACCCAATTTTAAGTATTGCTTTTTTACAGTCCAAACAGGGCATCTGATAGTAATATCTCCATACTCCACTGCTCCAAAATTTGCTTGTTGAACTTATATGTCCATTTAAGTTGATCCAAAAGGCTATTAACAGGTTAAGCTTATGAATATTTAGTGGTATTTCACCCATCTCTACCTGCAGTGATGGAACTAGAGGAGATATAAAACAAACGGCACATCATCAATTTTTTTTCTTCATAGATCCATACCATACTCACAATCAAGAGCTGACATAATTATTGTATTATATATTTGTTTTAAAGACTATTCATTGGCATCCAAC